>NC_140215.1:30403958-31003958 GCF_951802725.1 Rutilus rutilus | reverse complement strand
ATTTTTTTTCCGCGACATTTCGTGACATTCGGCTAATATTATATTATATTATATTATATTATATTATATTATATTATATTATATTATATTATATTATATTAAAATACAGTATGTGAGCATGAATTTAGAGAGAAAACACATTAGGCAGGCAGAACGCAAGTATGACGCAATGATGTCATGAATATGCTAATTGACGTATGACGTCATCTAGCGACATTTAGCTACTTTTAGGGAAGGTGTTAGCTACTTTCCTTTGAAAATAGTTGGCTGATCACTGATCTCATCTCACGGAATAAAAATGATGATGAGTTTTATGAAGTTTATTGTATTTCACACAAAAGTTGAAGCATTTGTTTTTGTCCAGAAAATCAATGTAAGAGCTGAGTAAAACAGTACAAGTGCGCATTAAAGTCTTATTCATAAACTCTCTCCCTTGCATTAGCATCAACATGCACAGCGAATTACACAAAACACTTGTTACAACTAACAGTAAACAAATATATACAGACCTTTTCAGGGGGTGCTTAATAAACTGGTCAACTTTATATCCCTAAAACAACTCTGATGAACTGTAATAAAGTGTGTGAAGTCCTTTCATTACTGCTGTGACCAGTATCGATCCGGTGACTGTAAGCTGAATCATGAACACAACAGTTGGAACAGATCCATCCTCGACTAACAACTTTTTAGCAAAGCCTGCTTTCTACTGTCCCTCGTTCACAAAGCATTCTGGTGTAAAATGATTTGCGCAAACAAATGCATTTAGGTAGATTGGGGGCGCATTCCCTTCAAAAACAAAAGTAATCCACTGCGTTTTCAGCGTCTCAGATGTCAGGAGTATATGATGAGGAGTATACTATGTTCATTCTTACATCCAACAACAAAACACCTCAATCGCTTCTGCTCCGGCGTCGAAAAAATGGTGGACTGTGTACAAGCTCACTCAGGGCGGGTCTATGCTAATACGGCAGTGTCCGTCAACGGTCATGGGCGGAGCTTGTGCAAAAGTACATCACATTGGCCAAAATCTGAAATTTATGTTCAAACACCATGTAAAAGTGAATTTTGCATAATAGGTGCCCTTTAAATACCTCCGTTTTGAGTCCACACTACAACGTGAAAACGGCATTTTCAAATTGATCCACTTTGGAGAGCGTTTTCAAAAAGCTCTATTTTCATTAATAAAAATGATGTCTCAGTGTGGACTGAAGGCCAAAACGGAGAGAAAAAGATGCATATTCAAACAAAAATGTATTAGTGTGGACAAGGCCTGAGACTGCTGTCCTAATACTGCTGTCCTCAGACTGCTGTGACGTATGACTCTATGGTTGGATGAATATTTGAATGCTACCGATTCCGATCTGAATTCTGACTTTTGATGCAGCCTGTATCATAATCACACTGTGTTCGTTCGTTGGCCAGAGGTGATCTGGCTTCCCGACTGAGCCTGGTTTCTCCCAAGTTTTTTTTTTTCTCCATTCTGTCACCTGATGGAGTTTGGGTTCCCTGTCACTGTTGCTTGCCTCTGGCTTGCTTAGTTGGAGATACTTTATATTCAACAATATTATTGATCTGACTGTACTGACACTGTTGTATGAGAACTGAACTGAGGTGGATGCTGCCATAATATGTTTGTTTGTTTTTTTTTTTTTTTGCAGAACTGCTTGAAATGAACTAATTTAATAATTGATTATCTTTACAACAGAACTGAATCAACACTGAACTTACTTAAGCTGAACAACAGCCAAAATGCTGCTTTGAAATAATCTTTATTGTATAAAGCGCTATGTAGATAAAACTTACTTGACTTAATGCAGTTGGTTATTATTGGGCGTGACTCTATTAAGACTGTATAGGCTCAGCCCTCACTTCTGCCCAGTGGGTGTTTTGTGTTCTAAACAGCAAAACCATGACATGTACATTTTCAGGTAGGTGTACTGCTCCATTGTCAGACATTTATATTATAAATATTTATAGGTACTAATATAAGTTATATTCAAAAGTAATATTTCCCTAGGCTTGTACCCAGTAAAAGGGGTCTAGCGACACACCTTAATGTGATCATTTCTTAGCACCAAATTTCGGGTAGACTGGGTATGTTTATATTTACCTGTTATTAAATGAACTAAGCTGCCATCTAGTGACAGAGTGTTCAACAGCTGATAAAGGAATGAATCTCCCCATTTCCCTGCAGAGTTCCCTCTCTAATTTAAACACACCTTTATCCGACACTTTTTGCCATTGAGATGAATGGGAATGTGTCCCAATCAACTTAACTTCACTAATGTAATCAGAAATTACCCAGGGCTCATGATAAATTATGTTTCTAACCTATTATCTAACATTTTATATTGCATTAGAAGGTATTTTTATTATATCTTTAGTCCTGATTTACTGTCTCATAGATAAGTGTGTTTTTTAATGTGCATCAAAGTGCTTTTGATGGATAAAACAGTGATTACATCAAAATCTGCCATGACAAAAGACATGTAAAATGAACGTAAAGAAAAATTATTTAAAATGTTTTGATGTGTGTTTACAATAGCATTTATTGTATTCAAATGTGCTTTACTTATCTCTGTTGAGTATACCTGTAATGTGCAATATATACGTAAATAGATTTTAACAATTGTTTTGAGAATTTATAACACAATGATTTAATTAAGCATTTGTAAATCAATTTATGCCACGCTGGTTTCATATGTTATCAAAATAAAAAAATCAATTTCAGGTGGGAAAATATTGTGCCCTAATAGAGGAAGTTCATTTATAACATTGAATGTCATCTTATACAACATAACTAGACTTTTTTTTTTTTTTTACTTTCTTCCTCTGTCACTCAAGCTGATTGGCATAAACTGATGGGCAGGGTTTGTCTCTGCCTGCAAAAGAGATATTTACATATTCGAGGCGAGGTCCTGTTTAAAGGCTATAGCGCTGGACGTAATAGATGCACCATCTCAGGCCAAAACATTGCAATCCAGGACTAATTAAAAAGAGTGCTGCGGTGTGAGGATGGGTAGACAACTAACAACAACCATTACAACAGTCCAATTCATTTATTTGACTGCTGCGGTAGCAGAGGTGGAGATGATCACTCATTACGCCTATTTACAGCTAATCACAGCTGCAGGAAATAGCATACAGATTTCCCACACAGTGCCATACTAGTTAAAGGGAGTGAAAAAGGAAGCAATTGATTTCAAATTAAATGTTTGAAAGGTTTTCTCAATGGGAGCCATCTCTCCAAACAAGCTGAACATTTAGTATAAAATGTAATCAAAATTAATTAAAGCCCTAACAAATTGCATACATCATAGTTAACATGGGCAGATAGTACAGCAGGAAATGTTATGAAACAAATTAGCTCCAACAATGAAAGAAAATGACCTCACATAACTAAATATTACGGTCGTTTCCATGAGCCATATTTCTTAATGAATTCTCTCATTAATTTAATTCACACATTGTGCATAATTTGAAACAGGAAATGTCACTGGGTCAGATTTAACCATAGTCATGCTGGCTGTCGGTTTTAACAAGAGACACATTAGCTAAACATGACCTCTATGCAAATGAAAGACCAACTGTTGTAATTTTAATTCCAAATCCCTAATTAGCATGTTATAAAGACATAATGCACGATTGTTCCGCTCAACTCAAGACATGCCAGAGTCACTTTTTCGGGGTCTGTAAATATCTTAATTAAGGGAGTTGTCTGCATTTTACTGGGTTCTTTTCAAGATAATTTGTTCAAGGTAATTACATATTCTACTATTATACTCATTTGGAATAAACAGGTAACATCTAAACTAATTTACAATTCTCGCCAAGGTTATTTAATTCTAATTCATATACAATTTTTATCATCTTTTTTTTTAAAGTAAAGTTTAACTGTAAAAATAGCATGAAATTTGGAATTTTATGGAAGTAAAGTAATGCCAAATGTTTTTGTTTTTTAACAAAAAAGCCTATTGAATTGCACTACTTGAAAAAAAATATGCATTGTATTTTTAGAGCTTGCATTTTTATGGGCTGAAATTCAGCATGGTTTAAGCTGTGAATATTTCAATTCAAAACATTTCAAAAACATTTTCATTATTAAAAATTCAATAATCCATATTCCCCTTTCATATTTCACTTCCAAAATAGTCAAACTGTTTAAAAAAACAACCTACAATATTCAACAGGCAATTTTTGGTCCATTTTATTTCGCGTTGCAAATTCGCTTCCACAAATTCAGTGGTTCAAATTCAACAGAAAATTCTAGGTTGACATCCAGGAACTGCAGGAAAAGCAGTATATTACCGAGCATACTCTCCATCTGCAGTTAGTCTATCTCACCAGCAGGGGGTGTAAGCGCGTGTTGTTGACGAAGGCAGAGCAACAGTTAGAGGAAGCCATTCATTCATAAAACTAATTAACAGCAATGTACGTGTATTTGTGATTATTATGACGACTGTTTTATGTTAAATTCAGTGTCTTCACGGTTACTTTTCCTGTGTAGCCTACATGCATCTGTGAACGAGATTATAATGTTATTCCCCCGATGCGGATGTACAAATCCAATGTTACATTTGAGGTTGACATATATTTCTCTTGGTTGTTTAGTTGCCTTAACTTTATATTGCGGCAATGTGCTGCATACAGTAGGCTATAGGGTTTCCCTCAATACTTCAGGATTCCCCTACTGGACATAAAACGCTTAATGTAGCTTAATGTACTAATACAGTGATATTAAAAGCCAAACTCGCAGGCAAGCAGATGGACTCAGAATATGAACTTAACGTGCAAAGTTTAATGCTGAGCGTTTCCTAGTGATATACTGGCATAAAGTTGGCTTGACGTTGGACAGTCGCACATTGAAGTTACATATGACATTGGTATACACGTTTCTAACTTAAATAGCATTTGAATAGAATGACTTACAGTCACAAAAAAGAAAAAGCTGATAACATGTAGGCTACACAGTAAAAGTAACAATGAAGTTATTGAATGAAACATAAACACAGCTTTTGTGTCTTTATCATCTTTTCCGCATATATAGAGGGTTTTCACCTACGTCACGATTTGGTCAGTTACCCGGATGCGCGGCCATATTGGAGGTACTCGGATGTAAACAACGGCATGGATTGCACTGTTTATGTACTATTGAACACATTGTTACACTAATTTCTGATGTCTAAACCACGGGAAAAACACATGGAAGCTGCGAAATCATATAGAGAAGGACTTGGTAAGCAGGAAAGAGCTCAAAATTTTGACAAACTTAAGGTAATATGTGGTAAAGATCTGAACGAGCTAGCTTCTCTAGTCCTTACTTCTTTTTCGTATCCCGACATTGGCTACGTTCATATTGTCAGTCCCAAAAAAAAGCACATGAAATCAGTTTCAAGCTATCCATATGTGGTTTAATATCCTATTCAAATCACATATCAGGAAATCCACCAGTCTGAACGCTCTTTCTCGTGGTTTATGTGACTTTCTCACGCCACGTAAAATATAAACATCAGACGTTGTTATAGGGAACATGCTGAAAGTCGCTGCCGAAACAAGGTTGTGTTGATGCAAAGTGCAGGACGAGCAGAAAATTATTATTTTTGAAAAGTATTTTGAAACCGGCGCGGATGAAAAAGAGTTGTGCATACAGTAACCTACCAGCCTCCTACAGTTCTGCAGCTCGAGACGCAGTAGTCCAGCGCGGCGGCTATACATTTCCATATTGTAAAATTTAAATAAGAAAACATTTATATTGCAAATGCAAACCTCTCCATCAACGCAACATCATTGCCGTATTGTCAAAGAGCTGCGTGGACACACAAATCGGTTCTGAACAGTTGCAATACAGTGTGGAGTGTGGACATCATTTTAGATCATATTCCAATCGGATACAAAGATAATCGGATTGACAGTGTGTATGTACCCATAGTTAACTATTATACGTCAAAATTTTTGCCATAGTTAACGCTTCATTTACACATGTGGCTGATGCTGTGCCTCTCTCAACCACAAACGCCATCTTTCATCAGTTTTTTGCACTCTTCTCTTTAACTTTCGGCAGTCTATAGAACTAGAAATGTTTTTTCTCGGTGCGACCGATGAGTACAGACCAAAACTTGACCATTTTCAGAAGCAATAATCAGCCAAATTTGCGAGTCCGTTCAGTTCAATGGCACTGTTTACGTTCAGTACCTCCAAAATGGCCGACTTCCGGATTGATGACGCGTCGTGAAAACCCTCTATACTGACCCAGATAGATGGAGAGTATGCTCGGCAATCTACTACTTTTCCTGTAGTTCCTGGATGTCAACTTTGAATTTACTGTCAAATTTCAACCACTGAATTTGTGGAAGCGAATTTGCAAAGCAAAATAAAATGGACCGAAAATTGCCTGTTGAATATTATAGGTTGTATTTTTAAACAGTCAGACTATTTTGGAAGTGAAATATGAAAGATGAATATGGATTATTGAATTTTTAATAATGAAAATGTGTTTGAAATGTTTTGAATTGAAATATTCATAGCTTAAATATTCAACCATGTTGAATTTCAGCCCATAAAAATGCAAGCCCTAAAAATACAATGCATTAAAATGCAAGCATAGTTAATGCAATGCCTTTTTTTTTTTCTTTTTTTTTTTAAGTAGTGCAATTCAACAGGCTTTTTTTGTTTCAAAAACATTTGGCACTATTTTACTTCCATAGAATGTATTCGTTTTTAGACTGTTTGCCATATGTTCCTGTTTTCCTTTATTGGCAGCTCGACTTTATTAATCTTTTAATATTCATTTAATTTAATATGATCTACTTTTTATTTATATATTATCTAGTCTCGCATAAAAAAAATGGTAACACTTTACAATAAGGTTCATTAGTTAACATTAGTTAACTACCTTAGTTAACATGAACTAAGAATGAGCAATACTTCTACAGCATTTATTAATCTTAGTTAATATTAATTTAAACATTTACTAATATATTATTAAACTCAAAGGTTGCATTTGTTAACATTGTTTATGTACTGTGAACTAATATGAACAAACAATGAACAGCTGTATTTTTATCAACTAACATTAACAAAGATTAACAAATATAGTAACAAATGTATTGCTCATTGTTAGTTCATGTTAGTTGATACATTAACTAATGTTAACTAATTAACCTAATTGTAAAGTGTTACCAAAAAAAAAAAAAATTCTTCAGCAGTTCACCCACACTTAAGCATTTTATGTTTCTCCTTAAAGGTGTGTTGTGAGTGTAATAATACTGTGCTGTTTATTTCAAAACCACTAGTTTATTCTAGAGAAACAAACATAGACTAGACTTTCAGGTTTTCTCTTGCAACAAAACAGGTTAGACAGACTTGATCTAAATAGCAGCTTTTAAATCTTTCACAATCTTTCAGACTATGAGCATACACAGATATAAATTATAACCATGTTAATGTTAATCTTCCACCTACTCTTCAAAAAAATACTGTGGCAGTACCATGGTATAAGTAGGCTAAGGTATAATATGGTATAGTGTGATACTTTGAAATATACTATGAAACTGAATGCCCATCCATGGCACTGGGCAAGTTATATGGTATTTACACTGAGTCAAATGTTTGTGACACACTTGACTGAATTTATATTTCTCTTGGTCTTAAAAAAACCTCATTTTTTATTTAAAAACGAATGCTTGAAATTAGTTTTGTACACAAATATAAACAGGCAATAGTGAATGAATCATGGATAAATTTCTTTAGAAAACTTTTTTTTTACTAAATGGATTAGTTGCAGCAGATAGCCTACCTAATGCTAAAAAGCATTCTTATGTAGGCTACCTCATTAAGTTGGTTGAGAAAATATCCAGACACAAATCTAGTCAAATAAATTAAAATAGGCCTATAAGATTGGCTATAACATCGTTGGTCATTTTACATTCCCGTATTATTATTCTATGGAACAACTAGATGTGCACTAACTATTACCAAGTAGCCTAAATTACTTAAATAATTTTGCCATGGTAGCCTAATCCAAAAACCAACTGTAGCCTAGTGATATTATTTGTGTATGTTTTAAACGAGTATATTGACTAACATACAGTTACAAATATATGTCTAACTCGAACCACACCCTGAACAGGATTTCATTTGTCAGTGCGTTCAAAATATCGCTGTATATTGACACGTTGTCACATAAAATGTGTTTAGCCTACGTGTAAAACAGGGCAGGTCTGATGTGCAGGAACTACGGGCTTAAAGGAGGATGTCCTTAACCCAGTGGATTGGAACGTGTGTGCGCGCTTAGAAGTGGCACCAGATAATTGTCGAAACGAACCTTTAGAATATCGAAACGAGTCAGAAAATATTCATTTGAGAAGACCGGAGCAGCACGTGTGTGTGTGATGATAAACTTTGCGACGACGATCTCAATTGGAAGTTCCACGCGACTATTTCAGCGTTCTTTGAAACGAAATATCTAAAATGGATTTATTGTGGATCTAATATGTCTTTGAATGCAAAACTGCGGAAGTTTGCCAGGACAACAGAGTTTTAGGTCATACTGCAGAAATGTTGCCACGCAGTCGTTTTTGAGTTCGGGATGTTTAGTGAAGTAGTACCCCTCTATGGCTACGTTCTCACACTTGGTGTTTGGCAATAACAACATTTACAACATCATGTTTTGGTACTCTTAAATTGTCTATTTACACCACCAGTCACAAGTGGAATAAACATCGTCTGCATGCCCAGGTAAACCACAATCAAATCCCGTTTCTATTATCGCGATAGTTTGAATAACTACTGTAACTATAGTGACAGAGTTGTTTCATTTTAATTCTGCAAACTTTTGCGGCTTCTCTGCTATGTTGTTAAAACGTTGGTTCAAATTGAACTCATTCCTTTTGTTCCATTTTGGCCCACTAAGAACATAAATAGTCTCTCTGTTTCTAATTCAGTTGCGACTTGTTAATATTTCAGTTAGGCACATCAGTTTAAGAATGTGGAGTCAGTCAGTACTGCACGGAGTGTGAACATAAAAAAAATAAAAAATAAAATGCGGTTTAGGAAGTATTTCAGAGGCAGTGGGAGGGTCCTAGCGTTTGTGTTTATCGCATCTGTAATCTGGCTCCTCTTTGATATCGCAGCACTGAGGATATCCTTCAGTGATGTGAATCGGGATCTCAAAGAGAGAGAGATTGTACTAAAACAGGGAAGGAGTAAAGGCAATGTAGAGGATATCTTTAAACATCCTCTGCAAAAAGTAAACGTAGAAAAGAGGGAGTTTTTTAAAAACAAAAAAAGGTTTGAAAAGAAAGCTGATGAGGTTTACAGAAAGTGGCCAAAGTTTAGGACAGAACCCCAAGCTCTGCTAAACAACGATATACATTTGAATTCAATGTTAATGGCTGACAAGTCTTTTGTGGAACAAAAGGATGTAATTAATCAAAACAAAGTGAATCTAACTGTGAAATCACCTGTGGAAGGAACAATTATTAGCATCCCTCCAAAAACAAATGAGACAAAAACTGAAATTAACGGCAAAGTGAACAGTATATCTGCAAAGATGAACAAAATAAATGCTGCTGTTGGACAGACAGAAGCAAATCTAGATGTTAAAGCACATTTACCTACTAAAGTACTGCCTGCTGTCCAGGAGAAAATGTATTCTCCTGCGCTCAAAGAAAACACTTTGGAGAAAGTAAATCATACGAATGACACACTAGTGATGTCACATAAGAAAGTACATGTAGATTCAGGTTTACAAAATAACTTGAGTAATGATTTTCTCAAACCAACAAAGACTGATAAACCGAAAAATATTATTGACAATAGAGAGAAACATGCCAATATTTTCAACAAAACTAAACCAGACATTACTAAAAAAACTGTGGAAATAGCACACTCTCCTAGTGTGCGAGTGAGGAGGTCAGGAGAGCTTCATAAGGTTATGGCCCTAGATGTGACAGACTTACCCAGAGATCCGCAGGCCGTGGGACAGTTTGGACAGCCTGCAAGTGTTCCCAGAGATAAAGAACTGGAGAGTCGAAGACGCTGGAGTGAAGGATATTTTAATGTATTCCTGAGTGAACAGATACCAATAGATAGAGCCATTCCAGACACCAGACCCCAAACGTGAGTTTGAACCATAGAATAATTTTGTTGTATTCTGGGAGGTCATGGCAAATTTTATGTAATGGCAAGCAGATGTAGCACTGATATATGTGTAACACCTCCATATCCTGTATTGTTTAGATGTTCAGAAAATCTTGTTCATGATGACTTGCCCAACACCAGCGTGATCTTCTGCTTTGTGGATGAGGTGTGGTCAACTCTGCTACGCTCAGTGCACAGTGTGCTCAACAGGTCTCCTCCACACCTGCTGAAGGAGATCATTCTGGTGGACGACTGCAGCACCAAAGGTCTGAGGGACAATTCTGTGTTGATTTACTTGCATTTTAAATAAATTATTTGAATCATTTGAGGTGAGGTCAATGACAGGGTTTATGTCTAATAGTTCAAAGCTTTAGACCTCACACATAGTATTAAAGTCCAATTTGGGTGATTCAAACTCACAAGTCATCAGCACTAAATACGAGGGTAAACATGATACAAAACAGGCTTATGTTTCACAGTCATCTATACATTAACTGTTTACTTCTTCAATAAGGAACTCTTTTGACTACTTGAAATCTTGAAAAGTTTATTTATGTTATAATCTGTTCTTTAAAGGTCCTGTTCTTCGTGATCCCATTTTTGAAACTTTAGTTAGTGTGTAATGTTGCTGTTAGAGCATAAATAATACCTGTAAAATTATAAAGCTCAAAGTTATGCCAAGCAAGATATTTTATTTAACAGAAGTCCCCTTTCAAAGCCTACAGTGAACGGCTGGTTTGGACTACATCCCTCTACTTCCTGCTTTAATGACGTCAGTAGAACAGTTTTTTTACTAACCTCCGCCCACAGGAATACACAAAAAAAGGGGGCATGGTCTTGTTGCGCTCCCACGGAGAAGAGGAAGAGTTGCGTTTGTAGAGTGTGTTTGTCGCCATGTCGTCGAGACGCTGTTATTTTCATCCCGGAGTCAAATCACCACTAACACTGAGCGCATGCATCTCCACGTTATGGTAAGAGGCGTGACCTTTCCGGGCAACGTGCGCTAAGCTGCTGTCGAATCACAACACAGGAACCGCTGGCACAATTAGAACTCGTTACGTATTTCTGAAGGAGGGACTTCATAGAACAAGGAAGTCATCAGCCTGTTTTTAGGACAGTGAAAACAGCGGTATACAGATAAGTAAATTATGTGAAAAATACTGTTTTTGTTTCTCTATGAGGGATTTTTTTGTGTTCTAGACTACCTGAAGGAGAAGCTGGATGTTTATATGTCTCAGTTCCCTAAAGTACAAATCATCCGTCTGAAAGAGAGACAAGGCCTCATCAGAGCCAGGATTGCAGGGGCCAGTGCTGCTACAGGTACTGTACACTCGCACTCAGTTTAATTCATTTTACTGAGAAAGCTTCAACACATACAGTAGCAATATGCTACTGTCTGTCCTTGGATTTGTGCTTAATTTAATTGGTTTGGAAATTGGGATACATAGCATAGACAGCTGGTATCTCTGCTATAAACAATAAATGTTGTTTTAGTGTTTGGCTGTAATGATTGTTTCAACAGATGTTGTTTCATCTGCAGGTGAAGTGTTGACATTCCTGGACTCTCATATTGAGTGTAACGTGGGGTGGCTGGAGCCACTGTTAGAAAGAGTTTACCTGGACCGCAAAAAAGTGGTCTGTCCTGTTATTGAGGTCATCAGCGATAAGGACATGAGGTAATGAAGTATATTCAGTCTTGCAATTAAATAACTGTTGAGCTCCCCTTACGGATTTTTTTTTTAATGGGAATATACTGCAAAATATAATGCATTTCCATATATGGGAAACTAGTGCTTTTATTTTTCAATACACTGCAATATATGCATTGACCATGTATGGCTATATATTAATGAATATAAATATTTATAAATGAAGACAAAAATAGCATTACATGTAATATTCACAAAGTTGTATCCTTTATTGTGTACATATACATACATGTTCCTATATAAATGTGAATGCATGTTCTCACACACACACACACACACATATTCACGGAATGAGTTACAACAGATTTCTAGTTCCCAGCATGCTTTGCTTCTGACTGACTTCTGAAAGGAGTGCAGTTAAAATTCATGCACTAAAATGTATTTTTTTGTTTGTTTGTTTTGTTTCAGTTACATGCTTGTTGATAACTTCCAAAGAGGCATTTTCAGATGGCCACTGGTGTTTGGCTGGAGTGCTCTACCTGAAGAATATATTAGAAAGAACCAGGTCAAGGATTCAGACCCCATCAGGTAACGTCAGTGTAATGGCATTGGTCAAATCTGAACTACGACAAATCTAAAATTCACATCTAAACTTCACAAATCTTGGGATACATGGACAACAGGACATTCTGAGTAAACAACACATTTTTTGTGAATTTACAATGCACGATGGGGCTAACAGCAGTTTCTAATCTATCAGTCATACACTACCAGTCAAAAGTTTTTTAATGCTTTTAAAAGAAGTATCTTCTGCTCACCAAGGCTGCATTTATTTGATTAAAAATACAACAAAAAAACCTGTAAAATTGTTAAATATTATGACAATTTAAAATATCTATTTTCTATTTTAATATATATTAAAATGTAATTTATTCCTGTGATCAAAGCTGAATTTTAAGCATCATTACTCCAGCCTTCAGTGTCATATGATCTTTCAGAAATCATTCTAATATGCGGATTTGATGCTCAAAAAACATTCATTATTGTTATCAATGTTGAAAACAGTTGTGTAATTTTTTTTTTCAGGATTCTTTGATGAATAGAAATGTCAAAAGAACAGCATTTATTTGGAATATAATCTTTTGTAACATTATAAATGTTTTTTCTGTAACTTTTGATCAATTTAATTAATACAAATTCTTACTGACCCCAAACTTTTGAACGGTAGTTTTTAATATATAAACGTTATTACAGGCTCTAGGCCCAACAGCAGGACATACACCATACAAAAAAAAAAAAAAAAAAAAAAAACTGTTACATAAACATATACAATACACCCTTTTTCACAAAAGTCTTAAAAGGCACTCATACCAATGCTTCCATAGATGTGATTGATATCGGACCGAGCTACACCTGGGGCTTGTGAGCCTTACTATAATATAGTTTTGTGACTCATCAAGTCGACACATAAACTTAAACATTAGGTTCCTCAAGAGGGCCTTTAAACAGCTTAGCCTCAAGTCACAACAAAGCTTACTGGCACTGCTGCTCCTGGGCTTCTTCAGCAGTATCCTCAGACAATCATTATATGCTACCTGCAGTTTGCGCATGGTCTCCTTTTTGTAGTTGAATGGGGCTGCATACATAGGGGTACAGTAAGCACGAAACAAGTGCACTTTCACATCATCAGAACAGTAATGAAATTTCCTGACTAACATGTTCGCTTGGACATACAACATTCGTCTTTGCCTATACATGTCAGCATCATCTTCCATCTTGTCAGTAATGATATGCCCAAGATACTTTGTACAGTTAGATACACAGATACATTGCCCTGACAGGTAAAACATAGGGAAGTGCCACTTCTGATCTTCCTTAGTCCTACAAACCAACACAACACTCTTCTTTGCATTGTACTGTACATCAAACTCACCCCCATACTTGGAGCATATATCCAACAACTGCTGGAACCCAACAGTACTGGGGGACATAACAACTAAATCATCTGCGTACATCAGGTGGTTTAACAGAGTGTTCCCTATTACACAACACGTCTTACATATCCCCAACTGCTTAGAGAGGTTGTCCATGTATAAGTTAAACAGGGCTGGAGACAGAAGCCCCCCCTGCCGTACTCCACTGCTTACACTGAATGGTGACGATAGGCTATTTCCCCATTTAACCTGCATGCTTTGTTTTGCATACCAGTAAGCCAGTATACGTATGATGCATCCCGGCACACCCCTAAGCATAAGTTTAGTAAAAAGCTTATGATGATTTACTCTATCAAATGCCTTGGACGCATCAATAAACCCAATAAACATTGTAGAGCCCTGCCTTCTATAGGATTCAACAGCTTCTTTCAATGCATAGATACATAGATCAGTACTGTGTTGAGACTTAAAGCCAAATTGATTTTCCGTGGTGTAAATGAGCCCACTCAGTCTATCTACTAGCATCTTTTCTTACACCTTTGAAAGAGTGCTAGCTAGAGCGATGGGTCTATAGTTGTCCAAAATCCCTATTTTCCCTGCCTTGTCCTTAATGACGGGCACTAATGTGACGGTCAACATGGTGTCTGGCAGTATACCATGAGTCATCAGCCCTGTCAGGCAAATGGATAGAAGGGCTGACACTCTGGGGCTAGCTAACTTGAGATGCTCCGCAGTGATGTTATCTTTGCCACTAGCTTTATTATCAGCTAGTTGCTCTATAGCATTATAGACCTCATTGGGAGTAAAGTGGATTACATCCTCATTTAACTCACCCACACAATAGGGCTGACTTTTAATGCAATTAAACAGAGTTGCATAGTGCTGCCTCCACAGCTCTGCTATATTTTCTGCACCAGATACACCTTCTATATGGCAAGGCAATATTGTCTTGGCCCTATTTGTACCTTTCACCTCCTTCCAAAACTCAGTGACATTGTTGCCAATCAAGTTTTCAGCCATAGAGTGAGCTCTTAAGGCTTCCTCATGCTTTTCAACAAAGCGCACTGCATATTTATATCTAGCCCTGGTAAGCTTTTTGTGTTCTAACTCTGGCCCCTGTCTGGGTTTACCAGCTATAACCCAGGACCTATGAGCCGTCTTAGCAGCTTCATGGTGGTCAACTACATACTTATTCCAACCAGGTTTGATATTCTTAGCCTTTCTGGGGTGTATGTGTAGAGGACGACTGGCATCATGTATAGCCCTCACTTTACCATTGTGCATTTCATATAGGTCATTACAGTGAGTGACATCATCACAATTAATATTTGAACATAAAATAGCACCCATGGGTAACTGTACTTCCCTTAGGAGAGCATCCGACCTGCCACAATAGTACAATACATCCTCTCTATTTAGTTTATCCCAATCCACTTTGACCATGTTGGCACCATCTTCTGTCAAACTACTGCAATCAGGTAAGTTAGCAACATTTATAATCATAGAGACAGGTAAGTGATCAGTTGTAGTCAACTCATACAGAATTTCAACTTTTTCCAGACTTTCATGAGCATCGGCTGTACAAATTACATGATCCAACCAAGATGTCGTGTTCCATGCTTCACTGACGTAGGTATAACTACCAGCAGGTAGGAAATTCATACTGGAAAGAACCAGTTTACTATCCTGACAAAACTGTAACAAGTGCTGACCAAAGAGAGATTTGTCATCAGAAATGTCTGCAATCAAATCACCCATCACAAATATATTTGCATATGTACATTCCCTAATATAAGAGTTCAAAAAGGCCAATCTATTCATATATTCATCTTCATTTTTATAGCAGTCATATGGGGTATAGACATTTAAAATAATAAAAACATTCATAGAATGCACAACTTTAATTGCAATGCACCAGTCCACCTCTAATCTGATAATACTATTCATTGGATCATATTTCTTATGCCACAAAATGGCCACACCTCCAGGTATTCTACCCCGCACCAATTTGGTGCTTAAATCTGTTGTGGATTCTCCTGCTCCATGAAAATCACTGTGGATAGAATTGAGTTTATCAAGGTCCTGCTTGGCTAAAAATGTCTCTTGCAGGCAGATAATGTCTGTGGTCTCCAGTAGCTGGCCAACCACAATCCGATGTGCTCTGTCTCCAGCACTCTGTCCTAGGCGCAAGCCTCGTGAGTTGTATGACACCACTCTGAGCACCATCACTGTTGCTAGTACTAGGCATCAGGTGCCCCTGATCCCCTTACAGGCACATTCAACACTGATATTGGCACAGCTATAGATTTAGGTTTGCGTGCCTCATAGAATCGCCGCACGAAAGTGCCTTCCGGCCACAGCTCTGGATTATACATTTCATCTACTTCTTTGCACTCTGCGGTTATTTTAAAAGAACTGAACCGACTTTGCACAGCTTCTAGCTTTTGGCAGGTTACATTACGCCCAAGTTCATCTTTCATATAGTTAGTCAAAGTCTCAGAGTCCAAATCAGGTGAGAATTTTGTTGCAAATACACTCACCAGTTTGGATTTTATGACTCGGATGTCTCCTCCCGTACCAGTTCCAACAATGCCAGCAGTTTTTGTCCCTTTGTGAGGATTCAGGCGAGGTCTGGGCTTTACTGAAGCATTTTCAAGGACCTGTTTCCTGCGGTTGTTGCTCCTCTTGCCCTGGACCAGGTTCCACTTCACATGAGAATCTTCCTTTGCAGCACTGGTTAGCCTGCCCAGGCCTAAGGCAGAATTCTCCATCTAGCTTGAATCTCCTTCGCTGGTCTGACCCTCCATGTCATCTTGGGTCTTCTCCCAGGCTTGAGGAGGTGACACTCTCTGAGTCATTGCATGTTTGTTGGTTTGGAGAACAGGTCCTCTCCTCAAATTTGTTCTAGGCTGCTCAATAGCACTCAGTCGTTGGTTTATGTCCGTAGTGATAATCCGCAGATCGTTACAGGTGTTTGTCTACAGAGAAACAGCCTGTTTCATAGTTGTAATATCCAAACTAAGTTGTTCAATCTTACCAAGCAGACAAGACACATCAAGGCTGTCGAAAGTCACAGGTGGAAGTTCATCAAGATGGTGAGAAACAAACCGAGGAACATTTTCACCAGCTTCATTAAGGAGCTTAAGGCAACTCCTGATGTTCTTTAAGTCTTTTTGAGGCCCAGTGTGAGCCACAAGCTTGCGAGTAGAGCCTGGACACAGTTCAAAAAGCAATTTAGTGGAGTTTACAATCCATTCTGATCCAAAATGGTCCTCAGCCATCAAAACAATCTCATCCTGCTTCACAGTTTTGAGCTTGACAAACAAAAAGTTCAAAAACTCATCTTCTACAATCACTTGCCCTGTATCTGTGCGGTAGATTTCAGGTTTTGTTCGAATTTTGCTCCTGCCTGTAGCAGCTCCACATGCTGCGGGAGCTATCTTGGATTCGGATCTTGTCGGATCTTAATGTTACAAAATGTTACAAAAGCTTTCTATTTCAGATAAATGCTGTTCTTTTGAACTTTCTATTCATCAAAGAATCCTGAAATAAAAATGTAAATAACTGTTTTCAACACTGATAATAATGAGAAATGTTTCTTGAGCATCAAATGAAATCATCACATTATAATGATTTCTGAAGGATCATGTGACTCTGAAGACTGGAGAAATGATGCTGATAATTCGGCTTTGATCACAGGAATAAATTACACTTTACTATATATTCACATAGAAAACAGCTGTTTTAAATTGAAACAATATTTCACATTATTATTATTATTATTTTTTTTTTTTTTTTTATTATTATTATTATTATTATTTTTTTTTTTTTATCAAATAAATGCAGCCTTGGTGAGCAGAAGAGACTTCTTTTAAAAACATCAAAATCTTACCGATCAAAAACTTTTGACTGATAGTGTATGTCAATGGGAATTAAGGCGTAATACTAATGTTGTCCCTCAGAGAAAGCCAAAGGATAAGAAAGCCTTTAAGGTCTCATAGATAAAATATATGATATTTTATCATATCATAGATCAAATATATATACACATTTTATTTTAATATAGTTTGAGAGTTTAATATAATCAGTTTATAAAAAATCAAATGTTGCCAGACATGACTAAATGAGTTCCTGTCCAGTTAAATGAAGATACAATGTTTTTATTTATCTTTTAACATAATACATAGAATAATACTTCCCTAAAGGGACTCATAAGTACATGGCCATGTATCGCCGTATCGTTTACATGAGTCGTTGGTGCTTCGACTGCGATAACTGCCTCTTCCAGGTATATTTTTTACTGTGTTATCAGTCATTTTTACATGTAGATAATATCTCTGCGCCCTTTCTCTCTTTACTGTGAACAAGTGATTTACATAAAGCATATCCTTAATATTTAATTGGTCAGCAGATTCTCATTCACAGGAGAGATTTTAGTTTGTGTCCCAATTCATTCATTTTGTTCAACAATTAGATGACCCAGCTCATTTCAATTCATAAAAAAAGAAAGTTGTACACGTAAAAAAATATTCAAACTCATTGCTTCTTTTATAAATGAAACACCATATTGTATAAATGTCCATGCAGATACTACACTCTTACAAATTAACTATGAAGAACCATAGTAGTTCCCTATCAGTCAGTCATGTTGGATGTTAAGTCAGAACTGAACTGACGAATTATTCAAATCTCGTCTGAGAGCCCAATCACTAGAGCCCGACCGATATGGATTTTTTGGGGGCCGATACCGATATTGCGGAGTAAAAAAAGTCTGATATCGATATATTGGCAAATATTCTTTATGTGTATATTATAGCAGTGGTTCCCAATTCCAGTCCTCGTGACCCACTGCTCTGCACATTTTGTAGGTCTCTCTTATCTGACACACTCAGTTCAGTTCATGGAGTCTCTCCTAATGAGCTGATGATCTGGTTCAGGTGTGTTAAATAAGGGAGACATACAAAATGTGCAGAGCAGTGGGTCACGAGGACTGGAATTGGGAACTACTGTATTATAGTACAGTACCAGTCAAAAGTTTGGACACACTTTCCCATTCGTGTGTCCAAACCTTTGACTGGTACTGTATATAGAATACAGTCACATTTATTTATATAGCACTTTTTACAATACAGATTGTTTCAAAGCAGCTTCACAGAGATAACAGGAAAATAATGCAAAAAAGTTTGTTTCCAGAAGAAAAAAACATCACAGTCCAGCTTAAGTAAGTTCAGTGATGGTTCATTTTTGATGAAAAAAAGTTATTAATTTAGTTAATTTTTATATATAGCCGCTCTGGAGTAAACCGTGATGTCATCGTCCAGCTCAGTTCAGTTCTTGTATAATAGTGTCAATGCAGGCAGATCAATATTATTGGTGAATATTAAATTAAATGTTCAATTTAATGTCCCCAACTAAGCAAGCCAAGCCAATAGCAACAAAGGTGGAAAAAGGCGACAGTGGCAAGGAACCAAAACTCCATCAGGTGGCAGAATGGAGAAAAAAACCTTGGGAGAACCCAGGCTCAGTCGGGGGGCCAGTTCTTCTCTGGCCAATGACCGAACAGTGTATGATTATGATTCAGGCAGCATTATAGGTCAGATTGGTTTGGAACAATCAGAATATTATCCAGTTCTATCTGGTTGAAGATCGTAGTTACGCCGGTATGGAGACGGGTTTGTTGAGGATGGCTGTCGTGTCGATGAGGCCTTCACAGGGGAGAGTGTAGTTGACACAACCTCTGCTGACACTTCAGGGATGCGCCGTGGTCATGTGTCTAGGTTCAGGTCCTCCGTCTGGTCTGGATACAGCCTGGATCCGGCTGACTACATCATGCGTTGTGGTCGTGTTTAGGCGCAGGTCCACCATCTGATCTGGATACGGCCTGGATCCGGCTGATTACAGTAAAACCTGGAATAAGCAGAAAGACTAACATTAGCATAGATGCCATTCTTCTTATGATGTAACGAGTGCATTCCCATGTTATAGGAAGTGTTTCCGGTTCCGGCTGACCTAATTTATGCAGCCTAATAATCATTTAACTGATTTGAATAATAGGAATGTATAATTTTCTATGTGTATGCCAGGTTAAAGAGATGTGTTTTTAGTCTAGATTTAAACTGACAGAGTGTGTCTGCTTCCCGGTCAATGTTAGGAAGACTGTTCTAGAGTTTAGGTGCTAAATAGGAGAAGGATCTACCGCCAGCAGTCAATTTTGATATTCTAGGTATTATCAACTGGCCAGAGTTTTGAGATCGCAATAGACGTGAAGGACTATAATGCGTTAAGAGCTCGATCAAGTACTGGGGAGCTAAACCATTTAGTACTTTGTAAGTAATCAGCAATATTTAAAAATGTATACAATGTTTAATAGGGAGCCAATGCAGTGTTGACAGAACCGTGCTAATATGGTCATACTTCCTGGTTCTGGTAAGAACTCAAACTACAGCTCGTACAAAACGCACCAGCTAGTTTATTATGCGTTCTGGGCAACCACCCATAAGAGCATTACAATAATCTAGCCTTGAGGTCATACTTTGAATATATTGAACATAAACAGAATATATTATTTACATTAACACTTTTTTTTCAATGATCACTCAAATGTGGTGATCAAACCACCACCATGATGGCGTTTCCACTTATAATGAAGTTATAAGCGGAAACGCCACGTGAAAGCTACATTTGATTTTACTTAGCTACATGTGCGCCTGTGTTTTGTGTCGTAACTCCGTGAGAAATATCTTGTGATCGACGCAATGGATTATGTTGATTTTGGACAAATTTTTATCGTGAGAATCTGCTGTAAATAATGGTTTACAATCACCATTGACTATTGGAGCATGTGTCATGAAGTTATGAGCGAGAATGTGACATAAATGTTGTATCCATATATTATTTACAAATGGGTCTTGCAGGGCTTCACATACAAAACCATGTTTAGTCAAAGCCCAAAACAGTTATACTTGTTGTATTTTACTCCTTAGGCTTGGGGTGTTCCTGGTTTTATGCTTGGCTTGATTCCATGTAAATGGTTGTAGCCTATAGCCTATGTAGGTCGCATCAATTTAAAAAGAAAAAAGTTTGAAAGCCACTACCCTCCCGTTGCATGTGCACCATCTCCTTCTCTGGAGTCAGAAGCATCTGAGGTCGCTTCGTGCCACTCATATTCCGGGCATGCTCAATCGTGCAACTGATGAGCTCTCACGACAGCCTACGCTTCCGAGAGAGTTGAGATACTCCATCCCCAGGTGTTCCAGCTGATCTTGAGATGCTTCGGAGCTGCACTGGTACACCTGTTTGCCTCTCCGACACGTCCCATTGCCGGTTGTTTTACTCCCTCCCCCAGTGAGCCTACTTGCACAGACATTGTGCAAAGTCAGGGAGGATGAGGAACAGGTCTTGCTAGTTGCACCCTACTAGCCCAACTGGACCTGGTTCCCAGAACTAATGCTCCTTGCAACAGCCCCTCCCTGCCGCATTCCTCTGAGGTAATACCTCAGAGACCGGGGCACCCTATGGCACCCGCGTCCAGACCTCTGGAACCTTCACATGTGGTTTGTGCACGGAACACGGAGGACTCCCTCCATCCTGGAAGTGTATGTTGCTGCTATTGCCGGAGTATTGTTGGAGTTCATCCAGCACCCTGCAGCAATCAGACGCAGAGCAGAGTCCACTCTACCCTCTCTGTTCGGTGTTGACTTCTCTCTAACTAAGCTGAATATACCACAGAGATTGTCCATATGTAGCACTGCGCTAATGGTCAATTTCATATGTGTAATTCCCACATGACACCTCCCTACGGGTAGGATGTGGTCTTCTTTCTGCTTGGAAAAGACACGCTTTCCCAGTGTTATCCAATAATCTCAATGAATGGGTTAGAAGGAACAGCAGTGATTGACCCTCTCTGCGTAAAGCCCTGTCCCATCTTCCGCCCCAGTAGGTGCGGGGGATAAGGTGGCTCACGTGGAGCGCTGGAAGTTCAGTCGACATAGGAAGTCGATGTCAATTGTGACTGACTTATAGATAACGTCTAGGTTACTATGGTTTAGGGATGGCGAAAACTAAAAAATTTCTTGACCGACCACCGAGCATCATTAGCCGGTTGAAACCGGTTAACCAATCAGTTTAAAATATGCTACGCTATTTGAAATAACAGCCATTTCGAGCCATTCCTGCAATTTCGCAACTTTGTCACATCTCTCTGCCGCTCTGCCTCCCGCTCACACACACAAATGTTTGTCACATTTCCTACCAGCTAGCATAGATGACACGGTAGGTTGGCTTTGGCTACCTTTCTCACCCGAAGAGGCTTGCGGGTGTCGCGTTTTCAGGATACCGCGTTTCCATTCATTGAAATTGCGAATTGAAAATACGCACAGTGGAAACACGCTTGCATGAGGTGGTTTTTCAGGCAATTCCAAAAAGGAATATTTTGCAAAACTGATATGGAAACAGTTTTTGCGCATTTACAGTCACCTGACTTAGAAGACGCGGTGTGTTTGAGGTCCATGTATAGCTACGCAAATAATAATTATTTTATATTATTTTATTATAACATTTAATAGGCTATATTTAGAAGACGCTTTTATGCAAAAAAGGAACAAAGCTGAGTGTGGAGCGCACACTGCCTGGCACGGAGGCGCGGCCGCGAACACTTGCATTTTCCTATCAACAGTGGAAATAACTTAAAATACTCTATCATTTCTGGTCATACAGAAAATAATAATACATTATTCTCAACTACTTTTATTTGTGTAAACTCAGAATAACAAGAAAACGTTGCGCTTTTATAAAATAAAATAAAACAATCAGACGTACTTTCATGATCTCCGTAAACTGGAGCGCGAGAACTGAAACAAAATATAGCCTAGGCTAAAGCTTGAAATGTCCACTTTAAAACAAACAAATTCGAATCGAAAGCTAATACCTTCTGATTATGTAATCCGTATGAAAGGTGCCATTTCTCTCTAAAATAACATCTGCTTAACAGTGGAGATGGAGATGTGATTTTAGCCGACACTTAGAAAACAATAGTTTATATTAATGGCTCTTCTCATTCAGCACTGCTGGAAAAATATCGATTCCAGGTTCTAATTTGGCCTTAGAAAACCAGTAAAATAGACATGTTTTCCATATTAATTTGTGAATATTTTAAATGTTTCATAAAGGGGCAAAAAGTCATAAACAAAAATCTGAAAATTCGTCGATATTTAGCCTACTTTTTTGCGCAGCAGTTGGTGTAGCCAGTTCAAATTAAAAATGTTGGTGTTCAACTTTGCGTTTTAAAAAGACAACAACAGTTCATTTTGCGTTTTTCAATTACGGGTTAAAAAAGGAAAAATGAATGGACACAAAAGTAGCCTACATGGATCGTTTGGACAGAATACGAGACAGAGTTCTTTATTAAATTCATAAAAGAAACAATAATTAGCCTTCTCGGAGCAGAAATGAGGGCGAAACACCCAGAAACTCCTTATATGTGTCGTTCGCAGTATAAGGGTCTTTCCCTGCCATTAATGCTTGGATAACACGCCACGTCTCCTTCCACTAATAATAATGTCTAATGCGGTGGCTATGATATTATATAAACCAACGTCCATTGCCGTGATTTTTGGAATGACTTATCGCGAGAGAAAAAAGGACGTTTTAGTCGCATAACATCGGTTAAATGGAAACGCCGTCATTTCGCAATAGTTTTTTATCGACATTTAGATAATAGTGCAAAACATTTGCGCAAATCTGTAATGGAAACGCGGCGTGCTACTACTGTATTTAAGCACTGTATCACACAAGTTGCAACTTACATCTGTGTCATTCTTTTTGGTGAAATGGTCCCACACACTACTTTTCTTTGCACGCTTCATCCTGTCGTCTGCCCTGGCTCTAACCTTGAGTGTTTTAGCCTGTAGACTTTACTTTTCGCAAACCTTGTGAGCGCGTGAACCCAAACGCTGTGACCTCGCACAAAATGTTTTTATTGGTTTATTAAAGGGTTAGTTCACCCAAAAATGAACATTCTGTCAGTAATTACTCACCCTCATGTTGTTCCAACCATGTAAGTCTTTCGTTCATCTTCGGAACACAAATTAAGATATTTTTGATGAAATCTGACAGTTGTCTCACTCCTTCATAGGCTTTCAGAGGGACCGAAACTCGCCGGCCCAAGTAATAGTCCAAGTGACTACAGTGGCTATACATTAAGTTTATCATGCGACGACAATACTTTTTGTGCGGAAAAACAACAAAAATACGACTTTATCCAACTATTAGTGTTCTTCAATGTGGGCCTCTGGCGAGAGTTCACGGGAGCGCCAGGACGCATGCGCGAGAACTGAGATTACGGCATTCTTCTTCTACTACTTGTTACTGGCTGCTCACTCCTTGGGAGTATTACCGCCATCTACTGTACAAGATGACGTCCCGACATTGCCGGAAGCACAAAACGGTCTGTTTATAAGCAGAGGAATGTAAGCTATTGAATTCAACACTTATTGTGATTTAGGTCTCGATGATGTCGGGACGTCATCGTGTACAGTAGATGGCGGTAATACTCCCAAGGAGTGAGCAGCCAGTAACAAGTAAGTTAGTAGTAGAAGAAGAACGCCGTAATCTCAGTTCTCGCACATGCGTCCTGGCGCTCCCGTGAACTCTCGTCAGAGGCCCACATTGAAGAACACTAATAGTTGGATAAAGTTGTTATTTTTGTTGTTTTTCCGCACAAAAAGTATTGTCGTCGCATGATAAACTTAATGTATAGCCACTGTAGTCACTTGGACTATTTTAACAATGTTTTTAATAACTATTCTGGGCCGACGAGTTTCGGTCCCTCTGAAAGCCTATGGAGGAGTGAGACAACTGTCAGATTTCATCAAAAATATCTTAATTTGTGATCCGAAGATGAACGAAAGACTTACATGGTTGGAACAACATGAGGGTGAGTAATTACTGACAGAATTATCATTTTTGGGTGAACTAACCCTTTAAGTACAAACAGGCGAGTTATGAAAAATTGAGTGTGAGGGATTTGTTTACTTCACACAAAAAGATCTTGGAATGAGATGGCTAACTGTAGTAGTGTTTAGTCCACTGTCTATAATAGCCTAATTTAGAAATCACTTTTTTTTTTTTTTACTGACTACCGACAACTTTGATCGGTTAACGTTGATGCGGTCAACCATCGGTCAAACGGTCATCGGTTAACATCCCTACTGTGGTTACTATATACGTTACGTCCTTTCGCCACAATTGCTGCACCACCGCTGAGCGACCCGGTCACCGGCTCTGCTCCTCAGCGCAAACCTGAATGTGCATTGCACACCCGCTTTCTTATATACCCGCTCTGCGGAGCAGAGTTCACGATGCAAATCTTGCACGCCAATGTGCACTGGCTCGTTTAGTTTACACTCGAAGGTTGTTGGGCTCTAAGGCGAGTTCCCAGTTCGTCAGTTCAGTTCTGACATAATGTCTCTGTTCCTTCCTTCAGGGAACGGGGTTTACAATACAAATCTAGACGTTTATGTGTGTGTACTTTCAGTTCTAATTGGGGTTCTAATTGTGTTTTTATTCTTGCACAGGTGTCCTGTTATGGCAGGGGGTCTTTTCTCTATAGATAAGAGCTATTTCTATGAGCTGGGGGCATACGACCCAGGCCTGGATGTCTGGGGTGGTGAAAACATGGAAATCTCTTTCAAGGTAAATTAGCAAAGGTGCATTAGCTGAGACCAGAGACCAAAGATTTAAAGTGATCTTTTTTTTCTTTTTCTTTTTTTTTATAATATAGTTTTATAATATTTTATAATATTTATAATATTTTTAATTATTATTGAGTTAAATTATTAAGCACAGTCTTGTAGACATATCAGCATGGACTTTTAATGAAAAACAGAAATATGACTATGTTTAGTCTAAAACTTGGGGATTATTTTTTTTTTTTTTATGAGTCCTTTTAAACTTTTATTGAGCTTACTTAAATAATTGTATAGATTGTTCAGTGGTAGCACGTAATGTGTTACTTGTGCTGTAGATCTGGATGTGTGGTGGTGAGATTGAAATCATTCCCTGCTCACGTGTCGGACACATCTTCCGTGGCGATAATCCTTACAAGTTCCCTAAAGACCGTGTGAAGACAGTCGAGAGAAACTTGGCCAGGGTTGTAGAGGTGTGGCTGGATGAATATAAAGAGCTCTTTTATGGTCATGGCTACCACCACCTACTGGACAAAAGTGTGACTGATATAGGAAATCTGACAGAACAGATTCAACTGAGAGAAAAACTCAAGTGTAAAAGCTTTAAATGGTACTTGGAGAATGTGTACCCAGACCTGGATGCCCCTCTGGTCAAAGCTGAAGGAGTGGTAGGTAGAAAATATATAAACTTTAGAGGACATTTATTGTAGAAGATATATTATTTGATTTGCCTAATTCTTCTGTAACTAATCTTAGAGAGATTCTTCTTGCATTGTTTTTTAGTTCTATTGTTTTCTGTTTAGAAATTTACATCTGTTTTTTTCAGATTTTTAATGTTGGAGCCAGAAAATGTTTGGTATTTCAAAATGGCATATTTTCATTTGATAAATGTGAGCTCACAAATAAGGTAAATCCAATTCAGATGTATTATTCACATGGGTATTCTATTCTGCTGTATAATCTTTCATCTGTTCACTGTTTCACAATCTTTCACTGTTCTGCTTTCTCATACCTCACAGAGTCAACAATTTAGCTACACCTGGTTAAGGATGCTTCGACAGAACACTTCCTGTTTGGCTCCTCAGGAAACACAGATTATCATGGAACCATGTGACAACACTAAGCCACATCTCCGCTGGATGCACAAGTCTGGTAAAGTTTTGGTAAGTCCTGGGCAAAATGTAATCTCTAGGTATAGCATCGATACCCTTCAGCCGTGACTTATTCACCATACAGCACTAGCTTTGAGTACCTTACTGTTTTATAAAACCACACAATACAAATATTAAAGCCAAAAATATGTATTAATGCTACTTTCATGAAGTAAAATCACTAAATGCTTTCCTTCTGCTGGAAAAAATTGTCACTGACCATGAACAGCAACAAAATATTTATAATCCTATGTGTAATATGCATCATCTCATGGAGCTCAAATTAAATAGATTTGGAACTGTTCTCATTCTGTCTCTTTTTTTTATGTGATATTTCCTCATAAAAATACAGCTGCTTATCTCTCAGCATGAGAAATATCACTGTGGTGATATTGACACGGTTCTCTTAAGTTGAAGCTCAGCAGTGAGAACGTCGCTCCAGCACTTTCTTTGATTTAAGTTTGACCTCTAGTAGCTCTGTAGTGAGCTTTCTCACTTATGTCCACTCACAGACATAATTTCCCTCGATTCGATATGTAAAATAACGTCCTTGTTTACACCCTTGTTTCAGTTCCTTTCAATATGAAAGTCTTTGTATGGAAGTAAAATAATGACAAATGTTTTTGAAACAAAAATGCTTGTTGAATTGCACTACTTGAAAAAATATGCATTGCATTAACCATGCTTGCTTTTGATTGCATTGTATTTTTAGGGCTTGCATTTTTATGGGCTGAAATTCAACATGGTTGTATATTTAAGCTGTGAATATTTCAATTCAAAACATTTCACACACGTTTGCATTATTAAAAATTCAATAATCCATATTCACCTTTCAGATTTCACTTCCAAAATTTACATTCTGTTTAAA
Organism: Rutilus rutilus; assembly: GCF_951802725.1. NCBI lineage: Eukaryota > Metazoa > Chordata > Actinopteri > Cypriniformes > Leuciscidae > Rutilus > Rutilus rutilus. The sequence continues at coordinate 30,976,532 of NC_140215.1, read as the reverse complement.
AATGCAACCTATAATATAGGGCAGCACGATATTGAAGAAAAATGCGATATGCGATAACTCATATGATATGCAATACGATAATGCTTAAAGTGTGTAAAATAAACTTAAATTATCTTTAAAATATATTAAAAATGATATAACCTTAAATATACGTGTTTCACATTCTTTTTATGACAAGAAAACATCCCTACAACTTCTGAAAGTGAACAGCATTGTTTTACTGTAGCATAAGAAGTGTTATTTTAACATCAGTGTAAACCACAGGGTTTAGGGTTTCAGGTTATCCTACATTAGGTTTATTTAACAACAGAAACTGAATAATCAAATGTAAAAATAAACATTGCTTAGTTTTCACTGTATGAATTACATATTTAGGCTACTGATTCTTATTAAAGCTACAAAAGTTATTCAGCCAAGAGCAGTGAGTGATTTTTTCTTTTTCTTTAGTTCATGACCCCAGTTATTGCAAGCCGTTGCAATATGCATATCGCGATATATACATTTGCGATATTTCGATAATTTCGATATATTGTGCAGCCCTACTATAATATTCGACAGGCAATGTATGGTCCATTTTATTTCGCTTTACAAATTTGCTTCCACAAATTCAGTGGTTCAAATTCAACAGAACATTCAACATTTAACATCCGGGAACGGCAGGAATATCAGTAGATTGCCGGTTGATAATCTCCATAGCTGTTAGTCGACATTACCAGCAGGAGTTGCAAGCGGCTGTTGATGACTAGAGCAATGGGTGAGAGAGCCATTCATTCATGGAAAACGGATTTACAGAAATGGAGCAAGTGGTAAGTATTTGTGATGATTATCAGGACCAGTTTATATATGGAAAAGCTGATAAAGACACAAAAGCTGTGTTTACATTTAAGTCTTAATAGTTAGTTTTGCACATGTAAGCAGCTTTCTCTACCGTGAATGAGATTATACTGTTATTCCCTGATGCTGATGTACAGATAAAGCGTTAAATCTGATGTAGTAGACATATATTCCTCTCGGTTGTTTAGTTTTCTTAACTTTATATTGCCACTGTGCTGCAAAACTGGGGATTCCCTCAATAAGTCATTCTCCAGGATTCCCCTGCGGTCAGGACTCTTAACGCTTAATGGACTAATACAGTGATGTAAAAGACCAAACTCGCACCTTATTGGGAATGTAGGCTATATTAGATATAGGAACAGGCAAGCGGACTCAGAATATGAACGTAATGCGCAAAGTTTCACGCTAAGCGATTGTGAAATACTGGCTAAAGTTGGCTGCTAAGCGATTGTGAAATGCTGGCTAAAGTTGGCTTGACATTGCATATTCGATATTCGCACATTTAGGGACCGTCTCTAAAATGACATACAACATTAATACACACGTTTCTAACTTCAGTAGCATTTGAAGAGAATGACTTGCAGTCATAAAACCAACTGTAAATTGTTCATGTATGTGTCAGGCATGATGCTTGAGATAATACACTTTTTAGATAATTGATATTAAAATAAATATGAGAGTATGCGGTAGGCCTACTGAAAAAATAGCAATACACATGATTTGACAGTTTATTTAATTAAATATCAAAAATCTAAAAGGTGTGCATGCCTGGCACCTACATGAACACTTTACAGTTGGTTTTATGACTAAGTCATTCTCTTCCAATGCTACTGAAGTTAGAAACGTGTGTACCAATGTTGTATGTTACTTTAGAGACGGTTCCTAAATGTGCGAATATCGAATATGCAGTGTCATGCCAACTTCATGCCAATATTTCACTGGGAATCGCTTAGCGTGAAACTTTGCGCGTTACGTTCATTCTGAATCCGCTAGCCTGTTCCTATATCTAATATAGCCTACATCCCCAATAAGGTGCGAGTTTGTTCTTTTACATCACTGTATTAGTCCATTAAGCGTTAAGAGTCCTGACCGCAAGGGAATCCTGGAGAATGACTTATTGAGGGAATCCCCAGTTTTGCAGCACAGTGCCGCAATATAAAGTTAATAAAACTAAACAACCGAGAGGAATATATGTCTACTACCTCAGATTTAACGTTTTATCTGTACATCAGCATCAGGACATTATAACCTCGTTCACGGTAGAGAAAGCTGCTTACATGTGCAAAACTAACTGTGAACACTTAAATGTAAACACAGCTTTTGTGTTTTTATCAGCTTTTCCATATATAAACTGGTCCTGATAATTACCACTTGCTCCATTTCTGTAAATCCGTTTTCATGAATGAATGACTCTCTCACCCATTGCTCTAGTCTTCGTCAACAGCCGCTTGCAACTCCTGCTGGTGATGTCGACTAACAGCTATGGAGATTATCAATCGGCAATCTCAGTAGATATTCCTGATATTCCTGCTGTTTTCGGATGTCAAATGTTGAATTTTCTGTCGAATTTGAACCACTGAATTTGTAAAGCAAAATAAAATGGACCGAAAATTGCCTGTCGAATATTATAGGTTGTATTTTATAAACAGAATGAACATTTTGGAAGTGAAATCTGAAAGGTGAATATGGATTATATAATTTTTAATAATGAAAACATGTGTGAAATGTTTTGAACTGAAATATTCACAGCTTAAATATACAACCATGTTGAATTTCAGGCCATAAAAATGCAAGCCCTAAAAATACAATGTATTAAAATGCAAGCAGGGTTAATGCAATGCATTTTTTTTCAAGTAGTGCAATTCAACAAGCTTTTTAGTTTTTTTTTAAACATTTGTCATTATTTTACTTCCATACAAAGACTTTTATATTGAAAGGAACTGAAACAAGGGTATAAACAAGGACGTTATTTTACGTCTCGAATCGAGGGAAATTATGTCTGTGAGTGGGCATAAGTGTGAAAGCTCACTACAGAGCTAATTTCATTTTTGACAATATGGGACCTTTAAATAGTATTTTTGCGGTTTTATATTCACATAAACTAGTATATTTCGTGGTATACATCGGCTACAGTGCTCCTAGTAAAAAAGTTAGTCTCGCTTAGATAAACACGGAAGCGACTGAAAGCAGCTGCCTATTAGTGGGTACCGAATATACCCGAATATAAAATGTCAGTACCAACTTGGTACTGAAGTACTGGTACTTTTGACAACCCTACTAGAAATGCAAGCTATGTGTTCTCGTGAACAATAGATATAACGATGCAAGCTGATAGAGATGGGAACCCAGCAACCACTTGAGCAAGTATCATCAATAAGTCATTTGATAATGATTACAAAACCTTTATACTCTTTTGATAAATTAAAAGCCATTAGGAGTGATAATGAATGACAGGAGCGTGCTCTGAAGCTGCATCAACATGTTAAGCATATCTAATGAAAACATTACCCTTAAAATAAAAGAAAGGTTGTTTTTTTTTCTTTACTTTACTTTAACCTTCTCATACATGTCAGGCAGTGTCAGGTTTCATATAGTGGGTATGAGCGTGACGTCACCTAATCACACTGAGTGGCAAAAAGACTGAGCATTACACAAAACTCATCTAAAACGGGAAAGAGCTTTGAGATTGACTGTACAAATAGACTTGACAAGAAATCTGAGGTATATATTTACAGACTTCCTGAAAGCTACAGAACAGAGAAGCAAATAGATCGTTGCAATTCATAGAAACAACTGGACTCCAGGCAGTGAAACGTGGATTTGCAGTTATCATATTGTCAATATGTTGAATTTTGGGGTAAAATCATACACTATATATTGTATTGTTATATATTGTATTGACAATTCCTCAATTAAATATTTACCATCGTATATTCTGCATAATTGGATGTTTTTAAATAAACACTGACAAAAACTATACAAGTTTTAGGGCTGATATAAGTGATCACCGGGATTTAGACCTACCTATATTTTATTTATATAAAGTGTTCACAGGCAAATTTGCTTTATGTATTTCCCCAACGTCAAAATCAGGCACATATAAATGTCAGGAAACATGATTCCTGGTTGCATGTCAATATCCATGGGTCACTGGATCTTTGTTAAGTTGTTAAGGAACACTGTATCGAGTCCAACCTTTAGTTTAAACTGATAATCGTTTGTTTTACTGGCGTTTTCGCAGTTTCCCCTGTTAAATCCAGTCATGCAGCAGCTCTTCTGCCACTCAGTCCAGCTGATGCATACCCACTATTACAAAATGTATTTTAGCTACTTAATCAAAACCTTTTCTAATCTTTACAAAACATATTGCTTGAAAGGTCTGAGTCTCAAGTTTCCATGTTTGGTGTCTGTTTTGTGATAGAATTGAAATTTGGATAGAAATTGATCAATTTGTTACAGAAGAACCTATCAAAAAAATGACAATGGAATGTGGGTGACACCCGGTGGAAACTTGTGGTACAGCGCCTAAACAAAATCTCATAGAACTTAAATTTTTGTGAAATCAACTTAAAATTTGATGATATAGACATATAGTAAAAATGATTGTGTAAAATATATATTTTATATAAAATAAAAAATATTTTGTACAGTACATTTGATTTACAGTAAATTTAAACTTCCAAAACTTTTTAATTCTTTCATTTTTTGAAGTGCTCAATAGTCTGCTGAGTGTCTTCTAACTTAGATAACTAACTTACAAGACCAAACTTAGGTCTATATTCCAAAGCATTGTTGAATAACAACCATTTAAGTTTGGAAAGTGCATTTTCACGTCTATTCTCAAAAAGGGGGTTACAGTTAAGGGGTTAAAAATTACCATGGTAAAACAGAGTTCCAAAGGTAATTTTAACTGTCATCAACCAAACCGTATCCACTTCTGATACCTAAAATAAATAATGTTTACTGGCGATTTAAGCAAAGCCCTAAACTGTAAAATCAAACAAAATTATCTGCAGCACATACTTACATTGTTTGTTAAAAACATGACCTCAGACCCCCGTAGTAAATTTAGTACTTTTGGAGAATTGTTGAGGGGCCTGTGCCCCAGTAGTGCTCAAACTCTTTCAAACTGTATGGACTCAATCATTAAGACTGTCTTTGCCGCCATCTAATGGCATAATAATGTAACTTTCACTAAAGTCGAAATCACAATCACTAACGGACCATTTCACAATATCAAATACAGTTGAACAAATAATATTTAAATGAACAATAGCCATTATAAAAGTATAGGAAGTTTTTACAATAGGAAATAAACAAGTAAACAGTTAGTACAGGAAATGACTCTGAGTTACATCAAAATTAATTGTGAACTTTTATAAAGATAAGTTTGGTCATTAACTTTTAAATGCATCATTATGCAAAAACACATAAGGAGAGTTCTCCGCATTAAAGATCAACATGCTAATACATTTCTATCCGACACAGTAGGACATTAAATTGAATGTGAAGGATTTTAACTGTGACACGATGATTGACAGGGTAGTTTAAACGGTGACAGGATCTATGTAACTGAGCGACAGAGTGGTCCGCTAAAGATGCAATTATGATGAATTAGTATGTGCCAAAGCTTGCCTACTAATCTGCTACAAACTCAAAAGTATGGACTTTTTCTTCACAAAATCAGTACAGAATTTTAGGGTGTAATATAAGTAGTCAAATTGAGACGCGGCATTAATAAATTCTTAAATTCAACAATCAGTTTGTAAAATTAAAATTAAAAACTGTTTTTTTTGTTTGTTTGTTTTTTTATGATAGAACAAATAAATAGCATATATATATATATATATATATATATATATATATATATATATATATATATACAGTACTGTGCAAAAGTATTAGGCATGTCAATATCCCCCACCCCCGTCCCCGTCCCCGTCCCCGCCCCCCCAAAAAAATGGTTTTAAGTCAGTTATTTATATATTTACAAGATGCTTGAAGAAACCTTCCTGCAAAGCTACAGTACTGTGAAAAGTACTGGCACTTGTGTTAAAATGCTAGCCTGGATGCCAGCCGAACTTAGCCCCGCCCACAACATTTTTAGGTCGGGAAGTTCGGTCTGGACTCGATCCGTTGAGGAGCTATTATGCCCGAACAAAAATTGTTCGGACCAATCAAATTGTCAGGGCGGGCTTTATACGATGATGGACAGATGAGCAACGTAATCATCTACATCACCAACGAGCGCTTGGGTTGAATTCGTTAACAACAAAGATGACTGCCGCTGGAGAATTGAGACTTCACGAGTTCACACTTACAAATAAGTCAGATAGAATAAATGCATATTTGACGTGCTGTCCGAGGAGAGGCTCCGGGCTCGGTATTCGGCCCGAACCCAAAGTACTCCCCTATTCCAGGCTGTGTGTGGAAGAACAAGCCGAGAGTAGTGGAGGGATGCTGAAAACTGTCAAGGAATGTTAGGTGAGTTGACAAGAGTGAATATATGTTTCCTCTCATGCTGATAGGGTAGACCTGGTGTTTGATGACAAGTTGATTGGATTGATTATGTGAACGTGCTCCTGCCGAACTTTGTTTATGAAATATTATGTGTAGATTCCGCCATCGCGTCTGTTATAGAAGATATCGACAGCGCATTAATTTTAAAAAGAGGAACAGAGAACCGCGATCAAGGCATTTGTCGATCGGAAACATGAATGAAAACTTACTCCGTTGCTCTGATTGGTTGTAGGTCTATCCAATTGAGTGCAGAGGCATTTTCCTTCCTGATTCGGTTGAAACACGCCCCATAATCAAAGCTCAATGGAGCAGAATCAGACTCACATTCTGACTAGAATCTGAGTATGACGACGTCAGGCTATTAAAATGCTGTTAAGTGAGAATGATTTCAAAAATAAGATCACAAATTGAATTTATTTATGATTTAACTTCTATTAACTAATTCAAATCAATATATGGTGTAACGACCCTTTGCGTTTAAAACGGCTTTTGTCAAGGTACACTTGCACATAGTTTTTCAGGTAGCTTTGCAGGAAGGTTTCTTCAAGCATCTTCGAGACGTTCCCGCAGTTCTTCTGGATTTAGTTTGTCTCAGTTTTTTCTGTTTCTTCATGTAATCACAGACGGACTCGATGATGGTGAGATCAGATCATACCGGCTGTTGTCAGACTCTTTGTGCATACACAAATCTCACTGGATTATTACAATTATTGGCAAAAAGAATGTTTGGAAATGTAAACTGCTATTTCCTACTGACACACTACAGCAAAAGATATAAATAACTGACTTAAAACCATTTTTGGGGGGGGACGGGGGGTGGGGGATATTAACATGCCTAAGACTTTTGCACAGTACTGTGTGCATATATATATATATATATATATATATATATATATATATATATATATATATATATATATATATATATATATATAAAGCACTTATGAATATGATGATATGCTTAAAGCACATGGAGTCCCAGGTATATGTAATATTGTGTGTGTGCAACACAGAGAGTATCTGTCCAACTGTTTACTGAAACTTTTTCATTGAGTTTTATATTCCAATTACTGTGTGAATGACGAGTTTTATTCAGTCCTTTCATCTGATAGTGAGCACCACACCATTCAGAATCACCAATAAACTCATTTTAAACAAAAGCCCTGACCTTTATGTTCAGATTATGCATAATAATGGGAACATTGGAACATCTTGGAGAGAGATTTACTGTGCTGACTGTAGTAAATGTATGTGACACTGTTAGAAGATGCTGAATGGAGAATGACATTTGACAGCTGCTGCGAATGAAACTGTTTCTGTGAACTTCAATTTATCTGTTCTTCAAATAAAGCAATTTAATGGGTTCAGAACACCTGGAATATAATTCACTAAACCTTTTGTGGTGCTTTTTTGTCCTTTTGTTTGAGCTTGACTGGATCAGTCTTGTCTTACTGTTTCCCGATCTGGCAAAAAAGCTCTGCATCAGACTGATACAGATACTGAGTATCAGATCAGTGCATCCCTAGTTGTATGTACTCTTGGGTACCTAGCTCAAGATTTAAGTGTGATTAGTTCAAGTGTGTAATAATGTTTTGACCAAAGTCTACCTTCTATATCTGTTTAGACGGAGCATGTGATGATAGAGAGTCATTCCCAACCCATCTGTCTGGAAGCTGGAGTTAAAGCTGGCATCTACCTTAAGAACTGTGATCCCATCAATACTTTTCAAAAATGGCAGTTCACACACTACTACGCTCAGTGAGATGCTTCAGAATATCACTCACATATTCTCCATCACAACTTTCTCCTCTGTCTATTGATATTTCTTTATTTTTATTATTATTTTATTTTTTGTCTTTAAATATGTGTGGTTTGAGGAAAAGGTTTTGTGTAAGGTATTACATATGCAATGCATATGTGCATTTGTTGTTTGAATTTTATTACATTTTTTTATTTATTTTACATTTTTACTCATAATTGTTTGGGGATTGATCCAGGTGTCTCTTTTTGCCAATTCGGATTATTCATATTTTAGGGGTTTTGTGAGAAATAATTTTGGATATTGATAACGAATTACACACAGGGGTTTTGTACAACAAAACACATTTTTAAAAACCCGTGTGAGGATTGTTTCACAATAAAGTTCAACTTGTCTCTGAACACTATCAAGAATTTCATTTTTCACATCTTGTTGAAGTGGGTTTGAAATGACTGACTTTATTATGGTATTGTGTATTTCCAAGTGAAACTGTTTTTGAACAAGAACAAAAATGTAGATTAGATTGTGAAAAGTGAGTGTTGCATACCTCTAAGGGCCACTGGCCCAACGACTTAATCCAATGGTGTGGCTGAAGGTTTTCTGCGCATTCTGTATTTACCTTGCACTACTGTGCATAAGTTATTGCAGTTAAAGTTATTTAGGTCTAATTAAATCACTGTTTGACTCCATTTTATCATGACCTTGAATTTAGGTTGGAATGCCAATTGATAATTGGTCATTTATATAATAATTTATCTTGACATTTTTGAGTATCCATTCGTAGATAACTTGCCGGTCTTGGTCATTAGTTAGAAGTACAATATTACTGACAATTTTATTTAGATGGCCATCCATTTTTGCTTTTTTGCTAAAAGTACTTTTTAGTCCCTTTAGCAATTTGCAAAGATAGACCAATATTAATTAGTCTAATTATTTCAGAGTAGATAAGAATAAAATGTAACACTTTCTTATTAGTCAGGTAATCGTGTATCGTGTCAGTTGCATAATTGATTCAAAGATACTCGATACAAAACATTAAATGCTCAAACCTAAAGTTAAGAGTAGAAGATACCTGACATCAGAAAGCTACATAGTACTTGACTGTATGGAATGCACTCCATACTGGTCATCTGGCTACAGCATCACCATGAGCCTTTTGCAACCTTTTACTTAAGTGCCCAGACCAACACAAAACATTCTACAAATGAACCAACAATTTTTGCATTAAATGAGTAGTTCACTTTAAAATGAAAATTAGCCCATGATTTACTCACCCTCAAGCCATCCTAGGTGTATATGACTTTCTTCTTTCAGACAAATACAATCAGAGTTATATTAATAAACACCCTGAAGCTTCCAGGCTTTATAATGGCAGTTGATTGCAAACATCAGTTTGAAGCTCAAAAAAGTGCATCCATCCATCATAAACAAACTCCACACGGCTCCGGGGCCTTCTGAAGCAAAGCGATGATTTTGTGTAAGAAAAATATTCAAATTTCATACAAACGGCCATACACAGTCTACTTACGCCTAAAGCACAACTTATGACGTAGGAAGTAGTGGAACTCGCATAAGTTGCGCTTTAGACTTAGGTCAAATCCGTATGTTCGTTTGGCCGGAAGCTAGTTATTTTACTTTATACATTTTTAAATATGAATATTTTTCTTACACACACACAAATCACTTAGCTTCAGAAGGCCTTCATTAACCCGCCGCAGCCGTGTGGATTTCTTATATAATGGATGGATTCACTTTTTTTGAGCTTCAAACTGATGATTGCCATGCACTGCCATTATAAAGCTCAGGGTGTTAAATAATATAACTCAGATTGTATTCGTCTGAAAAAAGAAAGTCATATACACCTCGCTGCTGCTGAGTTGCTGCTGCTGAGTTGGCTTGCGTCTGTAAGCTTTGCATATCTTTCTGTTGTGAATCATTATTTACTATCATTCCTTGTTGTTTATACAGCTAAATATAGCCTACTCAACATCACACATTAACCTGACATCGCTAGCTTCAATCTAAATTGTTATTGCTAGCACAACACTCTAGTAATTCGCTAGCCTTTTAGCGTGCCATCCGTGTGCTCTATTTATTTTTCTCTTGCGCGCTCGTGCCTTTTACAAGTTCATAAAAAACTTAGGTGAGTAGGATCAGTCAACAAACACGGTGAGAGTCATGTCATCTTCTCCTCTTATTGTCACTTGCACTTCATGTAACATGTATAGCATAGCCTTCTCTGCCAGCACAGGATTTACATGTGATAAATACAGGGAGATAGTATGGCTGGTGGAGAAGATTTCAGAACTAGAGGCTCGCATCCAAACTTTAATCGAGGTTAATTGTAAGAGTGCAAGGGCTTTAGATACTGCTTTGGATGCAACTAGCTTAGTGAACTCTATACATGGTTTGGTTCCGGCTGATGTAGAGCCAGTGCAGCAGGGCAATTGGGTGACGGTGAGGCTAACCCCAATATTTACATAAACCCCCGCCCCCGGAACACGATTTATAGATTATCATGACAGAATATGCTAATCAATGACTAGAAGATAACTACACATAAGCTACATAAATTCATCAACTAACCATTAAAAAGTGTTGTCTACATGTTGTCACTTCTTCTTGAGTCTCTCCATCTTTCTGACTCAGGTTTGAATAAAAAAGGCAAAAAGTTTTTGAAATTTTCAGTGCATGTCTGTGTAAGGTAAAAGGACACAAACTGTTTAAGCTCCGCCCTCTTTGCCAGGAGCAGCAGCTCATTTGCATTGCACAAAACGAGGCGTTTTTGTTCACCCTCAAAAAGTGACAATTTTAACATACTATATAAAAATATCTGTGGGGTATTTTGAGCTAAAACTTCACATACACACTCTGGGGACATCAGAGATTTATTTTACATCTTGTGAAAAGGGCATTATATCACCCCTTTAAAGAGGTGTTATTAGGTCACACACAGGTTCGACTCTCTTATAATGGGAGGCAGGAAACGTGGGTAAAGTATACAAATATAATTTTATTGGGACAAAAGTTCAATTTAAAAGAGGAAAGAAATCACTTTAAAATGTCCTTAGTGATACTGTACAGCATCTGACAGTATCTCCAATAACACTACAATACAAAATAACAAATAAATACAATAAAAGAACGTTACATAAGGACTAATTCTGTCAGGACCATTGTCAAATACGACTGTCAATTGCATACAGTTAGGACTGGCAGTTTGGTTCTGCTCTGGGCAAGAACACCCTGCGCATCCATGCAGCCTAGCATGGATAAGAGCAGGGAGAGCAGCAATAACCCCCCTTAGGGTAAACAGAACCAACATGAATGTATTGCAGATATCATTAATTCAAGATTTTAAAGTACAACATAATTCGAGAATTGATTCTGATTCAAGGGGAATCAGAATGCCATACTGACTGACGAGAGGAGGAGCTAGGGATGGAGGAGGGTTATTAGCTCCTGAGAAACACGATAGCTGCTGATAATACTGAAGGAGCTTATATATGTATACAGTGATAGGCATTGTATCCTATAGGTAGACGTGGATCAGCTGAGTGTCAGCTGATGCGAGCTTGACTAACGTGACCTGCCAGAACTCATGCTATGCTTAATAATTTTCAGTTCACAGAAACACAAATTATATCACAAGAATAAAAATCACAAAATAATACTCACTGTTAGAGGTGTATGGCTGGCAACTCGGTTTCAAATAATCAGAAACAACAAACAAGAACAGAAAAAATACATTAACTAATATTTAACAACTCACGAAAAGAAAAACATCAAAACAAACTACACCAACCTACAGGGCTGAGGTTCTCCACAGGAGTGATCACCAGAGCTAGTATTCCAAAAGCACACTTCCAGACACACCACCATGCACTCAGATCACACAACCAAACACTTCAAAAGTGTCACATGGTAAACGTTGAAGGAGCACCACCACAATAGATCCTTCACCCGTGGGACCCCAGGTCCTGAAAGAAAAATCAATAAAACTTCAAAACATAATTAAATAGAACCACAGTTTGATGACGTCACACAATTCAGTCACGTGTCAGACAACAGTGATGAGTAAATCACATAAATAAATCACAATAAACAATATACTAATATTCAAAACAGTAGAAATAAAACAAAGAAACTCAATTCAAACAACAAGGGAGAAAGGATTCGCACGGAGCAACCAAGTAGTTTATGCTCCTGCTCCAGTTATCAAATAAGCGAGCCTCAAAATAAAAGTAAAAAATAAACAAATGAAACCGGACAACAACAATCTCCTTCTTTTAGTTGCGAGATAACTGCGTTCTTGCAGCACGGCAGAAGAGAAGCGTCAGGGCTGTTACTATAGCGACAGCAGAGAAGAATGATCGCCAAGAACGAGAGGGAGAATCCTGCAGCAAATGCGAACAAAGAAAAACAAAATGTTACTAATAGTTCCGAAGAACCCGCTTGAATTCCCCGCTTCATGCAAAAAAACACTTACCTAAAATGGACGATGCCCTGCTCTATTATCCTTTCAGAGGCAAAAGTACACAGCATTCATAAAAAACGCAGCTAAACTGGAGTACAGGGAACTGCACATTACTATCCCTATGCAAAGCTAGATAGTCTGTTTGCTACAAAACAGCTTTAACTCGCATACCTGAGAGGTGAGCAGTCATCAACTACAGTACTGAAGCAAGCAGAAGGAAACACGCAAAGAGATGAAAAGACAGGCTAGGATGCAGCAAACAAATCATTAATGCCAGATGAACAATAATTAAAAAGTTAGAAAACCTGCAGCTACTGTCAACAAGCAGAGAGGGGAGGAGCCGGACGGGCCGCATCACAGGCTACAGCCAACCAGATCTTAAATAGGAGACACCTTTCGCTGATAGGTGTCAATCACCACCAATTACCTCGTTCATTCTGTCACAATCCATCCCCAACTTCTGCACAGTCGCCCTTATGTTGAACTTAACAAAACTTAGCCTCTGAACCTTCAGTTCCAAGGCCGGAACCAAGCAACAGCTGTACTACCCAGTGTACTAGACACTGTACCTGCCCTCAATGATCAGGAGAGGGGATGTACATTAGAGTGCTGCCCAGCAGTACTCCTACCAGTCCTCCTCACCACACTCTCATCCATTACAACGGAATTAGAAGGAAAATTCATTACAGGCTGCAAGTTCACCTCTGCCTCAGGTATTTCTTCTGCCCTATGGGTTTCACCAGATGGTACCTCCTCAAACCTCTGAGGGACAGAAGGGGCAATACCCCAAGGTACTTGCCTACTTCTAACTTGAGGTGTTTCCAAACGATAGGCTCCCTCATCTAACTCCTCTACCTGAGGGCGCACTGACTCAACTACCGGGTTGTTCTGCAAGCCGGGGGAAGGGTTCCTGCCAATCTGAGCTTTCAGCAAGGATCAGTGCACATGCTTTACTTTACGCAAGTCTGTGGTGGGGGCAATAGTGTACACGACACCACCTTCCTTTGGTGCTTTCAAGATCTGGTACACCACTGAACTGCACAGGTTGTGGATTTTATGTCGACCTCTCACACTATAATCGCAGAGATATACCACCTGACCCTCCTTCAGTGATGCTTCCCGTACCTGCAGATCATGCCTGGCCTTTTGACGATCTGCCGCAGCACCCAACCGCTCACGAGCACCCTCAAAAGCAACCTGCAACCGATCTTGGTGCTCCAGGACCATCTATGCACACTACCTGCCAGTGGCTTTTCGACTCTACCAAGCAGGAAGTCGACTGGAAGCCTAGGCTCCTGCCCAACATCAGAAAATAAGGGGATTCCCCCTGTAGCTTGATGAGGAGTAGTGTTGTAGGCAAAACGTACCTGCGGTAGACAGAGTGACCAATCCCTCTTCTTTGAAACTGGCAATGTGTTTCCAGCCAGGTGATATGGGGTAGTGCGTGACTTTTCAACTCCATATAAGCCACAAAGCTGCTGAATGAGAGCCGACTTGAACTTACGGGCTTGGTCCGAATGGATACGACCAGGCACCCCAAATTTGCAAAACCATTTGACCACAAGGACCTGGGCCACCGTCTCAGCACGTTGGTCTCTAATGGGTACAGCCAGGGTGTACTTGGTGAAAATATTGGTCTTGACCAAAACATTCTCAAGATTGACACTTGAGGGCTCCAACACAGAGAAATCCAAGGCCAAAATCTCATTTGTCCGTGCAGCCAACAAATGTCCCATGAAACTGCAGGGGCAATAAAAATTACGGTCCCACTTTATATTAAGTTCTTATTGTGTTGTTGTTGTATTGTAAAACTTTTGCTGCTATTGAGGTGTGATACGGGTAAGGTTATGGACTGGTGTGGTGGTATGGGTAGGTTTAAGGGTGGGTTAAGGTGTAAGGGAAGGTCAACAGTGTAATTATAAATGTAATTACATAAATTAATTACAGCTGTAATTACATACAGGTATTTTCAAAATGTAAGTACGATGTAAAAACCTGTATGTACACAATAAGTCTATTGTATCAAATTATTAATTTCAATGTTAGTACAAAGTAGTTAAAGCCACTTACCGGTAATATAAAGTGGGACCAAAATTACTTTTTGTCAAAGTTTATCATTTTTGTACTGAAAAAAATATGTTTTTCAATAAATTTACATTATAATTAGAAACAACGCAGAACACACATACACAGAAATTAAGTGGCACATTTTAAATTTGTAGAATTATGTGAAAACAGGTGTTTGAAATAAATGATCAACTCTAAAGACTCCAACTTTTCTCTGTGTAACATCTTGTTCAGGTTTGATTCTAATCATAATGTAAAATTATTGAAAAAAATATTTTCAGTACAAAAAAAAATGCTAAATTTGACAAAAAGTCATTTTTATTGTTATAATTGTGATTTCACAATATGTACACATGAATACAACTGGAATAAATTGTGAAAAGATGTCTTTCAGTTAATCAATAGCAAATAGCAAATTGTGGTGCTTTGCAGCCACCTACTGGTTAAAGTGATCATTTTTTACTTTTAAAACTGCATTTTCCAAAAGATGGGCAAAATTCTTTCACTAAACCATGTCAAATTCCATGAATAAAAGTTAGAAATGTGGGTCTTTTATAAAGTGAATTTTACATTAAATAAAACCCTATTTAAAAAATATTTTTTTAGAGGGTGTCACGTGACCCAGAGTGAGATGGCTCCCTGAGTTCTTTGCTCTGCTCAAATTGTAAAAAAAAATTGCATTTCTCTCCTCCGATTTTTCATTTTATTTCGATGAACGTACTTTAATTATGTCAGACACACCTTCTGATAAAGATTTTCCTATCTTTGGCTTGACGCGCTCACAGAAGGCTAAAGAAAAAGATAAAGAAGAAGCCTACTCACCACATGCCTTCGGCTGATGCTAACGTTAACGCAGCCAAATCTCCCCTGGATATGTTGCTGATTTTATCAGATATAAAGGCCAACGGTTCACGCCTCGATGGAATTACTAGCCGTTTGGAGGGGATAGCCAATTCTGTGTCTTGCCTTCAGAATTCATTCATTCATATACCCTTGTTAGTATGTAAGGTTTTAAATATCCCGTATACGTGGCTGGTATGAAAAGGTAGTTAGTTGTTTTTTATTTCAAATGTTTATTTGTTTATTTTAATAATGATTATTATCCCAATGGTTTCATCTATTACTGTTTTATGTTTGTATTATACTCGTTAGTGGAGCGGGCCGTGACGGGGCCGTATAATTTGGTGGTATTATGTTATCAGGCTTCTTGTGTTATTTTGTGATTTCTTGATATCATCTGTGCCTCATCGTTTGGGGATGGGGTCTTGAGGGGAGGGTTCATCGGGTTTGTTTCATGTTTTACTTGTGGTACTCTTCTGTTCGTATTTGGTATCTCATACTGACATAATTTGTTGTATAATTTTGCATGTTATCATTTTTATGGCTCTACAATTTTCTGTATGCAGAACGCTCTTAAATTGGTAACTTGGAACATTAAGGGCATAGGTAATGTAATTAAAAGGAAGAAAATTGTATCATTCCTTAAAAAAGAACACATATCTATCGCGCTACTACAGGAAACACACTTATCTGATAAAGAACATATTAAGTAAGAGATTGGGGTGGTCAGATTTATTTTTCCTCTTTCACGTCAAATAGTAGGGGCACTGCCATTCTTATTCATAAAAATATCCCATTCATTCTCGAGCATGCAGATTACGATTCGGAAGGAAGATTTGTGTTGATTTCTGGCTTAATTCATGGAAGACATATCACTGTAGGAAATGTATATGCTCCAAATACAGATTGCCCTAATTTTATGTCATATGCAGTCCTAAAATTTAATCAGCATTGCAAGAACATTGTTTTTTTGGGGGAGGTGACTTCAAGTGTGCTCTTGATGGAAATTTAGATAAATCATCACCCCGGGTTTCAACTGGTTGTAAATCCTCACATACTTTGCGCAATACTTGTAAGAACATTGGCCTGGTGGACATTTGGAGAGAGCTGCATCCTAAAGACAGAGATTATACTTTCTACTCTCATTCTCACAACTCTTATTCAAGACTGGATTATTTTTTCATACCTTCTGAATACATCGTGTGAGTTCTTGTCATGTTGGCCCTATTGTGTTATCTGATCATGGTCCTGTTTATTTAGTGATTGATATTATATCAATCCAGAAGTCAACCTAATGGAAATTGAATACTTCACTCTTAAGCAATACTAACTTTCACTCTTTTTTTAAACAGAAGATAATTCAGTATTGGCAGGACAATCAGAATTCGCCAGTTTCCCCTGCATTGAAATGGGATGCTGCCAAAGCCACGATGTGAGGCCACTTTATTGCTTATGCTTCTCTAATGAAGAAACTTAGAACCCAAAAAAGGAAAGAATTAGAAGCTGAAGTAAATTATCTGGAAAAACAACACAAAACATTCCCAAATCAAGACAATTGGATTTTGTTAAATAATGCCAGAGCCAAGCTTAATCTAGATCATACAGAACATGTTTAAAAAAAAATATTTTTCAGTAAACAGCGTTATTACGAATTTGGAAACAAGCCAAGTCGTATTTTGGCGTATCATTTAAAAAAAGAGCAGAACGAAAGAACCATAAAAGCAATTAAGACATCTGAAGGCAGAATGATTTTTGACCCCATGGTGTTACGGCGTCCAGTGACATGCCTGTTATTCAGTCTCGAGCGCCGTCCCCTGAATACTGAGTATGCATACTTGGCCTAGTATGCATCATTTGTGCGCTGATGATCGATGCACCTGTTCGCAATGAACGTTGAGCTCTAGCGTATATCTGGCTCATTGGCTCAGTGTTCCTTGCGAAGTATTGTTCCACTACTGTGTTGCATGTCTGAGCATTCTCTGATAATCTATATACCCATCTCTGATTGCTGAAACTCCTGCTTGTCCTAACGACTCTGATTCTGTGCAGCCTGCCAAGTGAACCCCTGCCTGTGACCCGACTTCGATTCGCGCTGCCAGCCCTGAACTAAGCCTGCCCGACCCCTGAGAACGGACTGCACCAGCTACCTTGCCCTCGTATCCTCTTAACCCTTTACCTTCACTCTATCCATTAATAAAACATTGCACATGGATCCGTCTCAGTCTCCTGCTTCAAAACAGAATACTTCGCCTCCACAAGATCCAGCAACAGTGTCCGTTCTATCTACTGCATTTAAAGCCCAAGCATCTCAACTCGCTACTCACCATCGTCAGTTGACCCATCTAACCTCGTTGACAGAGGAACTTGTGAAGGCAGTGCAGAGTTTACAGAGACCCACGGAGGAAACCCCTGTGCAAGTCGCGCCAGTTCCAACGTCTCAATCAGGAGATTATTCGTTTCTTAAGATCCTACTGTCATTTCCACCAGGAGGATTGGAGTCGGTATCTCATGTGGGCTGAATACGCTCAAAATTCCATTTGTAAGCACTCCACGGGACAAACGCCTTTCAAGTGCATACTTGGTTATCAGCCACCTCTGTTCCCCTGGTCCGGCGAGCCCTCTACTGTACCGGCTGTGGATGACTGGATGAGGCGCAGTGAGGAGACGTGGAATCTAGCTCACACCCATCTTTTACGTGCCGTCAATCGCACTAAGAGACAAGCTGATCGTCACCGCCGTGCTGGTCCCGTCTATCAGCCCGGTCAGTGGGTGTGGTTATCCACCCGGGATTTCCGACTCAATCTGCCCAGTAAGAAACTCGGCCCTAAATTCATGGGTCCCTACAGGATTATACGGCAAATTACCCCAGTGTCTTTCCGCCTTGCCCTGCCCCGTCAGCTCCGCATTGCTCCCACATTTCATGTTTCTCTATTGAAGCCAGCCACTGCACCTTCCACAGTCAGGAATGTAGAGTCTGAGGATCCCCGTTCTCATCCCATCCTGATAGAGGGCGAAGAGGCGTATCGTGTGCGCCATCTGCTGGATTCTAGACGTCGTGGCGGGCGTTTACAGTATCTTGTAGAATGGGAGGGCTTTGGTCCTGAAGAACGCTCCTGGGTGGACTCAAAAGACATTCTGGATCCTTTGCTCGTTCAAGTATTTCATCATGATCACCCAGACAAACCCGCGCCTCGTCCCCGCGCCTCGTCCCCGCGGCAGACCTCGCCGCCGTCAGGGTTTTCGCGCCAGGAGTCGCTCCCAGGGAGGGGGCTCTGTTACGGCGTCCAGTGACATGCCTGTTATTCAGTCTCGAGCGCCGTCCCCTGAATACTGAGTATGCATACTTGGCCTAGTATGCATCATTTGTGCGCTGATGATCGATGCACCTGTTCGCAATGAACGTTGAGCTCTAGCGTATATCTGGCTCATTGGCTCAGTGTTCCTTGCGAAGTATTGTTCCACTACTGTGTTGCATGTCTGAGCATTCTCTGATAATCTATATACCCATCTCTGATTGCTGAAACTCCTGCTTGTCCTAACGACTCTGATTCTGTGCAGCCTGCCAAGTGAACCCCTGCCTGTGACCCGACTTCGATTCGCGCTGCCAGCCCTGAACTAAGCCTGCCCGACCCCTGAGAACGGACTGCACCAGCTACCTTGCCCTCGTATCCCCTTAACCCTTTACCTTCACTCTATCCATTAATAAAACGTTGCACATGGATCCGTCTCAGTCTCCTGCTTCAAAACACATGGACATTAACGCTGCTTTCTCTGATTTTTACAGAACTCTTTATACAGCTGGGTCGAATGGCTCCAGTGAGGATTTGCTAAATTTCCTGAATGAGATTTCTCTTCCTAGCATTTCGGAAGATACTAGGGCTTTCTTAAATGCCCCTTTTAGTAAAGAAGAAATTTGGCAATCTATACAATGAATCTATGCCAACTGGTAAAGCTCCCAGCCCAGACGGGTTTCCGTTAGAGTTTTATAAGCAATTCTGGCCAGAACTTTGTCCAATTTTAATGCAAGCTATAAATAGTGCTTTAGATTCAAATTCTATGCCTGAATCCTGGTCATTGGCGGTGATCAGCTTGCTTCTGAAAAAAGACAAAGACCCAGCGAATTGTTCTTCTTATCGCCCAATTATTTTACTCAATGTGGATTATAAAATTATAGCAAAATCTTTAGCTCGGCGGCTCGAAACTGTTTTGCCTTACATCATTGACCCAGATCAGACAGGTTTCGTGAAGTCCAGATATGGCAATGATAATTTTCGTAGAGTGTTGAATATTATAGATCATTTAAATGTTACCAAGGAACCTGTCTTCATTTTATCTCTCGACGCTGAAAAGGCGTTTGATAGGGTGGAATGGCCATTTCTTTTTGCGGTATTAGAGAAAATAGGACTAGGGTCTAACTTTATTGGTTTGGTTAAACTTTTATACTCTAACCCTATGGCTCAAGTTAACTCGAACAGAGTGTTGTCTGACAGATTTTCAATAAGCAGAGACAAGGCTGCCCACTCTCGCCATTGTTATTCTCTTTGGTTATCGAACCATTGGCTGTTGCTGTGAGAACTAACACTAATATACATGGTATTAAAATAGGTCTGGAGGAACATCGTATATCCCGTTATGCAGACGATGTTCTGCTCTATCTTAAATACCCTGAGACCTCTAATGACGCAATTCTTGGCGTAATCAAAAAATATAGTAATTTCTCAGGATATAAGATTAATTTGGACAAATCTCAAGCTTTGTATTTGCACGTTCCCTCTGAAGCCATTACAACGTCCCCTTTTAATTTAGCACTTTCAGGATTTCAATATTTGGGAATCAATGTCACGCCTAATTTGGTTGATTTGTATAAAGCCAACTACCCGCAGTTAATTACCAAAATTAATCAGAACTTGTCAGATTGGTCGATTCTTCCAAATATTTTTTTTTGGCAGGATTAATGTTATAAGAATGAATATTCTTCCGAGATTGAACTTTTTGTTTCAAAACTTGCCATGTCACTGATAAAACCAAGGGAACTGGGTGGGGCCTCACTCCATAATTTTCAGTTATATTTTTGGTCTGCACAAATTAAACACATGTTAAATTGGTTCCTTAACAGATCCAATTCACGCTGGACTGGGATTGAATATTCTAGATGATTTCCTAGACTGCTATGCTCTCTGCCATTTGTTCCTAATATACAAAAAAAATTGTCTCTGGATAATATTTTCACTGTGTCAAATACTCGTTTGGTGTGGAAGGATGTCAAGAAATATTTAGCTATTCCAAATAAGTTATCTTTTAAGTCTCCTATCGCACTCAATCCTGATCTCTCCCCAAGCGTACAGAATATTGGTCTTCTGACCTGGAGGATGAGAGGACTGTCAGAGTTTGGTCATCTACTTGATAATGGTCAAATGAGGTCATTCCAGTCATTAAAGCAGGAATTTAACCTGCCAAGTAAAGATTTTTATAAATTTCTTCAATTACTTTTTGGAGTCGCACTCAAAAGAAGGTAATATACAATTTGATCTTACTGAAGTGGAAAAACAGCTTCTGTCTTCAATTACTCTTAAGAAGAAGGTCTCTGAGTTATATTCTTTGCTGTCTAATGTTGGTCCTTCAACTTTTGATTCTTTGAGGATGATATGGGAAAATATCTTAGGATCAGATTTTAGTGATGAGGAGTGGTTATCTGTTTGTACATGTGTTTTCCCCAAAGGTGTCTCAATTTCGGCCCAGGAACAAAATTATAAATTCATTCACAGGACCTATCTAACTCCAGTTCGTCTTCATAAAATATTCCCCAACTCTTCTCAATTATGTTTCAAATGTAGGTCGAACATTGGCACAGTGATGCATGTGGTTTGGGATTGTGATAAAATCAAAGGTTACTGGAAAGAGATCCACATGATTATTCAAAAGATTATTGGAAAGACCTTTGCATTGTCTCCAAATGTTTATCTTCTGAACTGTAAAGCTGGTCTGTGACAAAGAAAGGGTGTTGAACTTCTGTATATATTTAGCAAAAAAATGTATATTATTACTATGGTCAACTCCTCAAATACCCTCAGTTAATATGTGGATGAGTCAGGTCGCTACTCTTTTACCTCTGGAAAAACTAACTCACGATCTGCATCAAAGATCTGATGTTTTCTGGCGTACTTGGTCTTCTCTGTGGAACTTTCTGGAAGATACTTAGTGACTGATATATCCTTTTAATTACTGGTCTATAAAATGTCCATGTTATTTATTTACTTTGATATGCCCTGTTGTATTTTTATTTTTATTATAATTATTTTGTTTATGTATGAACATATACAGTATATCCAAAGATTGTAAGATGATATAGCTTTTATGGGTGTACGTGTCTCTGGAGACCCAAAACAGCCCGGGTGTAAACTGCAAACGAACAGCACACAAGGGTTAAGGCTCAGTTTTTCTCTATATAGTTCTGGTGTTGGAACCATAGCATATTGGTGATTAATTTTCTGTATAGATTCAATACGTTTCTCCTGTGTTTGTTTCTTTACTTTATTGCACAAGGCAGAGTACAAAATTATTTCCCCCCTTATTACAACCTTGAATGTCTCTCATAATAATGATGGAGTCTGATTTATTCATTAGTAGATAATTCGTCCCCTTGGAATTATAAGGTTCTATCTGCATTCTGAGCAGTTTTGAGATATTGAGCTTT
The DNA here is from genome assembly GCF_951802725.1 of Rutilus rutilus. Taxonomy (NCBI): domain Eukaryota; kingdom Metazoa; phylum Chordata; class Actinopteri; order Cypriniformes; family Leuciscidae; genus Rutilus; species Rutilus rutilus. Next base: position 30,954,341 of record NC_140215.1, on the reverse strand, counting down.
AAAGTTTTTGCATTCCATTCGACTGTGTAGAAAGAACCTTTTTATTTTCTAAATAAAAAGTTCCAAAATGTACACAACTTTAAAAAAAACATCACATAATGTAAAGAAGTGGTCACAGAATAAGAATATGTGAATAACTCAATTTTGACAAAAATGTCAGATAGAACCTTATAATTCCAAGGGGACGAATTGTCAATCGCACTAGATATGAATTGCATCTGAAAGTAAAGTTGTGTTTAGCCTCGACACAGGCTAAACACGGGCAGTGGGCAGTTATAAGAAAAACAAATATCAAGAATTACAGGGGCATGGTCTGATTCAACAATAGCAGAGTATTCTACCTTTTTTTATTGTGGGGATAAGCCTTTTATCGGTAAAGAAATAATCTCTCCTCGAATACGTCTGGTGGACATGTGAAAAGCAAGATAATTCTTTTTTATCAGGAAATAAAAACCTCCGTGTGCCCACACACAGCCATATCGAGTCATATAACCAGAAGGAGTCTGAGACATTTTTAAAAGGGTTACAGTTTTAGGGTTGGAACAATCCAATGGTCTTATCCATCACACAATTCAAATCTCCAACAAATATAAGCTGGTAAGTGTTTAATTTTTTTAACAAAGTTAACGTCATCTCAGTTAGGTGCGTAAACACTGACCAAGACTACTGGTGTATTGAAGAGATGACCTGATACGGTAATGTCCCGCCCCTGGGGATCTGAAATCATTCCAGATGCAGTAAATAGTATTATTTTGTGAATTATTATCGCCCTACCCCTATGATTAAAACCGGAATGGTAGACCTGGCCAACCCAAGTTTTCCTAAGTCAGTTATTGTCGTAAGTAACAGGCATTTCCTGTTTAAATTTCTACTATAAGGCTATTTCTGTATTTAATCTCTTCAAATGCGTAAATATCCAAGTTCTTTTCACTTGTCCGTTTAAACCTCTAACATTCCAACCCTCCAGTACTTGTCACTTTATTACTGGTATCTGCCATTATTTATCAATAATTGTCAGTGTGCCCAAATACCATATCCACATAAAGATGTGTGCTCTTGTCTGTGGCTGAAGTCCAATTGATTGAAAGGAAAAGAGGGGGTAGGTGTAACAATCACGAGGCTGGATGCAAGTGCAAGTAAAACGCTTTATTTGGCAAAGGGATTAGATGCAGGTCAGGCGGACACAACTCAGATGGAAGGTGACGCAGGGACCTTGGTAGGCAACTTGGTGGTGGTGCTTGGTGATCCAGTGCAGTCAATCCTCTGTGGCAGTGGGCGGTGATTCAGTGCAGAAGTGCGGGAATCCAGACAGACGTCAATCACGAAGACACGAAGATAATCCACAATCCAAACGAACAGCACAGGAACAGGAACAGGATCACAAACCGGGGAAAACCCCACAACGCTCTGACAAAGACAGAGTGAAAACAGTGGAACTAAATAGGGTTAACTGATCAACTGCAGCTGACGCTAATCAGACACAGCTGGTGTGCTGATCAGCTGCAGCGATCAGCGACCCCGCCCACATGCACACACACACACACAATGCAAGACGAGACGAAAGGAGACAGTGAATTTATAAACCGTGACAGTACCCCTCCCAGAGGCTCCTACCTGTTGATTGTAATCATCAATCCGCGTCCCCTCCGTCTCGAGTCCAGAATACGATTTACCGAATACGTAGGTTCCCCGTCTACGAGTCGCGGCGGTGGGGGAACCGGGGCCGGTGGATTAAGGTGAGAACGATGAATTCCGATGAATTTGGGATGAATTAGCTTATTAGACACGGAGCGGAGCGGAATATTCTTGGTAGAAAGCCACACTTTTTGACCCACAACGTATACGGGAGGCCTTGAGTCTCACAGGCTCTGGTCCATGTGCGGTGGCACCTCTGGACGAAGGCGTGAGCGGAGGGGACCGCGACTTCAGAATCCAGACTCGGAAAAATTGGTGGCTGGTACCCTAGACTACACTCAAACGGAGAGAGGCCCGTGGATGACACTGGTAACGAGTTATGAGCATACTCAACCATAGAAAGTTGTTGACTCCAGGATGAAGGATTCTTGGACTCCAAACATTGCAACACTCTCTCCAAATCTTGGTTGGCTCGCTCGGTCTGACCATTGCTCTGGGGATGGTAACCCGAAGACAGACTGACTGTAGCCCCTAGTAACCTACAGAACTCTTTCCAGAATTTGGACACAAATTGGGGCCCCCTGTTGGAGACCACGTCCATCGGGAGGCCATGTAAACGAAAGACGTGGTCTACAACAGTCACCGCTGTCTCCTTGGCTGAGGGTAATTTGGGCAAGGGGATGAAATGTGCCGCCTTCGAGAACCGGTCCACTACGGTTAAAACAACCGTCATGCCATTAGAAGGCGGGAGGGTGGTGACAAAATCTAGCGCTATGTGGGACCAGGGTCTCGAAGGGACAGACAGCGAATGGAGTAACCCATCAGGAGGTCGGTTAGACATCTTACCAATGGCACAAACTGAGCAAGCCAAAATAAAACTGCGTATGTCGCGAGCCATTAATGGCCACCAGAATCGTTGCTTTACTAAACAGCTAGTCCGGTTTACTCCTGGATGACAAGCAATGTCGAGCAATGACCCCATCGAATGACTTTGGACCGTAACTCCTCCGGTACAAACAATCGACTCGGTGGGCAACCGGGCGGAGGCGTTACCCCTTCTAAGGCCGACTTGACCTTCGATTCGACCTCCCATGTGAGTGTGGAGATAACTATCTTCTCGGGTAAAATGCACTCGGGAGTAACCAGGCGTTCGGATGGATAAAAAATGCGAGATAAAGAATCGGGTTTGATGTTTTTGGACCCGGGGCGGTACGAGAGAGAAAAGTCAAAATGTCAGAAAATCGCCCATCGAGCCTGCCTGGAGTTGAATCTTTTAGCAGATCTAATATATTCAAGGTTCTTATGATCGGTCCAAACGATAAAAGGTACCCCCGACCCTTCTAACCAATGACGCCACTCCTCCAATGCTAACTTGATGGCCAACAACTCTCTGTTACCAATGTCATAATTACGTTCGGCAGGTGATAAACGGTGGGACAAAAACGCGCAAGGGTGCATCTTGCCGTCTGTGGAAGAACGTTGACAAAGTACTGCTCCTACCCCCACCTCTGACGCATCAACCTCCACCACAAACTGACGTGATGGATCAGGGCAACGAGGATGGGAACCGAAACAAAGCGACTTTTCATTTTAGCGAATACAGCCTCGGCTGTATCAAAGCACCTGAACGTCGTTCTGGGGGAGGTCAAGGCAGTCAGAGGCGCGGCTAGTTGGCTGAAATTGTGAATAAAACGCTGATAGAAATTGGCAAACCCCAGAAACCTCTGCAGGGCCTTACGGGAATCTGGACTTGGCCAATCTATCACAGCCTTAACCTTGTCAGGATCCATACGCACTCCCTCAGACGAGACGATGTATCCTAGGAAGGGAACAGACTGTGCATGAAAAACGCATTTCTCCGCCTTGACAAAAAGCCCATTCTCTAGCAACCTCTGAAGCACTCGTCTGACGTGCTGAACATGTTGCTGGAGAGAAGATGAAAAAAATCAATATGTCATCCAGGTAAACATATATGAACTGATCAACCATGTCTCTCAGCATGTCATTGACGAGTGCCTGGAAGACCGCTGGGGAGTTGGACAGCCTGAAAGGCATGACCAAGTACTCAAAATGCCCCCTGGGGGTATTGAACGCGGTCTTCCATTCATCACCCTTCCTTATGCGGACCAAATGGATAAGTATTCTTTACCGTGATGTTGTTCAACCCCCGATAATCAATACACGGTCGCAGAGACCCATCCTTCTTCCCCACAAAAAAGAACCCCGCCCCCGCTGGAGATGAGGAAGGGCAAATGAATTTGGAAGCAAGGGAATCAGAAATATATTTCTCCATAGCCTCCCTTTCTGGAACAGAAAGCGAATATAACTTGCCCTTAGGCGGAGACTCACCTGGCACTAAATCTATGGCACAGTCATAGGGACGATGCGGAGGGAGAGAAGCAGCACAGGACTTACTGAACACCTCCCTCAGGTCCTGGTACTCCTCGGGCACGTTAGATAAATTCACTGCCTCCTCCTGAAACACAGAAACAGGTACAGACGAACCCGCAGACACTAGACATGACTCATGACACATATTACTCCAAGCAGATACAGAATTGTGACCCCAGTCGACTCTGGGGTTGTGTTGAGCGAGCCAGGGATGGCCAAGTACTATAGGTGCGAGTGGTGAGTCCATGAGGAGAACGGTTATAGTCTCAGTATGGTTGCCAGATGTAATGAGTGAAATGGATTCAGTAGTGTGAGAAATACTGGGAAGTTCCTAGCCATTAAGAGCAGTGACGGATATCTTGTGCGTGAGTGGTGAGATGGGGAGCTGAAGTTGGTGAGCAAGTCTAGCGTCCATAAAATTACCTTCAGCCCCCGAGTCAAGTAAGGCCTTGGTGTCATGTGAGTGTGTTGCCCACCTCAGTCTTACCGAGAGGAGTGTAGATGATGAGGTCTTCTTGGCGGAGATCCCACCCGATAGTAGCCTCCTAGTTACTACCGGGCGTGGTCTTTTACCGGGCAGGAATGGATGAAGTGGCCCGCTTCGCAGTATAAGCAAAGTCCTTGGGACCTCCAGTTTCTCTCTCCTCTCGGGAAAGCCGAGCTCTGCCCACCTGCATGGGTTCGGGATCTGAAACGGGGCTAACCGTGTCCGTGCTGCTGACTCGGCAGTCCTCCGCGCCGCCAAAATGAAGACTCCAATAGAAGCGACTCATCTTGCTCAACCGAGCATCGACCCTCAGTGCCAACTCAATTAGTCCATTCAAGCTTGGAGGAAGATCCAGCATGTAAATCTCCTTCTGGACACGATCAGCCAACCCATGCAGTAATCTGTCCCACTGTGCCTCCTCGTTCCATCGGCACTCTGCGGCCAAGGTGCGGAATTGGATGGAGTATTCCGACACCGAGCGATCTCCCTGGCAAAGATCGGCGAGTAGTCTGGCCACCTCCCTACCCGCCACCGCACGATCGAAAACTCTCAGTGATTGAAAACTCTCAGTGCCTCTGCTTAAAAATAATCGAATCCTGAAATAAGCTTGCTCCCGAGTAGGTTTCAGCTTGCTGACCTGTTGCTATGACAGCAACTCCTGGATGAGCTTTGAAGAACCTAAAAATCCTGGATCATGTCAAATCGTAACACAGGGTTCTCAAGCCTCACGCATTGGCCGTGAGACACACGCAATTCAACCAGTTCACACGGTCACACGCCACACCGTGTATTTCTCACGCTGAAAAGGCAATGCCAACCAAGTTGTCCTGCAAGCTTTATGTATAACGTTGTATACGAGGTGCAGGCACACAAAGTGAAGTTTCCTGCCGCCAGCACGTATCTCGGCCAGATTGCGTTCATTACTAGGCAACATAGATGCGCGAACACACGGACGTTGACGGAACATTCTCGGCCACCATACATACGTTCGTTACTAGGTAACCAACAACATCGTGATGGAGAAGGTAAGTTGGAAGAAAGCTCGTCTAACATTTTTAGGCTAGAACATTTAAAGGCACAATATGTTACTTTTTTGCTTTAAAAATAGCAAAAATCACTATATCTATGTTATATATTTTTTTTTGTTGTGTACTTACATTATCCCGACTGTTTCCAACAGCTTTTAAACCAGGTGAAATTTGTAATTTAATTCGAAGACACATCCCGTTTCTTTATTTCCGTTTTGTCGCCGTCAATGGCGCCATATCCGCGTTGTCCCTGGTTTCCGCTCGTACTGCCATAGCAACCAGAGCTATGAACCAGAGCCAGATAGTAACCAAAGCGACAGACGTGGACAACTGTGTAGTTCGCAATGTCTATTTGCACGCTGTTGTTGTTTCGTTCAAACATTATGGACCATGGCAAGCAGACTTTGGATAAAAAAGGAGAACTAAAACGAGAATCAATATCAGCGCGGTGTTTTTGAGATAGGCTACCTAGAGCTCCCATAGACAGTATATAAACGAGAGCTCCACGTCCGAGACTTCGACCGCTCCTACATGTACTTTATTAAACAGGTGAGCACATTTACATAAAACTAATCAATGTTATATAGTTCAACAATGATAAAATGTTAGAATATGATCTGTATGTTATTCTAATGTTGATCTAGCTTACTGCTAGTCTCATACAGACAAACTAACACATAAATTTCAACACATTCAAATGCAGTTTAGTGTGATAGTGTAATGTTAGACCAAGTGAAACAGCGCTGCGTTACCTCACAAGTTTAATTTGTCTAATAAACTGACCTGTGAGTTGTAATTCTGCACTTGCGTGTAGTTTGGTAGAATGAAATGTCCATATTCCTTTTATATCCGCGGGACTCGCGTCGCGTGTGGAGCTGATAGCTGTCTCTTACCAATCCCAAACGGCTTCATATCACAGTCATGATAAAAGCATCGATGTATTCAGTCATCCATAAACATTATTAGATCGGTTGGCTTGACGTTGACGACAAGATCCATAATTCTTAGCAAATGTTGCGTCATCAAACTACGCCTTTGTTATTGTAAAGAGGTTAGCGACCCCTAGCGGCGAAAATTTTACATACTGTACGTTTAATATATAGCCCATCAGACATTATTATTAATGCAGTCAAAAACTCTACAACTACTTTGCAACCAGGCCAGAAGCTTTGGCTCAGTTTGGCTAGCTTACGTTATCTGAAACTAAGGGAAATGTTTTTGGGTATGGGAAGGAATGAAGATGTATTTCTTCATTTTATTTTAAATTATATATTATACTGTATTAATAGTCTTTCTAGTTACATTAAGGCTACATGTATTAAAGCAGAGTGCTCTGGATAATATTTTATATCCTGTGAAAACATACATTAATCATTGCCATTGCATACACACACACACAACACACACACACACACACACACACACACACACACACACACACACACCTTAATACTCTAATATGTCATTTGTTCACAATGTCCCACCACATAATAAATCATTATACCATTTCGACTAGACACATTCAAAATGCAAAAAGATTTGTTTTTCCAAACTGTTTGGAGCAATTTGTTATATTTTTGTAATTTTAGTATATTTGTAATTTTGAAATATAACATTAAAGAGTATATTTGATGTGATGAATTGCTCTGTCATTTATCAGATTTACCAATTGTTATAATTTCAGTTTGTGCTGGTTAATTATGAACAATGGGTAAAATTGGGGGGCGGGGACGGGGCTCCATTAGGGCTCCTCCCCTAACCACATGTGATCTCACTCCAAGCTTTTGATAAAACTTGAGAACCCTGGTAACAGTAAAATCCAGATAACTGAGTAATCCACATACAAAGAACTGGCCCCTGCTGATAATTATTTGGAGTTAATGAGAGTCACCTTAGGTGTAGACTGTAGACAGATGTGTACCATTTCACATGTACTTGATGATTAGTTAATTCTGAACACGGTTAAATACCCAATTATAAAAAAGGTGTGCACACTTTTACTTTTAGCCCTACATTACCTCAAAACAAAGAAGCGAAAGCTTAATGTGAGTATTAAGCCACAAGCCACTTATATACCCGGAAGCAGGGGAGTGGTTTGCGATGCAAATCTCACTAGCCAACGTGCATTGGCTCGTTCTGTTACCACATGAAGGTGATTGGGCTCTCAGACGGGATCCCGAAATCAGAACTGATTTCGCACAGGCTTCTGAAGTAGCGTAACACTCATGCAAAAAACACTCAAATAACTCTGTCTATTTTCATCATATAGATTATACATTTATACATCATTCAAAACTGTTAAATGTCTACTTTTATTTGTGTACTCTCAAAATAAAAATAAAATGTTCAGCTTTTCGTAAAATAAAGAAAATAAACATGATGCGCGACATGATGCGCGTTCTGCCGTCTCTCTCAGTGTTAAGTTCATTCTGAAACGCGACAGAAAATGAACTGTAACTCAGCAAATACTTGCCGACCAAACGTGAAAGATATAGTTTTAGAAAGCTTAAAGTGTCTATTTTTTAATTATGTAAATTTTACAGTGGTTCCCAACCTTTTTCCTTGGGGGCCCCCCTATGTACATATTAAACAATCCGTGCCCCCCCCCCCCCCCCCCCCCATATATATATATATATATATATATATATATTAATGCTATGCACATAAACACACACACTGTATATAGTAACTCAATTTAGTTTTAAGTTTTTATTACATGAATACACAGGGAATGTTCCTTTCAACTTCAAATGTTTCTTTTTAGCCTAATATTTTTCGCAGTTGTTTCTCTTTTTTCAGGATTTTGTTTATAAACATAGAATACTGAATGTTATGAACGTAATGTTAAATATGAACGGTATAATGCTGTATGTACTTACATGCATGCATGCACAGATCCTTATTTTTTACAAGGCTAATCATAACGTCAGCATAAACACATAACGCTAATGTCCACCTTGGGCTTGCATGCCTTTGACTAGTGATGGAATGTCAGGTATAATGCCAGTGACAGCCAGTCTAAAATCGCTGTGGACTTCCAGTCTGTTGCGTGACTTTGTTTTTATAGCCACAAGGGCACTGAAGGCTGTCTCAGAGAGGTAGGTGGTACTGAAAGGAAGAATGATCTTTGTAATGGCATAGTTTGCGAGTTTAGGTGCGACAACAGGTCCCCTGGCTATCCAAAGCCTTTTGAATCCATTCTCCTGGAAGTACTTTTTTGACAGTGAATCAGTTTGTAGTTCAGCGAGCTCATCTTCACAGCCAAGGTATTCCACATCTTCAAGCCTGGATGTGAAGGGATCCATAACCCACGACTCCTTGGATAATGCGTCAACATCCGCAAAGCGGGACTTTAATTCCTCCTGTAGCGCTGTCATGTGACGGCAAAACTCAGCGCGCAAAGATGCACTCACGGTACCCCCAGAATGTTGAAGCAGCAGTGGAAAGTGTTGTAAATGCCCCTGTGACATTTTTCCAGCCCTGTACTCCAGCTTGCGCGTAAAAGCATCAATTGCTTCTTTGCACTCCAAGATGTTTGACTCAGAGCCCTGCAGTCTCTTGTTGGTCTCATTATAAAGAGTGAATATGTCAGCAAGGTATGTGGTTTTGATCCAGAAGACATCAGTCAACTGCTCCAACAGTGTGTTTTGATTTCGCAGAAATTCCAGGATTATATCCTGCAGTTCTAGAAAGCGCACAAGCACTTTGCCACGCGAAAGCCAGCGCACCTCCGTGTGTAGCAGTAGAGTTTGGTGCACTTCATCCTCACACAGTTGTGCAAATAATCTCTGGTTGGTAGGGCGAGCTTTAATGAAGTTTACGACTTTTACAACTGTTGCCAGTGTGTCACCAAGGTCTCTGGACAGTTTTTTTACTGGCGAGTGCCTGGCGATGTATCATACAGTGGAAAATTACACAGTCCGGAGCCTTTTCCATCAAACGGCTGTTAAATCCCTTATTTCTACCCATCATCGCGGCAGCTCCATCCGTGCAGCAAGCGACGATATTTGTGTAGGGCAGATTGTACGATGTGAGGTATGAATCAACAGCCATAAAAATATCCTGACCTGTAGTTGTTGTGGGTAAATTGGTAGACATAAGTATGTCCCGTTTCAACTCATCTCCGTCCACATACTGTACATATACAATAAGCACAGACTCTCCCGCTACTGGTCGTTTCATCCAGCTGTATAGCAATTTGGACTAATCTAAGTTTTTTGTGCAACTGTTTTTTGCAGTTTTCTGCCATTTTATCAATTCTGTCTTTAACAGTGTTGTTAGAAAGTGGGACAGATTTAACCTTTTCAGCTGCTTGCGGGCCACATAGTCCCTCTACTATTTTAATGCAGGCGGGTTTGATTAACTCCTCTCCAATATTATGCGGCTTTTTTGCCTTGGCAATCAACAGCGAACACTCAATGAAGTATACTTGAGTAATGTTCAAGTATATTTTTAAGTATACTTTATGTAGTAAGTATACTAATGTCAATATGTACTAGTAGTAAACTTGTAAGTGTACTATTTTAATACCGCTTGGGACTAAATTGGCCCACTTGAAGTATATAAAAGTATATGTTTAAGTGTACTATAAGTGTAACAGTAGTAAACTTTAAGTGCACATCTAGTTCATAATTATGTTTCTCATTTGTACTGCAAGTGAACTTATGAGTGTACTAGTAGTTTACTATTTTAATACTTGTAGCAACTTTGAAGTATACTCTCAGTAAACTACTAGTTTAGTAGTTTTATAGGTAACACTTTAGAATACTGTATCTTACTTACTGCATAACTAATAAGTAATTATTGAAGAACTAATAGGTAATTATTCATTAACTACTTCTTCACTACTGTTAACTACTAAGGAAGATGTGTTAACTAATCAGTATGTAATATATTTTTATGATTGTGTTAAGTAACAGTTAGTTAATCAATAAATAATGAATTCTGTCATAACTCTTGAAGAACTACTACTAATTATATACTAATTAAGGTTCAAGAAAAATAACTAAGAAGTAACTACTAATGAACAGTCATACAAAACTAACCTCAGATTAGATTTATATTTTATATACAGTACTGTGTGTGTCTGTTTTCCTCAGCATAGAATGCCATTGAGTAAATTCATGTTTGAGGCAATGACTGAGGGAAACTGAAAATATAGGGAACTTATTTGTAATTCATAAATAATTATCAAATAATTCTGCAGGAATTACTTAGAACCTGGAACAGTATTCTAAAGTGAGAATATAGGGAACTCATTAGTAATTAATAAATAATTATCCAGGAATTAGGCTACTTATAACCTGAAACAGTATTCTAAAGTGAACATATAAGGAAATTAATTGGTAATTAACAAATAATTATTAGATAATTCTTCAGGAATTACTTGGAACCTGGAACAGTATTCTAAAGTGAGAATATAGGGAACTCATTAGTAATTAATAAATAATTATCAAATAATTATCCAGGAATTAGGCTACTTATAACCTGAAACAGTATTCTAAAGTGAACATATAAGGAAATTAATTGGTAATTAACAAATAATTATTAGATAATTCTTCAGGAATTACTTGGAACCTGGAACAGTATTCTAAAGTGAGAATATAGGGAACTCATTAGTAATTAATACAGAATTATCAAATAATTATCCAGGAATTAGGCTACTTATAACCTGAAACAGTATTCTAAAGTGAACATATAAGGAAATTAATTGGCAATTAACAAATAATTATTAGATAATTCTTCAGGAATTACTTGGAACCTGGAACAGTATTCTAAAGTGAGAATATAGGAAACTCATTAGTAATTAATACAGAATTACCACATACTTCTGACTCAAATCAAACTTACTGAAAAAAACACATTATTAACGGTATTATCTAAACCTTTGTAAAATAGATAAGTTATCATACATTATGATACATTTTGCTAATTAAATAAAAAGTTTGCTTATTTGCAGATCAATATATAGCCTAGTAAATGTCTGCACTTATCTTTCTTATTAGTGCTGAAGAATGACTAAAACTGGCTAGAAAATAAAATAAAAAACATTGATCAGTGCTTTTTACTTTTCAAGTAATTACCTTTGTACATTTACTAAGGTAATTTTGAAAATGAATAGGCCAATAGTTTATCATTTTACTGGAGTAATATTTTATTGGGTTATCTGTACTTTTACTCAAGTACTTGATTTGTGTACTTCATCCACCACTCCACTGCTAAAATAAAACGGTTTATTGTCACTGTGTATGACTGTTCATTAGTAGTTACTTCTTAGTTATTTTTCTTGCACATTAATTAATAGATAATTAATAATAGTTCTTCAAGAGTTATGACATAATTCATTAGTTATTGATTAACTAACTGAAACTTAACACAATCATACAATTCTACTACATACTAATTAGTTAACACATCTTCCTTAGTAGTTAACAGTAGTGACTTAAGTGTTAATAAATAATTATCTATTAGTTCCTCAATAATTCCTTATTAGTTATGCAGTAAGTAAGATACAGTATTCTAAAGTGTTACCGTTTTATACTACAAGTTTTCTTTAAGTGAACTTAACATCATACTTATAGTTTACCATTTATATATTCGTTTTGCTCTTTTAGTGTACTCTCAGTAAACTACTAGTTTAGAAGTTTTATACTACAAGTTTTCTTTAAGTGAACTTAACATTATACTTATAGTTTACTATTTATATAAAAAAATTGCACTTGCAGTAGGCCTATACTACTATGTTCAAATGTTATTTTTTATACTTGAAAAATACCTTTAATTGTACTTTAATTTTAAAAACATTTTATTAGCTTCATGCATAATTTGTATCAACACTTGAATGTCGGTAAGTTTCATAAAGAAAGGCAACATTTTAAACAAAATAGTTGAGAAAATCACATTTTTGTCAAAGACTATGCCTTGATCAGATTCAGAACGATGATCAAACTAAGCGTGCCGCACAAGCCCTGAAAAGTGAAGCCAAAACGTCTCGATCACCCCCCGGTGACTGGTCCTAGTATAGGTCATAAGCCCCGCCTCCCCATGTTATTCAACGGGACGTGAGACCAACTAAACAATTAAATTACACTTCAAATATCTTTTTTCCAAAGGTGGTTTCTTTCATTTGCTGTCGTTTTTATCACGCTGATGTAAGTTCAAGTGTCTGTTTAAAAAATAAGTTGTTTTTTAGTTAGTTACGTGATGCGGTGGTGTAACGTCATGATTGACAGCTGTGATTGACAGGTTCTCGAGCGAAGTAGTCACTGAAGCACCAACGGACATTTTTTTCGGGATCTTCGGAGGACTGAGGAGATTGTATTTACTTTATTTTAACAAGCCTCTTGTCGTACTGCAATCAGTTTTTTAAAAAGTGTGCAGAATCCACTCTCCCTGAGTGCATTCTGCGAGAGTGAGGGCGGAGCGTTGATTTCGTGGCTTTACTTCCTGCTCACTACTGCGCAGGTCTGGTCCCGAGATCGCTACTGCGCAGACTCAAGTTCCAATATGTCAGCGCCATATCGGGACTCTGGCGGCTTCAGTTCTCATCAATGGAAGAGAGCGTCGTCCATCTTTTTTTACAGTCTATGGATCAAACACAGATGGAGTAGATCGAGTCCAACACCCCCACAGCTTCAGTCGTTTTCTCTTCATGGGTTAGCCTACTCTTCATTTCATTTGAAAACATTAAGCAGTTTTGATTTACAAGCTGTTTAATGTTTCATGATTACATTATTTTACATTTGAGTGAGCAATCTTCTATCACTTTTTCAGCTTCTTCTTCTCCTGTGTTTTGATCCGGAGATTCTGTACTAGAAGATGTGTCATAGCGCCCCCTTACCGTATAACAGTGAAAACATGGATAGCTGGAAAATTCAGTCAGTGGTGGGGAAAGAGTAAAGTAGAATTAGAGTAAATTCCTATGTGCACTATCACTGGACTAGCCTACCCAAAAAATCAGATATGCAGAATTAGAAACATATCTGTTTTATATCAGTATTTTAATCAATATTTTCAAACAAAGTTTCATAAGACTGTATATGAAAAACTATGTAAAAAAAAGTATATTTAATAGGCTACTCGATCAAAAGAGTTAACACAACTACAAGCCAAGTATACTTTGAATAATTAAACTTTTAAGTATATCTCGATCAAAAGATTGAGTACAAGTATAGGTCAAATATACTTGGACTTTTCTGTCAGTATAAGTCAAGTACACAAGTGTAATTAAGTATATTTCTGAGAAGTACATAAAGTATATTTTTGAGAAGTATATAAAATGTACACTGAAAGTATGCTTTCTTATTTTTAGTTGAAAAGAAGTATACTAATAGAACACTTGAATAAACTTAGTTTCCATGCTTATTTTATTTACTCTATAAACTATTCCACCCTAAAGTTTGTTACTATATAAACCTGAACATGTTAGTCTATATGACGGTGTGTAATATTATGTTTTAAAAAAAAGTATTTAATAAGCTACTCAATCAAAATAGTAAACACAAGTACAAGCCAAGAATACTTAGAATACTTAATTATACTATACATATAAGTATATCTCGATCAACAAGTATAGGCCAAATATACTTAGATTTTTCTGTCAGTATAAGTCAAGTTGGAATTTGAAGTATATTTCTGAGAAGTACATAAAAAGTAGACTGAAAGTATACTTTCTTATTTTTAGTTTAAAAGAAGTATACTAATAGCACACTTGAATAAACTTCTTTTTCGTAAGGGTGGTGTCAGACAAAAATGTTTGAAATTGACGGAAACATGTTGAAATATGAACTATAGACAGGTAGGCAACCTTTCTATGCAAAATAAATATACATGTAGGACACAAGGATGTCTTAAGCTTGATAATATAAAACACAGAATGATATAAAAGTAGGCTAGTATGCGTGTTTACACTAACATGATGAATATTGTAATGTCTAGACCTGCGTTTACTGTTAAATTCTGTGTTCGTGGATATCTTGTTGCCTAAAGCTTTCCTGTAGCTCAAACAGTAGAGCGTTGGTGCTTGCAACGTCAAGGTCATGGGTTCACTTCCCAGGGAAAGCAAGAACTGATAAGAATGTAAATGTGTACTTAAAATGCAATGTAAGTTGCTTTGGATAAAAGCGTCTGCCAATTGCATAAATGTAAATGTAAAATATCTGTTCGGACGTAGATGTTTATAATATACACTCACCTAAAGGATTATTAGGAACACCTGTTCAATTTCTCATTAATGCAATTATCTAATCAACCAATCACATGGCAGGTGCTTCAATGCATTTAGGGGTGTGGTCCTGGTCAAGACAATCTCCTGAACTCCAAACTGAATGTCAGAATGGGAAAGAAAGGTGATTTAAGCAATTTTGAGCGTGGCATGGTTGTTGGTGCCAGACGGGCCGGTCTGAGTATTTCACAATCTGCTCAGTTACTGGGATTTTCACACACAACCATTTCTAGGGTTTACAAAGAATGGTGTGAAAAGGGAAAAACATCCAGTATGCGGCAGTCCTGTGGGCGAAAATGCCTTGTTGATGCTAGAGGTCAGAGGAGAATGGGCCGACTGATTCAAGCTGATAGAAGAGCAACTTTGACTGAAATAACCACTCGTTACAACTGAGGTATGCAGCAAAGCATTTGTGAAGCCACAACACGCACAACCTTGAGGCGGATGGGCTACAACAGCAGAAGACCCCACCGGGTACCACTCATCTCCACTACAAATAGGAAAAAGAGGCTACAATTTGCCCGAGCTCACCAAAATTGGACAGTTGAAGACTGGAAAAATGTTGCCTGGTCTGATGAGTCTCGATTTCTGTTGAGACATTCAGATGGTAGAGTCAGAATTTGGCGTAAACAGAATGAGAACATGGATCCGTCATGCCTTGTTACCACTGTGCAGGCTGGTGGTGGTGGTGTAATGGTGTGGGGGATGTTTTCTTGGCACACTTTAGGCCCCTTAGTGCCAATTGGGCATCGTTTAAATGCCACGGCCTACCTGAGCATTGTTTCTGACCATGTCCATCCCTTTATGACCACCATGTACCCATCCTCTGATGGCTACTTCCAGCAGGATAATGCACCATGTCACAAAGCTCGAATCATTTCAAATTGGTTTCTTGAACATGACAATGAGTTCACTGTACTAAAATGGCCCCCACAGTCACCAGATCTCCACCCAATAGAGCATCTTTGGGATGTGGTGGAACGGGAGCTTCGTGCCCTGGATGTGCATCCCACAAATCTCCATCAACTGCAAGATGCTATCCTATCAATATGGGCCAACATTTCTAAAGAATGCTTTCAGCACCTCGTTGAATCAATGCCACGTAGAATTAAGGCAGTTCTGAAGGCGAAAGGGGGTCAAACACAGTATTAGTATGGTGTTCCTAATAATCCTTTAGGTGAGTGTATTATACTACAGTGTTGAATGCTTGTATCTGATTGGTTGACGAACGTTCTAAGGTGTGCAATTATTTTCAGGGAAACACACGGCTAAAGTAGTTCCAGGCAGGTCTTGACCGCATTACAGTTCTCTTACGAGAGGTTCTCTCGTACTGCGTAAATCTTACGCTAGGGGAAAATCTCTTTTCCGCGAGATACTGAAGCCAAAAAATTATCCTTAATTTTGAAATAATGTAAAACGCGTTGCGGCAGCATGCAGACATAGGCGAGACAGCTCGCGTGCCTATTGGCTGCTCTGCGGCAACTGCAGCAGCCTATCGATGAGGCCCTAGCGTGACGTCAGCTCCAATGAGGAGCCGAGACAGGCGTGGCCTAGGGCTATAAATACAGCTCGAGAGGCTAGCTTCACTGATTTTTCATCTCTTCAGAGGAGCTCACGCATCGCTGGATCCTGAGAGAAGAAGCCGTTGAAGAAGCCTTTCAGTAGGACGAGCCATTGCATCTGGAGTCGCTGCTGTGCTATCCGGCGTAATATCCTTTTTCTGCTGTGTGTGTTCGCCGCCGCGACTCACACTCCATTTCTAAAAGAGCAGAGCGTCTTTTTCAAGATGTCTCGTTCCTTCTGTGGCTCGTGCCGAGCCCCACTCAGCGACGGGGACCGCCATATCATCTGCATTTCCTGCCTGGGTGAAGGACATGTAGCTCTCGCGCTCGCTGACGGCGGATGCCCTCACTGCGAGCTGCTGCCGATGGCGACTCTGAGGACTCGCCTGGCAACCTTCCACGAGACTGCACTGCCTGCCGTTATGCCGCGCCGTAAAAAGCGCTGTGCTCAGCGGATCCCTGAGCCTCCTCCCACCGAAAGAAGCTCGCCAGTTCGCCCGCCAGCTTCACCGCCTGCTTCGCCTGAGTCTCTTACCCCCGGACAGTGGCCGCCGTTGGCCGCCGCTTCCGCGGGAAATGACAAATAGGAAGCGGTTGTTATCGAGGAGGATCGCTGTTCTCTCCTGGCGTCGGGCAGTGAGGATTGGTCGAGCTCTGTGGATCTCGCCCCTTCTTCTGCCCGCGAGCCGTCAGGAAAAAGGGCCAGTATTGAAGCAGAGAGCCTCGGCCTCGAGTGGTCAGCGCCCAACGAACCCGCACGCAACCGGCTGGATGGTTGTTTCCTACATGGGGACCGGGTTTCGTCGCCTTCAAGACCCGCCCCGTTTCTTCCTGAGCTTCACGAAGAACTCGCAAAGTCTTGGAGCGCCCCCTTCTCGGCCAGGCTACGTACTTCTGCCTCAGCAGCATTCTCCGTAGTGGACGGTGCTAAGGACAGAGGATACCTCGCTCTTCCTCTTGTGGAAGAGGCAGTAGCAGCCCATCTTTGCCCGCCCTCTGCTGGACGGCGCGCTAAGACGGCGCTTCCTTCTAAAGCCTGCCGCGCTACCTCAGCCCTGCACAGTCGCGCTTATACCGCCGCTGGACAGGCCGCTTCAGCGCTGCATACTATGGCCACACTCCAGATTTTCCAGGCCAACCTTCTCCGTAAACTGGATGAGGACGGCATGGAAGCTATCAGCATGCCGGATTTAAGAAGTGCTACTGATCTCGCACTCCGCGCTACTAAATCCGCTGCACAGGCTATAGGGCCTCTCTCACCGTTGCTGAGAGACATTTATGGCTGACGCTTTCCGAGATGCCGGATTCGGAGCGCTCTGCGTTCCTCGACGCCCCCATCTCTCCTGCTGGCCTCTTTGGATCGTCCGTCAAAGATTTCGCGGATAGATTCGCTGAGGTACAAAAGACGTCGCAAGCCATGAAGCACTTTCTGCCAAAGCGCTCTAGCTCCGCAACGGGCCGCTCTAAACAGCCGTCTGCTCGAAGCTCACAGCCTCCGCCTCCGCCTCCGCCCCCTGCCACCGCCTCGCAGCGTCGACAGGCCCGGGACCCGAGACCGCGCTCTCTGCTGGCCGCCGCCCCCCTACGCGTGGGCCCCGGCAAAAGATTGAGATAAAGCCCGAGGCCTCAAAGTCTTCCTAGCCCTCCTAGGAAAACGACGGTGTTCAAGTCCCGCTGCGGCCGGACTTCCACCAAAACTTTTCGCTCGTTCAGTTCCTTCACATGCGACTGTTCCAGTGTATTCTGCAGTAAACAAGTCGGCTACACTGCCCGCTTGCCTGCACACAAACGCCGTTTTTACAGCGACCCAGAGAAATCCCATAAAGAGCATATTTTCTGGTGTTCCGGCCACGGCCGATGGTGTTATGAGTGTAGTAAAAATGCCCACTGTCCAGTGCCCATTCCTACACACAGACACAGCCCGCTCCACAGGGCTCGCGCACATAAAATCAACTCACGTCGATTGCGCACTAAATGTAGTGAATGTGCCCACGTCCCAGTGCCCACAAACACTACACACTGCATGTCTTTCGGTTTCTGTAAAAACGAAACCAACACACGTCCTCAGTGTAAATGTGCCCGCTGTTTCGCGCCCACATTCACCCACAGACATGACGAATCCTACGGGACTGCCCGCTGTTATCAGCGCACCCCCCTCCTCAAACGCTGCAAATGTGGTGTCTATATTACAGCATACCGAAGCTCTCCGACCGCCACTATGTCACGGTCAGAGCCCAGATTTCATTCAACCCCTAGCTATCCATGCAAATGCGTGGGCAAAGCTTCCCGGGGTATCAGAATGGGTGCTGAACATTATAGAAAGAGGCTATTCGCTACAGTTCGCTCGACGCCCCCGCCGTTGCGCGGCGCGAATCAAAACCACGGTAGACAAAGAAGTAGCACATCTACTTCGTGCCGAAATTGCAACACTGTTGAGCAAAGGGGCTATAGAGCCTTTATCTCAAGCTCAGAGCGAAGGGGGGCTTGTACAGCAGATATTTTCTGGTTCCGAAAAAAGACGGGGGTCTCAGACCCATTCTAGATCTAAGACGGCTGAACAAAGCGCTTTCGAAACGGCGGTTCAGAATGCTCACCACCAAGACAATCCTCTCGCATGTTCGCCAAGGGGACTGGTTTGCGTCAATAGATCTGAAAGACGCCTATTTCCAAATTCAAATAGCGTCACGTCACAGGCGATTTTTGAGATACGCCTTCGAGGGCCGGGCATATCAATACACAGTCCTACCATTTGGCCTGTCCCTAGCACCCCGTACATTCACGATGTGCATGGACGCAGCCCTCGCTCCCCTGAAACTTCGGGGAATGCGAGTTTTGAACTACTTGGACGATTGGCTGGTTCTAGCTCAGTCACACTCAGAGCTCATAGAACACAGAACCATGTTACTCGAGCATCTCGAGAATCTGGGTCTCAAAGTCAATTGGGCGAAGAGTTCACTGTCTCCCTGTCAGAGAATATCTTTTCTGGGCTTGGAACTGGACTCGCTGTCCATGACAGCACAGCTGTCGCCGCAGCGCAGACTGGTTATTCAGCGCATGACGGAAACCTTCCGAGAAACAAAAAGTTTCAAAGGATGCTGGATCTTATGGCCGCAGCATCAGCAGTTCTTCAGCTGGGTCTACTTCGCATGCGCCCGCTGCAGTTCTGGCTACAAGCGCGAGTTCCGCGCCGAGCATGGGCTTCCGGGCTTTTTCGCCTCGAGGTCGATCGAAAATGCATCTCAGCATTGATACCTTGGAAAGCGACCGACTGGTACCAGTCAGGTGTAAGCCTGGGGACTTCCTCGAGGGTGAAGGTGGTGTCTACGGATGCCTCCACCTCGGGATGGGGAGCACTGCTCGACGGCAGACTGTTCTGCAGCCAGTGGTCAGAACGAGAAAAGCTCCTGCACATAAACTGCCTGGAAATGATGGCAATCGACAACGCGCTGAGGCGCTTTCATCCCCGAATAGCAGGACACCAAGTTTTGGTCCACTCGGACAACATGTCGGTGGTAGCCTACATAAATCGCCAGGGAGGCATCACATCCCGAAACCTTTACAGGTTAACGGAACGCCTCCTGGTATGGGCCCAGCACAATCTGAGCTCGCTCAGAGCAGCGCATGTGCCTGGTCGCCTGAATGTGGGACCAGACATACTGTCCAGGAACAATGTTCCAGCAGGGGAATGGTCTCTACATCCACAGACAGTTCGGCTGCTGTGGGAGACATTTGGCAAAGTGAAAGTAGACCTGTTTGCGTCTCAAGAAAACGCTCACTGTCCAAGAGCAGGGATGCGCTGGCCCACGTCTGGCCCCGCTGCCCGCTCTATGCTTTTCCCCCCGTCGCGCTCCTACCCCAGGTGTTAGAGCGGATCAGGGAAAATGGATGCTCAGTGCTATTAGTCGCTCCGCTCTGGAAGAACCAGGCTTGGTTCCCAGTTCTGATGCAGCTGACGAGCGCTGCCCCATGGCCAATACCAGTGAGGAGGGACCTCCTCTCTCAGGCCAAGGGCTCGATCTGGCATCCTCGCCCAGAGCTTTGGTCCCTACATGCGTGGGCCATCAACGGGTACCCACTGATCTCCCAGAGGGAGTGTTAAACACGATTGTGCAGGCTAGAGCCCCCTCTACGAGGCAGCTCTATTCCTCGAAATGGTCTGTGTTCTCTAGCTGGTGCACAGCACGCGGCTTTTCACCCCAAGACTGTGGAGTTTCGGAGGTTCTCTCCTTCCTACAAGAGCTACTGGATAAGGGGAGAGCCCCATCCACGCTCAAAGTCTACGTGGCGGCTATAGCAGCGTTTTCTAAACCAACGCTTGGTCAGTCACTCGGAAGGAACGATCTGGTCATTCGCTTCCTTAGAGGAGCTAGGAGGTTACATCCTCCCAGACCTCCCTCAGTTCCCATTTGGGACCTTTCCACGGTCTTGGAGGCCATGAAAAGTGCCCCATTTGAGCCTGTCCAATCAATAGATATCAAACACTTGTCTTTCAAAACAGTGTTTCTTCTGGCTCTCGCTTCAGTGAAGCGCATAGGGGACTTACAAGCGCTCTCAGTGAGCGCGACATGTATGGAGTTTGGGCCGAATGACTCGAAAGTCATACTCAAACCAAGGCACAGGTACGTTCCTAAATCCCTCAACACACCGTTTAGGGCTCAGGTGATTTCCCTTTCTGCCCTGCCGGTCTCTAGCGAGGAAAAGGACGCCAGCTTCCTTTGCCCGGTTAGGGCATTAATGCTTACGTGTCTCGCACGTCTGTTTTCAGACAGACAGAGCAGCTCTTTGTTTCACTCTACGGACGTTTCAAGGGACTTGCCGTATCGAAACAGAGTTTATCCAGATGGATAGTCAATGTTATTCCGCTGGCTTACGCCTCTAAGGGCTTGCAGTGCCCATTAGGTGTCAGAGCGCACTCCACGAGAGGTGTGGCCTCGTCGTGGGCTTTGTCTAGTGGGATTGCCTTGCAAGATATCTGTATGGCGGCAGGCTGGGCCTCCCCGTCTACATTTATAAGGTTTTATAACCTAGAGGTTCCCGCCTTGCAGGCTAAGCTGCTTTCGGTCTAAATCGGTACTATCTGCCCCGATGTGTTCGGCCCAGAATACTGAAACTGCTCGAGCGAATGCTCGCTGTCTGATCGCGCCGCTCTGTGGGCAGTGTGTAAGACCCACTATATTCGTCAGCTCAGGCCGTGGCCGCCCTGGCTGTACGATTCATCATCACTATAATTGCTCCTTATAGGATGTTATCATTACAGAAATGATGCTATTCTAGCCTCTCTTTTCTGGACTCTCTGTGAGTCCCTTATGATCATGTGCTTTATGAACCCGGGCACATACCCTTGGGTCTTTGGTGCTGGATCTTAGCATGCACGGCGTTTTACACTGTGTTCCCCAAGCGTAAGATTTACGTACTCGGTTACTAACGTAACCTCGGTTCTCTCTAGAGAGGTTCTCTCGTACTGCGTATCTTGCCGTGCCTGCACTCGCTCTGGTTCGCTCCGGCGATGAAAAACCAGTGAAGCTAGCCTCTCGAGCTGTATTTATAGCCCTAGGCCATGCCTGTCTCGGCGGGACGCTAGGGCCTCATCGATAGGCTGCTGCAGTTGCCGCAGAGCAGCCAATAGGCGCGCGAGCTGTCTCGCCTATGTCTGCATGCTGCCGCAACGCGTTTTACATTATTTCAAAATTAAGGATAATTTTTTGGCTTCAGTATCTCGCGGAAAAGAGATTTTCCCCTAGCGTAAGATTTACGCAGTACGAGAGAACCTCTCGTAAGAGAACCGAGGTTACGTTAGTAACCGAGTACGTTCCATATCACTTTGCGTAGTTAACTGTAATAACGGAAAATAGGATACAATTCATAACAAGAAAAAAAATGACAGACAATTTTGATTTTCCAGAAGTTAATTTTAATATTTATGGTGAATATGAAATTTTTACAACTGGGCGATGGCAGTATTGGATAACCCAGATGAAAAAACAAATAAACGGAAGAGGACATCAAAAGCAGCAGGCAACAACAAAAGACATAAAACAATCAGCAAAGAACAGCTAGACAGACTCGGGGGCGAAAAACATCAAGAAAACACCAAAAAAACAACAGCTTGGGCTGTCAATGTGTTTAACGACTGGCTTCACCCTCTGAGGTCGGCAAACGCGCCCCCGCGTTTTGCTGGACTTTTTTTACATTGTAGCACTTTAAACTTAAATTACTCCGTCATTTATGGTCATACAGAAAAAATAAATATAAAAAAAGAATCTGTGATATTTCTACTTTTGTATGTGTCCACTTAGAATCAAATCAAAACATTGTGCTTTTGAAAAATAAAGAAAATAAACAGGGTGTGCGTTCTGCCTCTCCGTCGCGGTGAACTTTTTTTTCTTGAGCACGTCTATAAACTGAAACAAAACTCAGCGAATACTTGTCACACATTTATGAGCCATATACCTTTATAAACATTTAAGTGTGTACTTTTAAATGATCGGATTCAAACTGAAAACAAATATTTTCTGTTTAAGTAATTTGTATAAAACCAACAAGATGTCCAGCTTCTCAAACGCTTGCTCATTACAGTTAATTTGGCCACGCCTACTCGCGCAAAAGATATTCACATGCAAATCTCCACATGGAACACGAACGCGCTCATTACCTCAAAAACAAAACACTTCATCAGTCTCTGCTTTTCGTCGAGTTTGAAAGACGTGAGTTTACATTGGCTTTACCCCAGAAGAAGAATGCGATTTCAAGACAAGAAAGAGAAGGTAAGAAATTCTTACATATTAGTTTGTTATTGTTGCATAAATTTCACATTGCAGTTGAACTGTTGCTAGATATATGGTGAATATTATAATATTTAGACCCGTGTTTACTGTTACTGTGTTTGTGGATATCTGCTCAAACGTAGATATGTATATGGTAGGCCTAACCATAATGTTTTATATTTGAGCGCGATCGCGTTTGAATGTATCATATTTTTTATCGCGATCGCGTTTGAATGCATCATATTTTGGAAAAGCAAAACGCTCCAAACGGCTTCATGTTTTACTATTATCTCATTTCATATCATCATAACGAATGGAAACATTTGAAGTAACATGATAATCAATATATTTTTCTCTAGCTTAGTTGTTACTGAAATCTTTTTGAAAATGTATATAGGCTGCTATATTGTTATTATTTTATGCAGCACTGTGCATAGCCTATACCTACAAGGCACAACAAACCTGTGTTCATTATATAATATATTGTTGGAAACATTTGTGTGAGTGTGTGTGTGTATTCTGTGAATTTTAAAAAGCAATTTTAACCAGAAAAATCTCAAATGTATTCCCAAAATCGTGCAGGCCTTTCTCTTGATATCAGTATGTTCAATTTTTTTTTTTTTTCAGGGCCCAGATGCCACTGAGTCCTGCTGACTTCAACATTCACAGTACATGTCTCTGTACATGAACATGGTAAAGTGAAAATCAAACACCTTGGAAATGAAAGGTATGTACAATGTTTTTAGGAATGGCACAAAGGTCTCTTTCTTTGGATCATTGTTATCAATAAGTGTTTTTTTTTTTTGTTGTGTATCTTTGGATTATGTTGTAAATAAATCCAAACAATTTTAAAAGCCATTCTTTTTTTAATCTCCTCATTCTTTGTGCAAGGTTGGTCAGAATGATGGGCCCTGATAAGCTCCTAATAGGGCCATTAGGGTGTGTCTTTGTCTTTCTCAGGTGTAAAAAGCCTTACATATTAATGAGATGATCCGCCCCTTCGCATATTGCTTTTTCACACAAAACACGTCGTAAAAATTTTAAATCAATATATTGTCTTCTCTGAATGAGCAGTCAGGGTGATTTGCACATAGTTTTAGAGCAAATATTCTAGGCTACGTCATACAATTTTCAAAAGTCTTGTGAAGAAATAATCAGTATGGGTTTCATGACCTTATTTCAGTGAGAATTTTTTTTTGTATTTTCACAAACCACGCATAAATGTCATTATCTCAAAACTACAAACTTTTACACACATGCTGTTGATATATTATTGTAGCAGAGTTTGTGCTGAATACAGTGTAATAAGACTTTAGCCATGAAAATGTCACAAGTAACAGAAATAAGCACAAATGTCAGAGCATGCCAGAACACCTCCAGGGCCCAGAAAACAGCTCAGACCCCAGGCCAAAGGCCAAAAATACGTCTGTGAACAAAGTAGAGAGAGATGGGGCAGACGCTTTAAATACCCAGCTGTGGGCTTTCTATGCCACTGTCCGAAACGCATCAGGCGCAGAGTATTCAGTGTCAAGTTTTCTCTCCCTACGAGCTGGACTGAACCGCTATATATCCAAATACAACATCATTGGGCAGTCAGAATTTAAATCATCCAACGTCGTATTCAAGGCCGTCCTCAAAAAGTTTTGCAAGGCTGGGAAAGACTCCGTTCTCATCATCCTCCCATTTTGACCACTAAAATAGAGCGCATTCGTAACTCTACGTATCTGTCACCAGACACAGCAGCCTGGTCTGTTTTGACATTCAGCTGAACCTGGCAAGGAGGGGGCATGATGGCAATCGAGAATTAAGAAAGCATTCATTCGTCATTAAAAAAGATGAAAATGATGATGAATATATTTGTTTGTCTTATAATGCAGAAACAAAAAAAAAACACAAAAAGCCCACCGATCCCAACAAAGACTGCTACCGAGGATTCATGTTTACCAATACAGGGGACAAGTACATCGCCAAATGCCCACCTGATGCCACATCCTTCTATTTTCATCCACTGAAAGATTCACAGATGAAGCTTGACAGGAGAGATTGCTGGTATTCCCACGAACCGATGGGTGTGAACTATCTTGGAAACATGCTTCCGCGCATCAGCTGGGCAGTCGGGTTATCCAAAAGATACACCAACCATTTATTAAGAAGCACTGCAGTTCAAATGCTGTCAGAGGCAGGGCTGGAGAGCAGGCAGATCATGTCTGTCACAGGGCACAAGTGTGAAACAAGCCTGAGAAGCTACTGGGCACCTTCCGCTACAGAAAGAAAGAAATGGAGCTTGATCCTCTCAGGAAACAAAAGTACAAACGAAAATCAAGCCAAGGAGCACCAGGGAAAAAAAAACTCTGCTAACATACAGCCCCATGCGATTGATCTGCCATTTTTGATGTCTAACTTCACAATCAATGGAAATGTGCAGTTTAATTTTAATAAATAAAGTATATAGTACTATCTATAATCAATAGAAAATTGAACTGAATATACATAAATAGATAGTCCTGCTGCACAGGTTTTCGTTACAGCCTACTGTCAATAATAGAAAAATAAAATTAACGAATGAATTAAAATGAATGAATTAATAAATAAATTAAATAATATTGACGCACATGCTTTTCTGTCTCATTATTGCAACCTCTCTCTGTCTCTCTATCTGTCTATCTAATAACTGCATTAGTCTGCTATCAGTGGCTCAAACCTCCGCTTTGCGTCGTGACCGCATTACCACCTCGGGTGTGCATTATTTTTCTAATAATTCAACGGCCTGTCGTCAATTATTCCTTACGTAACAATAATGTAAAGCATTGTAAGTTTGGGTCACTCTCGCAGCGCTATGCATTTGAAAGCCAAACATTAGGCTGTTGTTTTTACTCCAATCTCGTTTCACAACGTCATAACGAATGATAACATTTGAAGTAACATATGATAATCCATATATGTTTCTCTAGTGTAGTATACTGAAGTGTTCCTTTTTATTGATTTATCATTATAGGCCGCCTGCATTTCTGTAAAGTAAAAATTTTCTTGTGAACATATAGTCAGTATGGGTTTTAGGGCCTTATTTCAGACTTACATTTTTGGTCTTTTCACAAACCACGCATAAACGTAATTTTCTAAAAACTACAAACTTTTACACACAAGCTGTTCACATATTATTGTAACAGAGTTTTTGCTGAATACAGTGTAATCAGACTTTAGCAATGAAAATGTTACAAGTAACAGAAATAAGCAAAACTTTAAATGTCGGAGCATGTCAGAACACCTCCAGGGCCTAGAAAACACATCAGACCCAAGAGGGTTAATGATCTAAAACAAGGAAACGTGAGCTTTTGTGATAACTAGACGAATATTTAATGACCAAAATAGTAATTTCTCTCTAGTCAAGTCAAGTCAAGTCAAGTATATTTGTATAGCGCTTTTTACAATACAGATTGTATCAAAGCAGCTTCACAGTATTAAATTAAAATAATACAACAAGGTTTGTTTCTAGTGGAATTTATTGATTGATCAAATCAAATTAAATATCCCCAAAATATCCCCAACTGAGCAAGCCAAAGGCAACAGTGGCAAGGAACCGAAAAACTCCATCAAGTGACCTAATGGTGTCCTAAAACTCCATCAGGTGACCCAATGGAGAAAAAAAAAAAACCTTGGGAGAACCCAGGCTCAGTCGGGGGCCAGTTCTCCTCTGGCATTTATGAACTAGAGGCCGGATTGTAGTTTGAACTGTAAGATTAAAAATATTATATGAATGCCTGGCTGAAGAGATGCGACTTTAATCTAGTTTTAAACTGGGAGAGCGAGTCTGAGCAACGAACAGTATCAGGAAGACTATTCCAGAGTTTTGGGGCTAAATGTTCTGGATATCCTAGGTATGACCAAAAGCCTTGAATTTAGTGATCTTAAAGAGCGCGATGGATTATAGGGCGACAGAAGATCCGTTAAATAGACTGGAGCTAGGCCGTTTAGGGCTTTATAAGTCAGTAGCAATACCTTGTAATTAATACGGAACTTTATAGGTAACCAGTGCAGTGATGATAAAATCGGTGTTATATGATCATATTTTCTTGATCTAGTAAGAACTCTAGCGGCGGCATTTTGGACTAACTGTAGCTTGTTTATTAAGGATGCAGGACAACCAGCTAATAAAGCATTACAGTAATCTAGTCTCGAGGTCATGAATGCATGAACTAACTTTTCTGCATCAGAAACTGATAGCATATTACGTAGCTTAGCAATGTTTCTAAGGTGGAAAAAGGCTGTTTTTGTAACATACGAAGTATGATTTTCGAAAGACAGGTTGCAATCGAGTATAACACCCAGGTCTTTTACTGTAGAGGATAAAGTAACAGGACATCCTGCGATGTTAAAGTTGTATTGTTTTTTGAAAGTTTTTGAAAAAAAAAGTTTTTTGAACCGATAAGTAATACCTCTGTCTTGTCTGGATTTAATAAAAGAAAATTACGCGTCATCCAATCTTTTATATCTTTAACACACTCTGTCAATTTGGATAAATTAGCGTTTTCATCTGGCCGTGATGAAATATATATTTGAGTGTCATCAGCATAACAATGGAAACTAATTCCATGTTCCCTTATAATATTTCCAAGTGGCATCATATATACTGAGAATAACAGAGGGCCTAACACAGATCCCTGCGGCACTCCATAGTTTACTGGAGTTATGATCGATTTTTCTTCATTTAAATAGACAAAATGGTAGCGGTCAGATAAGTATGATTTGAACCAGCTTAATGCTTGTCCTTGAACACCAGTATAATTTTGTAGTCGATCTAAGAGTATTGTGTGATCTATAGTATCGAATGCAGCACTAAGATCAAGTAAAACTAGTATTGAGATACAGCCTTGGTCAGAAGCTAAAGTAAATCATTTGTGATTTTAACAAGCGCAGTTTCAGTGCTATGGTGCGGTCTGAATCCAGACTGAAACTTCTCATAGATATCATTTTCTTGCAAGAAAGAGCCCAGTTGACCAGACACTACTTTTTCTAATATTTTAGACATAAATGGAAGATTTGAAATGGGTCTATAATTTGCTAGGTTATTATGATCTAATTGTGGTTTCTTAATGAGTGGTTTTATAACTGCCAGTTTAAATGTTCTTGGAACATGACCTAAAGATAAAGACGAGTTAATAATATTAAGGAGAGGCTCTTCCACTACAGGTAACACTTCTTTCAGTAGTTTAGTTGGTATAGGATCTAATAAACATGTTGTTGTTTTAGATGAAGTGATAAGTTTATTTAACTCTTTTTGTTCTATAGTTGTAAAGCACTGTAATTGTTCTTGCGGGGCGATAATTGAGGCTGAATTATAAGGCGCAATTGAAGATTGAACGTTTACAATTGTGGTTCTGATGCTTTCTATTTTCTCAGTGAAGAACTTCATGAAATCATTACTACTGAACTGTAACGGGATATTTTGTTCGGGTGACGTCTGTTTATTTCTTAGTCTAGCCACGGTGTTAAATAAAAACCTTGGATTATTTTGGTTATTTTCTATTAGTTTGCGGAGGTGCTCAGCCCTGGCCGCTTTTAGGGCCTTTTTATAACGTGACATACAGTCTTTCCACGCGATTCTAAAGACCTCTAAATTAGTTTGTTTCCATTTACGCTCTAAAATAGGTGTTTCTCTCTTTAGAACATGCGTAGTATTGTTGTACCACAGTGCTTTACTTTTTTCTCTGACCTTTTTTAATTTAATAGGTGCAACAACATCCAATGTTCTAGAGAGAATGGTGCTCATAGTGCTAGTTAGTTCTTCTAGTTCATCTGTTTGTTTGGGTTCACTGAGCAGCTGAGACAGATCAGATAAGCAATTTGAGAAATGATCTATGGTGGATGGAAGGATTGTTCTGCCTAGTTGATAACGCGGCGCCGCATGACATATTACAGCAGTACGTAATATGCAAGTTACTATGTAATGGTCAGTGACATCATCACTTTGTGGAATGATATCTATATCGGTTGGATTGGTTCCATGTGATATAATTAAATCGAGTGTATGATTAAGACGATGAGTTGGTCCGGTGACGTTTTGCTTGACCCCAAATGAATTTAACAAATCTGTAAACGCAGCTCCTAACGCATCATTTGGATTATCTACGTGTATGTTAAAATCTCCAACAATTAATGCTTTATCGACATTGACTAATAGGTCTGAGAGAAAATCTGCAAACTCTTTTAGGAAATCAGCGTAAGGCCCAGGCGGTCTATATACGGTAGCCAAGGCTAGAGATAATAGGGATGTTTTTTCTAACATTTAAGAGCGTAACATTTAAGTACTTCAAACGTAGTAAACTTATAACCCGTTTTCTGAGTAACATTGAGAATATCTCTATAGATTGTTGCAACACCGCCGCCACGACCAATCAGACGGGGCTCATGCTTATAGGAGTATCCTGCTGGAGTAGACTCATTTAGACCGAAATAATCATTTGGTTTAAGCCAGGTTTCAGTAAGGCAAAGTACATCGAAGCTATTATCTTTGACTATTTCATTTACAATAACTGCCTTAGGTGTGAGTGATCTAATGTTTAGAAGACCTAGCTTTAGAAATTGTTTTTGTTTACTAATAGCAACATTTTCTGTTTTAATAACAATTCGATTTTTCCTAGATCCTGCAGTAGATTTATTATTTGATCTCACTAAACGAGGAATAGACACGGTTTCTATGCAATGTTCTACACTAGTATTTATATCAGTTAAATTGGTGCTGCAGAGACTATGATTTGGACTTTTGGTTACTAGTCACATTTTAGAGATGTTATCCGACAGAAGATCTGCTCCGAATCTGCTTGGGTGTAAGCCATCAGCACGGAAAAGCCTAGGACGCTCCCAAAACAGATTCCAATTATTTACAAAGAGCAGTTTCTGCTCATTGCACCATGACATTAACCATTCATTTAGCGCAAATAATCTGCTGAACTTTTCATGCCCTAGTCGGTACGTGGGAAGCGGTCCTGACACTATGATCGCTGTTTCAGGCGATGTGCTGCGTACCGTATCGATCAGATTCCTGAAGTCTTTCTTCAGAACCTCCGTCTGGCGCAGCCTGATGTCCTTCACTCCCGCGTGCAGGACCACAGTTCCGACGCGCTCGTCACCGTTCAGAATCTCGGGAACGTGAGTAGCGATTTCAGAAACACGAGCACCAGGAAAGCAGTGACTGTGCACCTTACTTTTACCTAACGTAGCGTGTACGTGCCGAACGATGGAATCGCCGATGATCACAGCATCGCGTTCTGTTTCGCGAAGAGGGGAGAAGCGGTTTTGTGTGGATAACTCGAAAACCGGGAGGGTCGGAGAGAGTCTTGGTCTAGACCTGACTCGCGTCTTCCGCTGCGGAACCACCCAGGCTTCGTGGTGGCGTGTTGGAGCCGGAGTGAACGAGACCATGGCTGATCGCGACCTCGGCGCTCGGGACCGATGCTGAGAAACGCACGGAGTAGACGAGGTCGGAGTCAGCGGGTTAGTAACGTTAATCACTGATTTGTGTGCATCGGCGCATGATGCCTCAAGAGCTAAACGCCGGTCTATCAGCTCGGCCTGTCTCAATAAAAGGTTGTGGATCTGTTTCTCAACAGCTTCCAGTTCAGACTGCAGTGCGTGCAGCTCAAATGTGTCCTCACCTGCACCAAAAGGTAGACTACTTACATCTGATATATTCGCCATTTTAACAGATGGACAGTAAGTTAGCAACGAAGCTACCAGTGATGCTATCAATATTAATACTAATTTATGACTGAAGTCTTGGATATAATCCGTCTTTTTAGTGGTAAGGGTGTAGACGCACGATAGGCGGAAAAAATTTTTTTGTTTGTAAGTGAGTGTGGAGAAGACGCGTTCAGCCGTGATCCACGGGAGTAACCTATAAGAGTATCCGGCGTTGGATCACTAATAGGCTTGAGACGCGTCTGCTCAACAGTCCGCGTTGTAACTATGAGGTTTGAGCAGTAGTGCTTCTCAGTGAGGAAAAGTAGAAAATGTTCGTTGTAAGTGAGTTTAAAGAGAAAATCAAGAGTTATAAATCAAATCGGTAGAGCTCCAAACACAACAACACGTTCAGACGCGACGCATGCGCATGAAAAAAACTTGTGCTCTCGCGAGAACTCCTAGACCTCTAGAAATTACATCAAAAGTGGAAAATGTTGGACAAAAACATTTACAAACAAACTGACCACCAACCGCAACTTTCCGACACCATTATTATTTTTTTAGCTCAACTGTCACAGAATGGAAAGCACAGGATTGGGGGATATCAAAGACAGCGAAGGATACATATATGCTGCCTTAAAAAATTTAGAAAGATGAAACATCAAAAGATGAAGGTATCTAAAGAGGTAGAAAATGAAGCTAATATTGGATTTGGACGTGCCAGTTCTGCCTTGGAATGCAGTGGCCCTCCAGGAGCATGTTGAAAAGTGTTCGGTGCACACCCAAGCAGCTCTTGATCGGTTAAATTAATTTGATAAATGTATTATTAATATGATCAAATATGATTTTTTTTTTTTTTTTACAGTGCAGTTGTAATTTGTAAATTAACAGTAATAAAGTTGTCTTCATTTTTATAGTTGAACATATTATTATTATTATTCAATTGGGTTTCTAAAAACCAGTATGAATGTAATGTGTACTGAGATACTATTACATTTTACAGAGGTTTGAGTTTAGCTAAACTTTTTTTTTTTTTTTGCAAAATATTAAAGCCTATCCTCAAATTGTAGAAATGTACATTATGTGTGTTGCTGTAAATAAATACTTTAAAACATGACTATTTAAGTATTACTTATTATGGCCACTGGTATTCACTAGAAACATGAGAGCTAACTCATAAATGAAAAACAGAAAAAAGGCACTCAAGTGGTTAAAGATAAAAAGTCTAAATATTGAAATAATAATAAGAAGAAGAAGAAGAAGAAGAAGAAAGATTTTAGCCCAAATTGTCAAAGACATGGAATTGCCTTGGAATTTTCTCTTTTTCATTAACATGAGAGAACCGTAAAATGCAAATGTGTTAATTGCACTTGTTTACTGCCAAATAAACTATATCGAGATAACATACTGTTCAAATCCATACAAAATGGTAAAATGAAACAAAAAAGGGAAGAGTTTTTTTCTCCATGTTTAGAGCAGAGTCTTTTTGTGTCAAGCACATATAGCCTACTTCCTGTATTGTATGCAGGTGACTAGCAGCAACTGCAAGACCTTTTTTTTTTTCTGAGAATATACTCACTATGCTCATTTTTACAAAAGGAAGAAGAAAAGAATGGAACGCCAAGCACTTTTTTTCACATTTATGAGCTGTTGAATGCATATTTAGTTCAAGTAAAACTGTCCGTTACAGAGATCACTCAAAAAAAAAAAAAAAAAAAAAATGTGGTAAAGTAGCACCTCTAACAGACCACATCCTGTTATGAATTTTGCTATACCTCTGTGGTTTTGAGCTCTTTCACTCATACCATCTCAGTCTTTCCAAGTCAGCACTTAACTTTCATTTCACACACTCACTACAGTCCTTTTCATGCTTTAATGATTTAAAGTTCTCATCTGCTCATCAACTAATCTACAATCGGGATTAAATTACTTTTTAAAGAGTAGAAATGAAGAGCTTTATATTCTATACATTTTCATAGATGTTTTATACAGTAAAGTGTTTGAGATTGAGCAATTGTCCATTATTCAGTTCATCTCTGTGTAATATGACTGGCTCTATGTTTGGTGACAGGGTGACAGATTTTGACAAGCAAAACATCTTTTGTTGTTCCTGAAACAACACACTGTCGAACAATTTTAACCTTAAAGTTTAACTAACCATAAATACAGAGAGAAATGAGATTGATAAGAATGTCATTGAAGCTTCAACCTCAGCCCTAACCCTAACCTAAACCTACACTGATTAGAATGTTGTTCCAGGGCCAACAAGTTTTCCTACTAGGAAAGATCACAGTAAGCTTACCGGCATAATGATTTGTAATGGTTATTTGTCATTTAGCAGGCACAAACATATTCTCACACACGCCCTGAACACACGTAGCATTCGCTTATTTATTTTTTACTGGTGATAACAATTCCTTTAAATGTCTGCAGTTGCCACACACCCCACCCCAGACAGCAACATAGTGTCGGCCCAGATCCGGCCCACATCTGGTACACGTTGATTCCACACTCAATGGGTTCAGAGCATTTTATGACTCTCAGCATACAGTCACCTGTAAACCAGATGTGTTATTATTCAAGTAGTTTATGTTCTTTTCAGCTTCTTGCTTCACCAAAATCTGAATGAGAAAGCTGACTTTAAAAGAAGGCGCAATACCCACTATTGCAGCCCTTGCAGAAATACTAAAAGTGTAACTTGCATTTTGTTAAGAATTGCAGTCTGACACATTTTGGAGCGCAGCAAGGCACATACTTAACATTAAGAACTTACTTGCTCTAACCACTGAGCAACCACACATCAATTGCACGCAACAGCAGACTTTGAGATCTTGATTGGTTAGAGATCAAGTGGGAAATAGGACACATTCCTAAGCTAGCAGGAATGAAGTGTAAATCACTGAATTAGAGCAGTGGAAACAATATGCATAATTCTAAAGATTGTGCTCAATGCAGTTGCTTTTCATCATACACTTTCCTGAGGTTTAGTTAATGCCAGTTGTTTATTTCAATGCTGAATCTTTGGGAAGTCATAGTGCTTGATAAAGCATTGTCATAATTGACAGAAAATGACACAGAGATTGCCATCATGCAGTCCGTAATGCTCATGTGAGGCTCGACTCCTGTTTTTATCGACACTTAAAGCAGGAAAGTCATAAAAAACATGAGACATGAATTCTAGAACATCTTGAGAACAGAAGAGTTCAAAATGGAATGAACCTTCCCCTGCCCAAGGTCCATACAAAGAATTCATCAGATCAACAGTCATTTGAGGTATGAATGAGGTTTCAGCTGCCCTCCTCTTCCTCTACGGAGTGATTCAGACCAGGGATGAACTTCAGAAGGTGCTTGCGGACGCTACCTCTTCTGCCTCTCCTTGGCAGGGTCCCAAACATGGATGAAGATGAATTTTCCCAGCTTGGGGAGAGTGAACTGTTACTACTGGTCAGGCTAATGCTGCGTGTTCTTGCCAGGGGTCGCAACGCCCCTCCCTCCAGCTGGAAGAAGCCGCCATTTGGCTCAGTGGGGCTTAATGGACTCGGATCATCAAATACTGGTGACATGAAGGCACCATCCTCACTATCATCTGTCATTATGCTGCGGCAACTGCTGTCACTGGAAAAACGCTGCCCAGAGTGACCCATTGGAGATGAAAGAGACATCATAGAGTCAAAAGACAGATGCTGAGCACTTTCATTCAGATTACCTGGAACACAGAAAGAGATAACATTAATCCTAATGGCCCTTAATCATTCAACATCTGAAAAAACATTTGCCTGTTGAGTAACAGAGTATCAGACAAGGGACACAATGAGGGTTTCCTAAAAACTTTAAAACAGCTTTTTCTAACAGCTTCACAACTTCATGAAGCAGGGACTTATGCACAACTATAACAAAGCACACATCAGTTATCATCGAGGAAATGACACCATAATAAGAACAAAGGGGACATACAATTTTAAACCTTTATTTCTGCAATATTTATAAATTCAGTGATTATTTTGTCTTTTCAGATATATGTAAATATTGGTGGGGTGCAAACTTAAGGATGGAAGCAGCATCTGTGAGGTCCAGAGGAACAAAATGATCTTGAATGAAAATGTTTTTTTATAACTTCCAATAAACTTCATTTAAAGCTGAACTCTTCAAATAGATTTGGAATTCTTAAAATCAGAACTCTCTCAGTAAGATATATGCCCTTGGAACAGTTAGAGATTAAACTAAACTGAGTAGTTTAGTTTAGTTTTTTTTTTTTTTTCTCACCTCGAGTAAGACGCTTTTCCTGAAGTGTGAGAGATTGCAGTTCCACCCATTTCTCACGAAGTGTTTGCTGTGCCGAGGGAAAACATGTAAAACACAGAAACGAGATCAACGTCTATGAGTCATTGTGGTAAATGTGTATGTACAGTATGTCGATCAGCATTCATTTAGATGCTTCAGCATTCATGGTAACAAATACACTACATTATATACAATTCAGGCTGCCTGATATTTCACAGTTATGCAGTGTATCTTTCTGAGTAAGGTTTCAGTGTACATGTTGTAAACACACAAAAACACACACACTAACATGCATAAATACACACCTTAAGGTAGCGCATCTTTTTCTCTAATTCAATTCTCTTCACAACACTCCCGCTGACTGTCTCCAACCTTTACACACACACGCATACAGAAGAGGAGAAATTCTAATTAATACATGATGGTCAGAGCATCTTTTTTATTTTGTTGATGATTATGTAATACACATTTTGTTTCGATTGTTGGTTGCTAGGGTGTTCCGCTAACAAGTCCTTATTCATATAAAGTTTTGGGTGGTTGCTGGGTGGTTGCTAGGTGGTTAGACATTAGCCCCAATTAAAAGAGTCCTTGTCAAGTCTCAGTGATTTTCTGGATAGGGTTATACCAGTCATTCGTAAGTTCTTACATTGGAACGTTAAGGCTTAGTAACTACTAGCTAGTTTGTAACTAACTTTGTACTTTATTCGGTTGCACCATTTGTTCGTAAGGCAGAACGTAGTAAGTCATCTCCTTAAAGTAATGCGTAAAGGCATAATCGTTGTTTACCCTCAATGATCTCCTCAGAGGCGAGCTAAACAGATGACGACAGTGCTAGTGACAGCACAATCACGACAGTGATTGGTCGTAGTGTTATCCAATTGCGTGCAGTGAGATTTTCAAATGCATGCTTGGTGCCACCCCTCGAGTTGGGCGATTTTCATTACTCGATGCCAGACCCTTAATCTTTCAGATTTGAGTCTGGATTTCTCTTAAAATATAAGCGAGTGTAAATGTCAGCATTATCATATTTGCTAAAGAATTTAAGTCTGTTGGGTAAAACAAGAGCTTATTGATGCAGTTCAGTCATTCTGCTATTTTTTTCCAACCATTACTTCTGATCGGAGGTAAATATTTAATTTATATGTAGTTACGCTTCAACTAAGTTTAATGGTGTTACGCAAAAATATGTAGTAGTGCGTAAGTTGTAACTAGATTCCCATTTATGTCAAAACTAGGCTACGTTTTAACTTACACAACTGGTGCAACCACAAACCGCTTAGACTAGTCTTACAAGTTAGTCATTACATTTTTTCTTTAAAACTGTTCTTACATTGGCCTAATTTGATACCGAAAAGTAAGACTAACCATCCCTTGACTAACTGCTAGTGGGTCATACTAGATCTTAAGTCACTGTCTTAACATAAGTTTATGCAGCTACATAGTCCATGAACCCCTGGACCAGGTTTATGGATCAGGATATGGATCCACCAGCTGTTTGTAAGTTCTTAAAGTGAACCCCGGGTACTAAGACTGGTATGGCTTAATATAACGTAAATGATGTCTCTTACTGAAAAATGTAGTAGAAAATCCATGAAAGATTTAGGTTAATTAAAAAAAAAATCCCCATCGTTTTATACATATTTAGGACAATGGGGGGTGCCATTATTTTAGGTGCACAGTGCATTCTGCGTCAATGACGTCAAATGGTTGTACTCGGTGAGCTACTGGTGCTACCTGAAATACTGATACGATGCCACATTGTGTGGCTTTTGGTTGTAATTTTCAGGTGAAGGGCAACAAGAGAAGCAATGTAAGTCTTCACTGCTTTCCTAGCGATAAGAGGAGAAAAGAATGGGAAAATGCCTGTGGACGAATAAAACTTCCTAAAGACCCGCATATTTGTTCTCTCCACTTTAGCCCTAAATTGATAACTTTTCTACAACAAAAATGATCCATCACTGAACTTACTAAAGCTGGACTATGACGTTATTTTCTTCTAGATCTGCTGCACAGTAGAAACAACCTTTGTTGCATTATTTTCCTGTAAAGCTGCTTTGAAACAATCTGTATTGTAATAAGCGCTAAATGAATAAATGTGACTTGACTTGACTTGACCATAATTATGATTGATTTTATTTGGCATGCACACAGAGCAATATGCTATTTAGATCAGGTTCATGCTGCAGAACCACTAAAAAAATCTTTATTCACATAATGTTATCTCTCTTAAAATGTTTAGTATAAAAAAATATATAGTATAGTGCATAAATTGTAACTTAATGTCCCTTTACGTCACAACTAGACTGAGTTGTAACTTGAGCACAGCTGGTTCCCTGTGTTCCCAGTGTTCCCTGGTCTCCCTAGGATTTTTGTTTTCCATACATTTTATCATCCATGAGTCTGATCACTCAGTAGCACACATCTTCTCAACACTTCTCAACTGCATTATTTCTGGATAGGTTATCATTCATGACCATATAGCACAAAAATATTGTTTAATACGTATACTTACTTCAGCATGTTAGTGGAGTCTCTAATCAGCTCAATAATATGCTGGTGGGTAGAACCCTCAATACTGACTCCATTTACTGACAATATGATGTCACCTATCAAAGAGAGAGAGATTTAAAAGAAAATAAGACTAAAACTCATTACACAGAGCTGGCAATTTTTCATGTTTAATTTAACCTTCTTAATTGCATATTTAGAGGTGAAATGAGTGGTGTTTTAGTGTTGTTGTTTTAGCCTGACCAGCTTCTGTCATAGCTGTCTTTCGGTAGGTGACGTTTGTTTGTTTTCGGTGTTTGTTTTGTTTGTTTGTTTGTTTGTTTGGCAGACAGAACGAGTATTTGGGAAACCTGTCATAATTTACAGGTTTTTTTGCAGATACTAGTGACACGGTTAGAATTCAATATTAGTTCATTTCACCTTTAACTAATGTTACTTCTCTATATATTATTTTAGTTAAATTTACTTTTTTAATTTACTAGTCTACTCTGCACTGTTATTTTATTTTAGTTTGTTTGGTTTTGTTTCTGCAATATTGAGATGTATTTGTTATATATGTAAGGGATAATCTACGGCTAGCTGTGCATTAAATGAAAGTGGTTGCCTCCGCAACGTGCATTAAAATCGTTTAATGCACAGTTAGCCATGAATTATCCGGCTTATACCATTTGTCAGTATTGACCATTTAAAGCTGTTTTTGATGTTTACAGCGCAATATTTGACCGGAAGGGTAAAATGTACGGTTATTTTCGTCAGTGTACTTATTCTTCCATCCAGCATTCTGCCCGATTTGAATCAGACAGAGAGATAAAGTAGTTCTTAATATTACATTTATTTGAATGAATGAATTATAGCATTTATTTGAAATAATCATCATCATCATCATCATCGAGAGAGAGAGAGAGAGAGAGAGAGAGAGAGAGAGAGATGAGAAATGTGTACCTGTGTCTGTTATCTCTCTCTCTCTCTCTCTCTCTCTCTCTCTCTCTCTCTCTCTCTCTCTCTCTCTCTCTCTCTCTCTATTAACAACGAAGTTGTGAGTTTAATTACTTCAAAATAGCGATGGAACCCCCTCGTTGCTGAGAAATATAATGTAGTGATTGAGTAACGAAGCTATTTTATTATTAAAAGTCACAGGCAGCGTTGATAACAGGTTTCTGTGCTCCTGAATGTTTCTGTGTGTGTGTGACGTATGCGTGTGTGTGCTTCAATGAAAACAGTGCATTTTCTGTGTTTAGACTGACTTGGAATGACTTGTGCATTACACGGTTATTGCAGACCTTGCAGCCAATCAGAATCGAGTATTCAGACAGACCATGGTATAATACTTGTTATCCAAGTATATCCATTTGCACTACTGTTACTTTAGTCTACTTTGGTTTAATTATTTTGTACAAAATGCAGACACAGGTCAACATCTGCTTCTTTGATTTTCCCACTTGTGATATGGAGCTACTTAAACACTAAAACCTAATGGACTAAATAGATTGAGATGCTTGCTAAGTTTTCCAAATGTAATGCACTCAAATTGCAACATTGCCCAGCGCTGCAGCCTTTTGTGCAATGGGAGTAGTGAATTTAATGCTGTTATCAACCCTTTTCATGATTAGTTAATCATCTGTAATCATCAAAAACAAAACGTTTCTATATGTGTAATATTTATTTCATATGGAAAGACTTTACCCAATCACAACAATGACCATTCACACTTAAGTCTTAAATGGGCTGTTTAAATTAGAGGGTCAAAAACAATGTAGGAAATTTCTAAATGCTGATAGTTTTTTATGTAAATATCTTATTAACATTATAAGTGGACCTCGGGTAACATTAAAAAGTGTAATCCATTGAATTGAAATTGACAGGCTGATTTTAATGCTTTCCATCAAAAAAAAAAAAAGAAAAAAAAAAGCTTCATGCTTGAGAAAGCATTAAATAACAGTCCATGAAGACAGAAAAGAGCAACGCATTAGCTGTGTTAAATGTAGATGTGGTTTAGGCTGATGAGAAAATAACATGTAAACAAGGTCAGGTCAAATGGGTGGAGTGAGTAACACTTTGACAAGAGGAAACGGAAAACCTGCTCACCAGCAGTCAAACCTGCAGTTTCGGCTGCACTGCCATCCTGCACACTGCACACAAATGTGCACATCTCCACCATACTGCTGTTCTTCACCTTTAGACCATATGTCTGCACAAAGAGACACACATCCCAAAGGACTGTTACTGAAAATATCATTAAAAACATTTATGCCTGTTCTAAAAAATGTATCTGATAAATTATGTCACACTAAAAATATCAAAGGAAGTAGCATTTACAACTTTGGAGCCATAAAAATACAAAAAATACTAATTTTATACTCATTCCTTATGAGTCTAAAAACATACCTGGACTTCAAATCCAAAGGCTTCATTGTCTTGTTTCTCCAATATAATCACTGTTCTGTGCAAAACAGGAGACATGTGAACCAAATATTTGCATGAGAGACATCAGACATTCATAATGAATCAGTAAATCAGTCTTACCTCTGAGGATCAGTATAATCCACCAGAGATGTTGAGTGTGTTCTGCGCAGCTGCAAAATAATAATTCTCAGATTCATTTAATGTGATTAAATTATGTAAAACTGCAGGAATGCATGTTAAATAAATCTAATTTGATCCTGAATAGGTGATCCATTACGGCTGATAACTGATAAATAAATAAATAAATAAATAAATAAATAATATTCATTCAGGATATTTTGACAAAATGGATTAGTTTATTATGTTAGACCAGTTAAGTTATATAATTATAAACTCTCTGCATTCATGTTGCCAAACAAACAGATATCAAGATCCCATCACTGCATTTTGATTGTCCCACCTGACTGCGTGATAATGTCCCGCCTTTGATTTCTTCAGTGTTCAAACTTTTGGCACTGTTGAAAGAGCGTCGTCGCCAAAGTGTGCTTTTCTTCTTTTGAGAGCTGTCGATTATGTAGCTGTCCAGGCTGCTCAGCTGTTTTAAAGGTGCTTTAAAGTTCTTATTGGATGTCATCATGCTTCTTTATTCATAGAACCACAGCACACAACTGCAGGCTTCAGTGTGACCTGTCTGTAGAATAGGCAGCGGATATAACCACATCACGTGAGTATCAGGAACTAAAGGCATCGAGAATCTGTGTGTGGGGGTGTGTTGACCATCTTTTACAGTTCCTTTTTTTTTTTTCTCATCTGTTCTTTCACTTTTTTCATCTTTATCTAGTATGCTGTGGACAGAAATGGTGCATCTTCCCTGTTTCCTTTTTTAGCTAGAGTATTTTGCAGTCGTCTGAGAACAAACATGCATGAACAGCCACAGTCCTGACAAATCTCTTTCATCTGTTATGTGAACATACATCCCAGGACATTGTGTGTGATAATTGTATGTCTTGTATGCTGTCTCTTGCATTTATATTTATTTTATGCATGCTTTATGAGAGAACTATACTAGTTAATGTAAGCCCACCTATATCGTGGCTCCTATCTAATTAATCCTCATTTAATGACTCACACTTTAGTGTACATCGCCTTCTTATAGAATGCAGTGTGTGTTTGTTATATCTATCTGAGTATAAATGGACACAAATGGCAAGGCCTATGTTTAACCACACTTGAGACAGAGTCATAAATTCTCCCAACAGAGGGATTTCCCTCTTGGAAATTCCACCTTTCTTATTGGTCGAGCCAACCCTGAGAGGTGGGACCTTTCTCTGGCTTTAAATGGCCTCTACACAAGCCCTCACCTCTCTTGGCCTTCTTGGTACGTTCGTGTTGCTGTCCCGCGTGGCCTCACTAGGCCACAGGGCAGCAGGCCTTGACCCACAACCAGCCATGTGCTCATTCAGGAGAGAGAGGACTCTCTCAACCACAACATAATCAAGGACAACATCAGGAGTTTGGCACAATTTCTTCATTCAATGCAACCATCAACTCTTCCGACTTCCTCCCTTCTCCTGGTTACTCTGCATTGCCTCTCTGGCCCAGGGCCGGCAGGCCACAATCTGCACTCCATCCATGGGAACAGAGTCAAACAAACCATGCAAGTTCATCACCATTTCTTCATTCAACACAGAAGAAATCGATTGAGACTCATGGAACCATCAAAATCCTTCTTCAGGAACTTCCTGAAATGCTTTCACTGCAAAGGCCATGCAAGTATACATTTATGAGGTGCTCTGAAAATAACAAGCTGATGGTTCTTTTCATAGTTAGATGGATCTTTTCCATAGTTCCATTTCCTGCTTCTGGTTTCATACTGTCACTTACCATTTTTGTGTGTATGTGTGTTTAGTTTAGTTATATTTGTGATTTAGTTAATAAAACTTGTGCACAATACATATTTGGTTCTGATTCTCTGCTTGCAACAAAGTTTATTTTACAATTTAGATTTTGTCTACAGGCTCTTAGTAGTACTGTACAGTAAGAAAGACATTTCCCTCCCCCGGAAATAGAAATTTCTTAGAATTAATAAACAATTAACACTTAGTGTTGACGGGACGAACAGGTTGATTGATTGTAGTATCAGGGCCCTATTTTAACGATCTGAAACGCAAGTGTCAAAGCGCAAAGCGCAAGTAACTTTGTGGGCAGGTCTTGGCGCTGTTGCTATTTTCCCGGCGGGATAAATGACTCTTGCGCCTGGCGCAAATCTAAAAGGGGTTGGTCTGAAGTAGCTTCATTATTCATAGGTGTGGTTTGGGCGTAACGTGAAATAAACCAATCAGAGCGACATCTCACATTCCCTTTAAGAGCAGGCGCGCTTGTTCTAAAGCGGATTCCTATTATAACGGTGGATTTGCCAGGCGCACGCGAGGAGCGGTTCACAGCCGAGGAGACCGACGTTCCTGTCAGGGACGTTGGGGATGGAGAAACACACCCAAATTAACTTCGGTTAAACAGGCGTATGATAATTTGGGTAAATGTGTAAGCTAGATGTATGCTTTTATAATAAACTATCTATCTATCTATCTATCTATCTATCTATCTATCTATCTATCTATCTATCTATCTATCTATCTATCGTAATAATGTATGATTTGCAAAAATGATAACTGCTGCGTCTGTGTGTAGATGAGAGAATCAAAGTGTATGCGCGTTGTGCACACGCTACATTGATTAAGGCCAAGCATGCGCCCTTAAAATAGCATATGAATAACATGCACAACGCGCCACTGACTTTAAACTGTTTTTTTTTTTCGGTCAGTGGCGCAATTGTTTTCTAAACCTGTAAAATAGCATGAGGGAACGTTTGCGCCGGAACACGCCTCCTCTTTGCGCTGAACCGCCCCCGGGAGCGCAAGTGTATTTCTTAGTTAACCGACGTGCTTCTGTGGAGGGAAAAGTCCGCTTTGCGCGGGTGCAAAATAGGAATGATACATGCGTCCGTGTACAAAGTCAATTGCGCTGGGTGCAAGATAGGGCCCTTAATCTTACTACATTAAATTAATTATATTAATTGATCCACATATTCATAATTAATTATTACAAGTTATGATTAATTATTAATAATAATTTTGAGCTAATTTGCTACAGGTGAATAGATGCGGCTGCATCTCGAAGTAGAGCGAGCACTGTAAGATGAACCCACTGCAATCCTCCGCCTCATCGGTGTATGTCGCTGGTCGGGCCATGGGACCGGCAGAGGCAGCAGCCAAAGGAGTGGGTGTTGATGGAAGAAGTTACTGTTGAACTGCCTGGACTAGTTCGGCAAACGGATCCCCGCTCGTGCCTGCGGCTTCCTGCATGTTATTGGTCTGGTCTTCTGTCATAAACAGAGGAGAACAGATGAGGTAAGTGGTAAATATAAAGCTTTATTGCAGGAGTGATGAAGAGATAAACTGGGGAGGCGACACAGGTGAGTCAACAGGCAAATGTGATCTGACGTAAACTTAGCTGTCTGGTGATACGGTGTTTCTCTGTGCAGGTGAAGGTTGTGATGGTGATGGAAGAGCAGACGAACAGGAGAACACAACAGGATACACGGAACAGATGATGACAGACAGATGACTGAAGGCAGATTGGGTTCAGGTAAGTCTCTCAGGTGAGTATACAAGTAGGGTCTGTAGAGCTTGTCATAGACGAGACCAGACAATGAGGTGAAGGGAATGAAGGTTTATATATGGTGTGTTGATGAGGGTGTGCAGGATCAGATGATCAGAACTCGGGTGATTGAGAACAAGTGGGCGGAGTGTGGTAATCTGGTGCTGATGGCTGGAGT
Source organism: Rutilus rutilus (assembly GCF_951802725.1). Lineage (NCBI taxonomy): Eukaryota > Metazoa > Chordata > Actinopteri > Cypriniformes > Leuciscidae > Rutilus > Rutilus rutilus. The sequence goes on along the minus strand of NC_140215.1, from coordinate 30,910,547 downwards.
GATGGTGTTGTTGAATCCGTGACAAGACCTTAATCGATCCGATTGAGCTCGATCCAAATGAAATTTCAATCGGATTGAAAGGGGTGGTTTATTCCTTTTCTAATTCGATCGAAAGAACATGTAAACACTTGATCGGATTGAAAACCGAAACTGAAAGGACTGCTCATGTGCAGTGACGTAGATAGCGTAATGACGCATGATGTCTATGTTATAGTTTAAAGTTAAATATATTAATATTAATAAGTTGAGAGTCTTGTTTATTTGACAGTGATTTCACATTTATTCTTTGAATGAAGGCTAAATACAAATAAAAGGTGAACATTAATTTATTTGTACCTTTTTTATTTGATTAAATATTATATAGTTTCATAGGAGGAGGTTTCATAGACTTGGCAAATTCATTTTTCAGAAGTTTGTTGGTACAGACATCCGTTGTGGGCGTTCTTGGTAGTTTTTTTGAGGCGATATTGTTCATATCGATATCGGAATTATATCTTTTCGCCCAAAGAAATAAATTGTGATATAAATTTTGGCCATATCGTCCAGCCCCAGGCCAGAGGAGAACTGCACTGGTGGTGACACAATTCCATTGCTTACTCCTCAGAAAGAGACTGTCCTGGATCTTGCTGGTCACTCTGGGATGTCCTGAAGTCTCCTCCACTGCAGCTGAACCTCTCTTCTTGAAGTTCTTTATGATCCTGTAAATGAGTTTTTTTTTTTTTTTTTTTTTCAGGTGCAATATTCTTTGATGAAATTTCCTTGCATGTGAGGCCATTTTGATGCAAAGTGATGATGGCTGCACATCTTTCTTTGGAGGTAACCAAACACAATGATTGGAAGTAATTCTTCCTCCTGTTCTAGCAATCAGTCTGCCCTTATCCAACCAGAATGACAGAGTTATTTCTCTGGACTAATGCTTATTCACACTTTCCCATGTGCTTATTGTATGATTAGTGAAATGATGTTAGCTGGCAGAGTGGCCAAAAGCTGCGCAACAAAAGTAGCCAAATGGCCAGTCAAAAGTAGCCCAAAAATAGCCCAATGTGATTTTCTCTATCATGCGGCCGGATTCTCTACTGAATCTGTTCCTCTGGGGGTGTTTTGAGGGTGTTGGAGCACCGAAATTGTACGTATGAGGGTGGGAATCAACACAAAAAAAACAAACAAAAAAAACACTGTTAGCTCGTTATTTTGTGTCAGGGCCAAAAAAATGGCCATTGCAGCTTTTTTCAATTTTTTTCAATTACTAATCACTCTGCACAATAATCTAGAAACAATGTGAATTAACACCATTACAAGTGAAGCTGCAAACTTTGCAAAAAAAAAAAAAAAAAAAACAAAGTATCAAACCACACTTAAATCTTCAATTGTCTCAAATAACAGAGCCTGTGCAGACTCTCATCCTCCTGTGATTGAAAATGGAGGGGAGGGAATGACTGTAGTGTCAGTAGAACCTGCATTGTGATTGAATTAAATTCAATCCAGAGAAACCCCATCTGTTGTCTTGACAACAGCACAATACATTTTGACTGCTCGTTCTTTAATTCTCCCCCGGCAAAATGGTCGAAGAGGCGGTCTTCTCTGACAGTCTTAAAACAGACTTTATTCACTCGCTGTCAGATGGTTTCTGGAATGGCTTTCACTAGCTTTGAAGTCCAGTAACTAAAACTTGAGTGGAATGGCCCCATTGCTGTGTTGTATCGCCCTCCACACATGGTTAAAGATTTTATTACTGAATTTACTGAACTAATGGGGTACATCACTACAAATTATGATCGCTTTTTATTAGTTGGGGATTTTAATATCCATGTCTGCTGTCTATCTAACTCCCTTTCAAAGGAGTTTCTAAGTCTCATTGAGTCTTTAACTTAATGCAATGGATAAATGAGTCTACTCATATACATTGTCACACCTGGACCTAGTGCTTACACATGGGTTTTTAATTTCTGATCTTGAAATGTCTGATACAATTATCTCTGACCATAAGCCAGTTTTATTCTCATTGTCACTTCCAAATATACTTTCTTTTTCTGTCGATGCTGATAGGCTTTCTCTGGCTTATTCTTCTCAGTTCCAATTGGATATTTATTTGCTTTTTAATGAACTGAGCTCACAGCTTTCACTGGAATCGTCGCTTTCTGAACTGAATGTCGACCAACATTTTGAGCTTCTAAATATCCTAAATATCCTTGGTTGAATATCCTAAATGTGACTGCTCCTTTGAAAGTTTTTAAACCAAAACCTAGAACTGACCGGTGGCTAACTGCAGATATCCGCTCACTAAGACAAGCTTGCAGGAAAGCAGAGCGAAAATGGAAAAAGGACTGACTTCAAACTTCACTTTAGATGCTTAAGTCTTGTCTTCGGGCTTACCAGACTGCTGCAAAGGCTAATTTTACTAAGTACTAATTTTAAGTAACCAACATAAGCCTAAGGCCTCGTTTTCAGTTATTAATGCTGTCTTAAATCCATCTGTTAACAGTATACCAAATCCTTCAATTGCACTATGTGAAAGCTTCTTGAGCTTTTGTATTGATAAAATCTCTAATCTTACTGTAGGCCCCAGGTGATAACCACTTATAATGACCCATCTGCTGATATCTATTCGTCAGCCTCTTGGGAGGCCTTCGATCCTATTTCTTTATTATCTTTAACTGAAATTATTGTCTCTCTCAAACCTTCTTTTTGTTTTTATGATGTAATACATCCTCAGCATTTCAAATTGGTAATTGAGTCTGTAGCCAGGCCTCTGCTCTACTGAACAAATCTCTATTAACTGGCTGTGTTCCAGTATCCCTGAAATTGGCCTCTGTTACTCCTTTGCTCAAGAAGCCTTCCCTAGACACGTCTGTTTTAAATAACTACCGACCTATCTCTGTGGTTCCTTTTATTTTTAAGGTATTAGAAAAAGTTGTGTTGTGTCAACTGCAATCTTTTCTAAATACAAACCATATTTCTGAAACTTTTCAGTCAGGTTTTAAATATTGTCATAGCACTGAGTCTGCTGAGTGTGTTAAATGATATCTTAGTTGCTACCGACGCAGGCGACCCTGTGATTTTAGTGCTCTTGGATCTGACTGCTGCTTTTGATACTGCCTGTCACTCCTGTCTAGATTAGAATCTGTGGGGTTAAAAGGTTCAGTCTTGAATTGGTTTAAATTGTATTTAACTGAGAGATATTTTTCTGTCAGGATTGGCAATTTTATCTCCTCTGCTGCTCCTCTTGTATCTGGACTCCCTCAGGGCTCTATATTGGCACCTTTGCTTTTCTCTCTCTACATGCTTCCTTTAGGTTTGATTCTGAAAAGGCATGGTGTATCCTTCAATTTTCATGCGGATGACACCCAGATCTATCTGCCTCTAAAAAGAAATGACCCTTCTGCAATTCAATCTTTATATGCATATCTTGATGAGGTAAAGCTTTGGCTGGCTAGTAACTTTTTAACCCTAAATGACTCAAAGACTGAGGTTATAGTCTTTGACCCATCTGACAATTTTAAGTTTAATAACTCTATTTTAGAAAGTCTGTTACCTTTTAATTCAGGGTCTGTATGGAACCTTGGTGTCCTTTTTGACAGTCGGCTAACTCTAGATATACATATATCCTCTGTTGTTGCCTCTAGCTTCTTCAAGCTCCGTCTCCTTTCTAAAATTAATGTAAAAATGTTCTGCCTGGAAAGTCCCTTGAGATAGCAATACATTAATTACATGTCGATTGGACTATTGCAATTCTTTGTACTGTGGCATCTCAAAGTCCCAGCTACAATTGGTTCAAAATGCTGCAGCCAAATTTCTTAAGAATGGTTGTAAGTATGATCACGCCACTTCTATTTTACAAGCTCTTCATTGGCTTCTGGTTCATATTAGGATTGATTTAAAAACTCTCCTATTTGTGTACAAATGTCTACACAACCTTGCACCAAGCTACCTATCTGAACTGCTGCATCCTTATAGCCCTTCCAGAGTCTTACGATTGGGTAACCAAAATTTACTCATGGTTCCTTGTACAAGGCTGAAACATAGAGGAGATAGAGCCTTTTCGGTGGTGGGACCTAGGTTGTAGAACAGCCTGCCAGTACAACTTAGGGCTGCTCCCTCCCTATTACTTTTTAAATCTCTCTTGAAAACCCATTTGTTTTCTTTAGCTTTTAAATGATGTTGATGGTCTTATTTATTATGTGTTATTTAGTTTTCTGTTGTGTTTATCTGACTTGTACAACACTTTGGTCATTCCTCAGGCTGTTTTTATATATCCTTTATAAATAAAAGAACTAGAACAATATAATTGATTCTCAAGCCTTCACTTCAGCAGACAACATCTCAATGTTGACGCACCATATCCTCAGACTATGCTAGAAACAGACAGTTGTCAAGGTAATTCAATACACAATGGAGCAGATGAAGAGAGCCTCTCGCATCTCCAAACATCATATGAGATATGAAGGAGTAAAAAATGTTTTGTGCCTCTGCACAAATCAGACTGATCTGGGCGTCATCACATGAGCCAAGGACTCCTGAGGTCCGAAAGCTCTGTGGAATGTACAAACAGTCTGCTGTTGATGATTTGGGACCAAATATGTAGGGACTAAAATATCATACAGACTTGGATGTAGGCCCTTTTGATTTTGGCCAGTAAGCAACTAGTAACTATACAGAAATCCCTAGCAACCACCTAGCAATGCCATAGCCACTTAAAGGTAGGGTAGGTAATCTTTTTTCTAAAAAAAAACATTCCAAATTTGTTTAAACTGTCTTTATATACCAATACATAATTAAAATGTAAGTACTCTGAAAAAGAAAATATAAAAATCGAGTGACTGTAGACCTTTTAATCTGCAATAAACACAACTCATTATTTCCATTCACTCCCACCCCCTCCCTTCTGAGCTCCTTCCAAAGCCACGCCCCCAAAACACATGAACGCGCGACGCCAAACGCTCAGGCTCAGCTGGAAGACGCATTTATTACCTGAGACGAGTGGAGAGGAAGGAGCGCAGTACATACAGTGACATCATGTCAGAATCACATGTAATAAAATACCTAACTTTATCACTATGAATATAAACAAATAAGATTTCTTTTAGTACTCACTATCAAGCTAGCATATCGATAATGGTAAAGTTTCATTCGGTAACGAGCTATATTTATAAGGCAAAACTAAAAACAGGTTGCATTGATACACGTTTTTCCATTACCATCAGTTACACTGTGATGAAGGTGAATTTCGTGTAAGATTCATAACATATACGGTGTTTTGCATGTAAGAGTTTCCATGATGAAAACATTGTTGACTCTAATGAAGACTAACATACACTCCGAGTCCGGAGACAAGTACCGCATCGTCGGTTCGAGGACAGGTCCGGGGTTGAGGGCGAAGCAGAGGAGGTCGTTCAAGAGTGCGGGCAGGGTCCGAGGAAGTAGTTTTTGCCTTGTTTGCCTTCGCTGACTGCATATGCAGGTGCTTTGAGCTGAATATTTCCGGAACGGTGACATGTGATGAATGCACGCAGGGCAGCGCGCGCAGTGGGGCTCGGGCACGAGACATGAAGGCATCTGATTGGTTCTTTACATTCGCACCGAATGGCAGTGATTGGTCAGAGTTTTTAATGTCCTGCAGCTGCTAGAGGTCTGATTTTTTTCATTCCTTTTTCTAAACACATAATGTATTGACTACTATCAGGATGGAAGGACCATTTCACCCAGTATAAAAAAAGTGTTTCTGAACAGGATTACCTACCCTACCTTTAACAATGCTGTAACTAAAGCTTGTACCAACTGGGGGAAAAAAATAGGAATCAATATTTTTCAAAAGTCTTAATCTGCTATAGCATAGCATCCATCCAAAAACACCCTAGCAAACACCCACAAACCACTAGCATTGTGGCAATCCAGTATAAGCATTAGATTAACTGGAAGCTGTCAATTGATTACCAAATGAACCACTGTCATGCATATCTTTGATACTTGCGATAGTTACATAGAATTGTAATCTAAATCTCTCATTTTTTGAAGAATTGAGTTGGGTAGTCACTCTAAACTGATTTCAGTAATGTGGAAATTTCATCTTGCACTCTCATCTCAAGAACCTTCATCTGATCTTCAGATATGTGACACCATTCATGCATTATCTGAAAAGGCTTGTTGATTCAGGGAAATGTTAGACCAAACCACAAATATATATTTTCCAATGCACACTAAAAGAAGCCAAGGGTCTAAACACAGACAAAACAACACATTCACACAAAAATACACACACAACTGTTTAACAGTTAGACTGAAACTGTCATATCTGCAGTTTACTGAGGCAGAACTACATAGTTTAGTCATCAGTCAGGATGTTTTAGGGTTAACGGCAAAAGGTAACATTCGGTCAGAGCACACATTCAAAATGAGAGGGAAATTCACAGATAAAAGTGATGGGTATGTGTTTTTTTTTTATGTTTTTTTTTTATGTTAAAATATTTCCTCTTAAAGGACAAGTTCGGTATTTTACACTTAAAGCCCTGTTTTCAGATTGTTTCTGATGAAATAGAATCTTTTGCAGCGATTTTTGTGTGAGCATATCAGTGAACACCCCTGACCACTCGGTGAGTTTCACGTCTTTGTAAACGAAAGTTTAATGCGTTTTAGGAAGGATTGTTCCAGTGCACCTATGCAGCCATTGTGGAGGTGGGGGGGTGCTACCACAGAAACCGAAAATTCTCGGGCCAGCAGCATGTGTCCAAATTTCAATCTTAAACGTTCTATTTCATCAGAAACGATCTGAAAACAGGGCTTTAAGTGTAAAATACCGAACTTGTCCTTTAACACATCTTTATATAAAGAGTCAAATAAAACTCACTCATGGGTTATTTTTTATAAAAAGTGTAACACTGTGGCTCTCTGGTCTTATCACAACATTCCTTGTTTGTTTAAAGAAATATTTCAACAATTACAGTGGGTACGGAAAGTATTCAGACCCCCTTACATTTTTCACTCTTTGTTATATTGCAGCCATTTGCTAAAATCATTTAAGTTCATTTTTTTTCCTCATTATTGTACACACAGCACCCCACATTGACAGAAAAACACAGAATTGTTGACATTTATTAAAAAAGAAAAACTGAAATATCACATGGTCCTAAGTATTCAGACCCGTTGCTGTGACACTCATATATTTAACTCAGGTGCTGTCCATTTCTTCTGATCATCCTTGAGATGGTTCTACACCTTCATTTGAGTCCAGCTGTGTTTGATTATACTGATTGGACTTGATTAGGAAAGCCACACACCTGTCTATATAAGACCTTACAGCTCACAGTGCATGTCAGAGCAAATGAGAATCATGAGGTCAAAGGAACTGCCTGAAGAGCTCAGAGACAGAACTGTGGCAAGGCACAGATCTGGCCAAGGTTACAAAAAAAATTCTGCTGCACTTAAGGTTCCTAAGAGCATAGTGGCCTCCATAATCTTTAAATGGAAGACGTTTGGGACGACCAGAACCCTTCCGAGAGCTGGCCGTCCGGCCAAACTGAGCTATCGGGGGAGAAGAGCCTTGGTGAGAGAGGTAAAGAAGAACCCAAAGATCACTGTGGCTGAGCTCCAGAGATGCAGTCGGGAGATGGGAGAAAGTTGTAGTAAGTCAACCATCACTGCAGCCATCCACCAGTCTGGACTTTATGGCAGAGTGGCCCGACAGAAGCCTCTCCTCAGTGCAAGACACATGAAAGCACACCTGAAGGACTCCAAGATGGTGATAAATAAGATTCTCTGGTCTGATGAGACCAAGATAGAACTTTTTGGCCTTAATTCTAAGCAGTATGTGTGGAGAAAACCAGGCACTGCTCATCACCTTTCCAATACAGTCTCAACAGTGAAGCATGGTGGTGGCAGCATCATGCTGTGGGGGTGTTTTTCAGCTGCAGGGACAGGACGACTGGTTGCAATCGAGGGAAAGATGAATGCGGCCAAGTACAGGGATATCCTGGACGAAAACCTTCTCCAGAGTGCTCTGGACCTCAGACTGGGCTGAAGGTTCACCTTCCAACAAGACAATGACCCTAAGCACACAGCTACAATAACGAAGGAGTGGCTTCACAACAACTTCGTGACTGTTCTTGAATGGCCCAGCCAGAGCCCTGACTTAAACCCAATTGAGCATCTCTGGAGAGACCTGAAAATGGCTGTCCACCAACGTTTACCATCCAACCTGACAGAACTGGAGAGGATCTGCAAGGAGGAATGGCAGAGGATACCCAAATCCAGGTGTGAAAAACTTGTTGCATCTTTCCCAAAAAGACTCATGGCTGTATTAGATCAAAAGGGTGCTTCTGCTAAATACTGAGCAAAGGGTCTGAATACTTAGGACCATGTGATATTTCAGTTTTTCTTTTTTAATAAATGTGCAAAAATGTCAACAATTCTGTGTTTTTCTGTCAATATGGGGGTGCTGTGTGTACAATAATGAGGAAAAAAAATTAACTTAAATGATTTTAGCAAATGGCTGCAATATAACAAAGAGTGAAAAATTTAAGGGGGTCTGAATACTTTCTGTACCCACTGTATATATATATATATATATATATATATATATATATACACTCACCTAAAGGATTATTAGGAACACCATACTAATACTGTGTTTGACCCCCTTTCGCCTTCAGAACTGCCTTAATTCTACGTGGCATTGATTCAACAAGGTGCTGAAAGCATTCTCTAGAAATGTTGGCCCATATTGATAGGATAGCATCTTGCAGTTGATGGAGATTTGTCGGATGCACATCCAGGGCACAAAGCTCCCGTTCCACCGGCCATTTTAGTATAGTGAACTCATTGTCATGTTCAAGAAACCAATTTGAAATGATTCGAGCTTTGTGACATGGTGCATTATCCTGCTGGAAGTAGCCATCAGAGGATGGGTACATGGTGGTCATAAAGGGATGGACATGGTCAGAAACAATGCTCAGGTAGGCCGTGGCATTTAAACGATGCCCAATTGGCACTAAGGGGCCTAAAGTGTGCCAAGAAAACATCCCCCACACCATTACACCACCAGCCTGCACAGTGGTAACAAGGCATGACGGATCCATGTTCTCATTCTGTTTACGCCAAATTCTGACTCTACCATCTGAATGTCTCAACAGAAATCGAGACTCATCAGACCAGGCAACATTTTTCCAGTCTTCAACTGTCCAATTTTGGTGAGCTCGTGCAAATTGTAGCCTCTTTTTCCTATTTGTAGTGGAGATGAGTGGTACCCGGTGGGGTCTTCTGCTGTTGTAGCCCATCCGCCTCAAGGTTGTGCGTGTTGTGGCTTCACAAATGCTTTGCTGCATACCTCGGTTGTAACGAGTGGTTATTTCAGTCAAAGTTTCTCTTCTATCAGCTTGAATCAGTCGGCCCATTCTCCTCTGACCTCTAGCATCAAAAGGCATTTTCGCCCATAGGACTGCCGCATACTGGATGTTTTTCCCTTTTCACACCATTCTTTGTAAACCCTAGAAATGGTTGTGCATGAAAATCCCAGTAACTGAGCAGATTGTGAAATACTCAGACCGGCCCGTCTGGCACCAACAACCATGCTATGCTCAAAATTGCTTAAATCACCTTTCTTTCCCATTCTGACATTCAGTTTGGAGTTCAGGAGATTGTCTTGACCAGGACCACACCCCTAAATGCATTGAAGCAACTGCCATGTGATTGGTTGATTAGATAATTGCATTAATGAGAAATTGAACAGGTGTTCCTAATAATCCTTTAGGTGAGTGTATATACATATATATACAGTATATATATATGCGCATGCATGTTCCCAGTTAATTGCTGTGTTTTCTTTTGTGTGAATTGCTGTTTCCTTTTGTGTGGTTTGTTGTTTCTTTTGTTTGCAAGCAGTCTTCTCAAGCCATGCCACTATTTCCTATAAATCAATTAACTAATACACACTAAAAACTCCTGGGTTAAAAAGAACCCATAATGGGTTATTTTGACCCAACTCCTGGGTTAAAAAGGGACCAACTAATTTATGGGTTATTTCAACCCAGAAAATTGGGTTATTCTTTTTTGACCCAAATTCTGGGTTAAATACCTGACCCAAATGTTGGGTTTAAAAAATCCAACATATGGGTAGAAATAACCCAAAAATTAGTTGATCCTTTTTTATCCCAGGAGTTGGGTCAAAAATAACCTAACTTGGGTTACTATCCCAGTATGCCTTATTTCAGAAAATAAAACTTTGTTTTACATTATATTACACACTTCAAGCACTTTTACATTTTTATTGCATTCAATTAAAATCTATATGAAAAAACACACACTTGGACATGTTTATTTTCCTATTTATTTTAGGTCACACTGTAATAACAATATTAGAAATAAAAAAATAAACAACAATTCTCTGAAGAGCCTCAAAAAAACAAAAAACTTTGGGGACAAGATTTTTGATAGTGTCCTCATCAAAGAGAAGGAATGCCTCCTCATCTATGTCTTCATCTGAAAGACAGAAAACAAGACAACATGAGTATTGTTAACAAGTCAAGACAATTGTGAACCACTCACCAGACACTTTTTCATTATCAAGCTAACAAATAATCACTTTTAAGGGAATGCTTTGGCTTTTTTTTTTACGTGGCCCAAATTGCCAGTTAACTAATGTGGTTATTTTGCAGCATTACCCATTTTGTGTGAATGACAGTCTATACTGTCCATCTTTTCTTTCATTAACAAGTGTAATGACATTAATGCAAAGGTGAATATCTGGCCCATTCTTATGCATAACAGCTTAAAGACAAGGCACAAGTATCTTTTAGGGTTATATAGATATGCATACCCCACTGTCGAAGAAGTTGTGACTTTCACAAAATCTTGCACTGACACATTTAAGCCTTATTAAAGAAAAATGTTTAGGTATAGAGAGATGATATAAGGGCAGTAAGAGTAAAATGCTCACCTCAGCTCAGACAGCCACCACTCAGTTAGCTTATCAGCGACAAAGCTGTCCATTCAAAATGACCTGGAGAAAAACATAGCAATATAGAGGTTAGCAACAATTCGAAGACTTGACCCGCTTCTTTAACTCTCACTACTTCAGCCAGTAGAGCACTGTATAATATGTTAGGGCTCAGGACCGTGTTCAAAATCCTGCTGCGCCATTTACATAATTTTATATTAAATTGACATTATATTTGTCTCAAATCGTCATTGATGTATATATTGACCTTACCATGTGCTGCAATATACATTTAGTTTTACATTCATTCACAGAAATGAGCTGATTGAATGAAAATTGCTGATGTTATCGGATTTATAGGTGAGATTCTCAATTCATTCAGTTAACGGACGATCTGAGGTAAACTGTTATGACTGCAGACTTAGCAACGTTTGTATTTAATTGTACAGTACAATCAGAACATAGTACAGACATTATCTTAATTTCATAATGTCCTTAAACATAACGATATTGCTGCCCATAAACTGAGAAAGTGAGCGTCCGGTGTGCGATACCTTGAGTTGTCCTAGATGTTGTCCTAGATGTTGTCGCGATAGCCGCGGCTTCATGCCAACCACAGAATTACCACGGCTAACGCTAGTCTCAACGTAGCAACTAAGCCATGGTAATTTTTTTTGCAAATGGTGCTAAACTAGCAACGGGGACATGGACACAGAAAAGTTTACATTACAACAACACTGAAAATACTCTCTTACCTTGAATATAGATGAAGTTGCACCGAAGAAGCACAGCCAAAAACAGATCAAGCGCGAAGAGACGGTTATTTCAAACGACTGTTGTGAGAAATTCCGGGCGGGCCCGAGAGAGAGAGAGAGAAAGAAAGCCAACCAACCCTATAACCCAGAACATGGGTTACTCTCAAAAAATAACCCAGAAACCCAAACAATCCAGGAGTTGGGTCAACATATTAGCCCTATAACCCAGAAAATGGTTACTCTCTGAAAAAATAACCCATAACTTTAACCCAACACAAATAACCCAGAAAATGGGTTGAAGAAATAACCCAGGAGTTTTTAGTGTGTAAGTGATGGACTTTGGGGTAGACCGGTGAATATGTTCCCCTTTAAAAGTGCAACAACTGTGACTGGGACACGTGGTGGCAGCACTGTGCATTCATAACTGGAAGTCAACATAGCAAGAGCGAGAGCGAGAGGAATCACGTTTGCGCCTGCATCGGGAACAAGGGGGTAATCCAGCACCCGGAAAGCGTACCTTCCCTGGGGGCCGCCATTGGTTAGCAAGCCACCACCTGCTGTTAGCATTCCACTGACTCCCATTCATTTTGGCGTCACTTTGACAGTGAATAACTTTACATCTGAGGCGTTTAAAGACTCTATTTATCCATTGCTTATTTCTCAAGAAACACGACAATGTATAAAAGGCTCCATTACCTTGTATCTTACGTTATGGCCCCGTAGAAGCAGTTTTTATAAAAATAGGCAAACGATTGCATCATAACCACGCAACTCTCTGTCGCACAGTAGAGAAATTACCGTATAGACAGGAGGAGAAGCTCGCAGGCAATTGGGGGGACGTGGAGGCATAAAGTCTGATAAAGTCAAGGGAGAAGCCCATAGAGAGTCATAAAGTTGCTCCTGCTCCTAGCTCATGGACAACTCCTACCATCTCTGCACGATTCGGAAGGGAATGATTCAGATTTCTTTTGGCACAGCTACTAGAAGACTTAAAACTGTCAGACAGGTTGCTCACGTCACATCTACGTAGTCAAGCTCAGTTTGAGGCTGCGCAGTACGCTCAGCCATCAGGAAGTGAGTGCTTCTAATTTACTTCACTTTACTCCATTGAAGTCTATGGGGTCGCTGTGTCCATTTCTTATACTGTCTATGATCGGGAAGTGAGTGTTGCACTTGTGGTGAGACGGCTTATGGCTATGAGTGAGTGCAGCGCACTGTAGACGAGTAAACACAGAGTCGATGATTCGCGAAGCACTGTTGGAGTAGCGGCGTGTGAGACAGGTTGATGACCGGCTGCGAGAGACTACCGTGAGTGCTGAGGAGACGAGTGATAACTGACTTGGTTCTTCTGCCGTGCATACGTTGGACTGGATAGCAGGGCTGCTATCCGGTCACACTGTGAGTACGTTTGACTTTCATCTAGCGGTGTGCCTTTTAAATCCAGTTCATTGCCCCGTAACAGAAGGGTCTGAGCCTGCTTTGCATAATTTTATTCAATAATTGACTTTAAATCGGCTGACATTTTTAAAGGAGATTGGGCTAAGAATCTATAGCCGATTCTAAAGATTTTATTGGTCATGTGAATCACAGTACTGATTGAAATTGAAATAAAATTGATACCAATGAAATTAGCTGCAGGGTGGGATTTTCACTTAACTGGTTTGCGCCCAGTGGGATTTTTTGTTTGTTTTTTACATTTTTTATAGAAAGATTAAAAATACGGGAGAAATACAGGAAAATATTTAAACAGGATGATAGCGGGATAGCAAGGTAAAATACGGGAGAATCCCGGGAAAAACGGGAGGGTTGACAGGTGCTCTGTGTTCCAGTATCGTGCTGATAGTGGCCTCTATTTGGGACGTATTTGACACATAAAAGTCTTGTTCCGTATTGAACTGATACGGAACGCACTTTGTTACGTATTTTTGAGAATCAATTCAGTGCAAATCCATGACAGACACATAGCTTCTAATATATGTCAGACTATGAACGAAGACAAGAAGAAAAAAAACGACGGCGCGGTAGATACTAATTTCTCCCTCTGTTTGTCTATGATCAGCGTAGCGTTTTTAACATCTTGGAACATCATCAGAGAATGCCCTTTTAATTGGTCGTTTCAGTCATTGTGAGTCACGTATCGTAGCAACGATGACGACAAGTGACAACAGGGGGAAATGTAAAAATGACTACCTCCGAGCAGCCGGCGAAAAAGAAAAGAGCACAAAATTATAGAATTGAATGGGAAAATGACTACCCGTGGCTGGAATGCATGAGGGACAATGAATACTGTTGTGTTTATTTTTCTTCAAATGCAGTCTAAGCCGATGAGTTTTGAATGTTATATGTTGTATTTGTTTAAGTTAAAAATAAAATGTATTATAAAGTAAACAAATCCATGGTTCATTGTTGGCAAAATGATCATGATAGCCTTTATATTTCACATCTATGTGGTTCAGTCTTGTATATTGATTTGTCACCCTCATGTCATTCCAGACCCGTACAAAAGGAGATGTTAGGCAGAAAGACAGACTTAGTCCCATTATCTTTAGTGTATGGAAAAAAGATATAATGAAAGTGACTAGTGTCTGAGCCTATCATTCTGCCTAACATCTATTGCGTTCTACAGAAGTCAGATAAGTTTGGAACAACATGAGGGTCAGTAAATGACATGTCTTTGTCCACATGGTGAAAACTCCCATATTATTATACTACATTAAATATGTAATTGGATGAGCCAGTGTTAGCCAACCCTTTTCTTATACCAACAGTACATGTCTTGGACATCTCACTTATCTAACACCCCCATTTTAGGTATTGGTCTAGTAACCAGCTTATTGGCTTATTGAGTTAAATTTAAAACATGAACTCTTTATGTGTCTCGGGGAACATGATTGGAAATCACTGGGGTAACCATTAATCATTTATTTCTTAAAATTCGTGGAAAATTCACTTAAACTTACCATTGTTCTGGGTTTGTGCCAGCTAAGCTTAGAGTGTACTGTCTGGTACAGTAGTGCAGTAGTGAGGTTACACAGTGCTGTGCCAGCAACAAAGGAACAGCTACACTGGGACAGAATGACAGAGTTGTAGTCCTTTAACACAATCTCTAAACATAATTAAACAATGACAAAATAATAAATGAATGAACTTTTCTACTGAATAGACTCGTCATGCCTGCATTTCTATGAATATATAGAAGCTTAATTTTTAAGTATGTATGTATTCATCCCTCAGTTTTCTAGTTTTGCCTGCCTATTCTTATGTGGCTTCTCTGACTCGCCCTCACGCTGATCTCTCCTGTCACCTGATCCAGCTGATATCAGAAAATGTTTTGCCAACCCCAAAATTTGATTGACATCGTTCACCATAATCCGTGGAAGATCTTGCAAGCAGCAGTGTAAAAACCATGCCGACAGCACTCATTGAAACAGTATAGGCAAAAAAATCGCTTCCGCCGCTGCGCCGGAAGCTGCGGAACAACTGAGACTAATGACGCTTTTCCACTGCATGGTATGGCTCAGTACGGCTTGGCTCGGCTTGCTTTACTTCGGATCGGTTTGCTTTTCCACTGCAGTTTAGTACCGCTTCAAAGTGGGTGGGATTAAAGACTGATCGTTATAGATGCTGCTGATTCTCTCTGACCAATCAGTGATCTGCAGTGTTTACACATCACAATTTAGTATCAGTACGGCTCGCTTGGAACCTCAACTGAGGTGGTACTAAAAAAAAAAGCATAACTGTACACAGTGGAAAACCCCCCAAAAGTGAGCCGTACCATGCTGTGGATATGCACCATAAATTTGGAAGCGACCATGCATAGAGTCTATTGATGTCCTGGCGCAAGTTAAAAACCCTGTTCAAAAGTTAAATTATTTTTCAGAAAACGCACAGGTAGATACAGGCAGGTCTTGAATGCATTACAGCAGGGGTGTATCTAGAGGGGTGGCAGTCACTTCTTCAATCTGCCTGCAAGAAATAAGAACTGTCATTTCACAGCCAGTTTCACGTCAACTATCTTCTCTCCAGTTACTTACCTGTCTGCTTCCCTTCCAATACTTTAATAAACTTTATTTGGATTTTACCTTGTCTGTACTCTTCCGTTCCATGACAGTAATAAGTATACAGTAACATAGCACTTATAAATATAACTGCAAACTATTAGTTTATAGTTAATTAATAGTTTATAACCTGTAGTTAATACAATAATTGACTATTTACAAATAGTGAGTTCTTCATTCTTCATTCATTGTCTCTGTAATTAACAAAGTGATATTGTTTAATTAGCTCATCTGTAAAGACTTAGGCCTAGATAACGCTTTGTTAACAACTTATTTTCCATAAATAGTTCTCACTTTAGATTGGATCACGTAAAATCGAAAAAAAAAACATAATAAATTATGTGCTTTAATCTGGTCTTTATTGGACATTAATTACATTAGTATTAAAATGTTTACAAATACAATAAGCACATACACAAGCACACACACAGACACACACACACTTGGTTACCATGTTTTATAGGGACTTTCCATAGAAATAATGATTTTTATACTGTACAAACTGTCAATTCTATCCCCTAAACCTACCCCTAAATCATAACTGATGTATTTTTAACAAAATGAGTACTTGTATGCATTTCATATTGACAGCATTATGTTATTTTTTAAGTGGTTATGTTTAGCTTTGGAGATAGGCTTAATGTATTTGTAAACATTTTAAGGAACTCTTAATACTAATGTAATTAATGTCCAATAAAGGTTGGTTTAAAGCACTTAATTAATGACATTTTCCATGACCTAATCTAAAGTGAGAAGTTACGGTTAATAAGTTGTTAACAAAGCATTATCTAACTCTTTATATATGGGCTAATTAAACAATAGTTTGTTAATTACAGTGATATAAATGAAGAACTCACTGTTTGTATATAATCTATTAATATATTAACTATGAACTATGAATAACTATATAGTTTGCAAGTGATTTATAAATAATTTATCTCTGTATACTTATTATAAAGTGTTACCAGTAAAACTTTACAAGGTAACACTTTATAATACGGAGGACACATGGTGGTGGAAGAAATTTGGGATGGGAGAGGAAAAAAAATCAAATCTTTTGCATTCCCCCGTGAAACTTTGAGTTCTCTAGAAAAGATATTTGCGTTCCCTCGCAAGACTTTTGCGTTCTCTCGCAAAACCTGTTGTGACCTTGGACCAACAGTTCATGTTTAATGTCCCGCTGACAGTGTTTCAGACAGCTCCGTATGTTAACAATGGAGTGGTTCATAGAGTTTGAACTTGGACTTGAATGCGGTCAGTGCTTAGTTCAAGGAGTTCAGTAAAGTTGGCAATATATTCAAATATTCGAAATTCTTGGATCAGTGACTTGTGAGCTAAACATAAACACAAATGAAACCTATTTCCAATCATAGTAACATAGACAGTGAGCTACAACCCAATTTTCTTCAAAAAGAGCTTTATAATATAAATTGGTCTCTATGAGCAGGCGGCTAAAAGACAAGTCTGAAGGGACATTTTATATTATGAAAAATATTCAGTAACTTCACTGTATTGCCACCAAACTCAATTCACACATCACTGCTCTCCTGGTGGTTATCAACACTTAGTTTGATAAAAATGCATAATTTTTATGATTTTGTAAGGACCACCTGTTGGTCCAACAGCGGATTCCAACGGCATGGGCAAAGGTATAATGTGTGTATATCTTTTCAGCGCTCCGGTGAAGTTCACTTACTTTTTAGATTTTAGTTTCACTTTTACTTTATTCCGCGCTTAATCTGACTCAAATTTCGAATGATGATTACATTTAGATTGTGTTTCTAATTAGGAACTAATCGTAACTAATCGAAACACCAGACTCCACATTAATCTTTACCACACGAAGATCGCACATGTAATATAAGTTCTGTTGGTGCAGCAAAACCAATCATCAGAGACTGGGGAAAAGACGGTGTGTTCGGTCTTCTGTGCAGTTTATATCCAGATGTTTGGGCTAAACACAAATTGGATTGTGGCAAAGCCAACATTGACCCTGTTGTTATTGAGGGACCGATACATGCCCCTCATAAACAATACCCCATCCGACCTGAAGCAAGACAAGCCGTGGAAGAGATAGTGGCAGACTTGGAAGCTGAAGGGATCATCAGACAAACTTCATCTACCACCAATAGTCCTGTCTGGCCTGTCAAGAAATCGGATAACTCATGGAGATTAACCATTGATTACACAAGACTTAACAGTGTAACACCAAATCTGCCTCCTATTGTGGCCAATCCTGCCACCATTCTGAATGATATTCCAGGAAATGCAAGAATTTTTATGGTACTAGATGTACTGTTGGCATTCTGGCCTATACCTATTGACGAAAGATCTCGAGAGAAATTGACCTTCACAGTGGGCGCAAAACAGTATGTTTGGAACAGACTCGCACAAGGTTTTAATCTTTCTCCTGTGGTATTTCATAGAGCTTTGGAGTTCTTAACTGAGCAAAAAGTGGAAATTGAAAGTTCAGGAAGTGTTTGCCTCCAATATGTTGATGACTTGTTGATTGCAAGCCCAGACGAAAACAGCCACATATTTGCTCTGAATGTTGTCCAACAAGCCCTTAGGAAAGGAGGATTCAAAGTCAACCCCGACAAAGCACAGCTGCATGGCCAAAACCAAGGTTATCTACTTGGGGCAAGAAATATCTGTCGAGGGAAGGAGAATGACAACAGAGCGCGTAGAGGCATTAAGGCAACTTCCAAAACCTCTAACAGTTACAGGAATATGGAAGGTGATGGGACTTTATAATTATTGTCGTCAGTATGTACCTGATTTTGCCAGCATCACTGGCCCTCTCATAGACCTGTACAAAGGAGGAAAGCCTGGAGTGGAACAGATAAACTGGACACCGGAAGCTGAGGAAGCATTTACTTCTATGAAAGAGAAACTGACCTCAGCCCCAGCCTTGGATCTTCCTGATGGATGGTTGAAATTTCATTTGTGGACCAGGGTAGGAGATGAGACCTACTCAGCAGTACTGTGTCAAAAACCAGGTGATTGGTACAGTTGGATACTTTTCCACAACGATTCCTGTCACTATGATTGGTCAACCACGATGTATACAAACTCTCGATGGTGCCACATGGGCAGTGAATGCTGTGGAAAATCTGATAGGAGCACAAACTATCATACTGCACACTCCACACAGTATAGTGACGTTGTTGAACAACACCAAACATCAAGACTATCACTGACGCGAGGAGAGCAAAATGGGAAGCAACTTTGTTGAACAAGGATTTGAGAGTGGAAATCATCAGAGACATATCCCTTAACCCTGCAACAATGATGCTGGAACCTCATGAGGGAATACCACACTAGTGTGAAAAACAAGTAGAAGAAGAAAGTCTTGGTCCTGTTAATCCAATCCCTCTTAAAAATCCAGACAAAGAGTTATGGGTCGATGGATCCAGTTACTATGTTGATGGAAAGCGACATACTGGATGGGCTCTAGTGGAAGCTGATGGAACTGTTGTGAAGAAAGGAGCTCTTTCTTGGGCAATTTTCAGCACAATTAGATGAGCTCATGGTGCTTATGGAAGCTCTTGAACTATCAGAAGGAGATCGAGTTAACATCTACACAGATAGTCGTTATGCTTTTGGCGTGGTCCATGACTACCTTGCCCTGTGGAAAAGACGTGGACTTATCACTAGCAGTGGGAACATAATACAACATGCTTCCATAATTCGTTGCTTGATAACAGCATGTCACTTACCCAGAGAAGCAGCCGTGATCAAAGTAAAATCACATCAATCTGACAAGTCCAAAGAAAGTCAAGGAAACACGGCAGCAGATATAGCAGCTAGAGAACTTACTCCTGTTACCCTGGTATAGGAAACCAGCAAAGATAATCCTGAGGTCCATCTTCTGTCATCTCAAATGGAGACAGATGAAGAGAAAGAACAATGGATAAAAGCGAGAGTGAAAGAAGATGATCAAGGTATCTGGAGAATTCCAACAGGACAAGTGATGATGCCTATTGGAACAAGAAGATAACTAATGCAGCTGTATCATGGAAAAGTGCATGCTGGAGCAAAAGCAATGAAAGCTCAAATCAGCAAGACGTGGTGGTGGCCACGGATTATGAGAGACATTGATGATTACTGTAGGAGATGCTTGATCTGTAGGAGATGCTTGATCTGTATGAAAGCAAATGTGGGAATATCTGTAAAGGTGTGAATGTCACATGCACCCAGACCAACAGGTCCATGGACACACCTCCAAATAGATTTCAAAGGACCAGTGGAGGGTACATTCTAGTAATCATGGACAGATTTACTAGGTGGGTGGAAGCATTCCCTACGAGAACTTGCACTGCTGAAGCAGCAGCACGAGTAATGGTGGAAGAAGTTTTTCCTCGCTGGGGTCTTCCATATGAATTCCATTGATTCTGACAATGAAACTCACTTCACTGGAAAACTGATGAAGGAAGCAATGAAATTGATGGGGATAAAACAGAAATTCCACATCCTGATATCCGGTTGTAATTTGTAAAACGGCCTATGAAAGGTATTAATGTGCCTAACTTGGTACCGATCCGTTTTTTCTCGTTTGTAAAGCTGTCTGGTGTGAAATGATTCGCGTAAACATGAAAGCATGGACGATCGTGGGGAATCCTCGTGAGGGAATCCCCGCGTCAATCCTTTGGGCATATTGCTTCAAAAACAAAACTCAGCCACTGCATCTATAACGGCTCAGATTTAGGAACATCCAAATGACTGCTGTGTTCCTTATTACATCTAAGAACAGAACACCACAATCGCGTAGACGCCATTCTACTCCAGCATATCAACAATGGCGGACTACTATGACGACGGCTGTCACAGCTTGCTCAGGGCGGGTCTTGTGTTGAAGCACGGCTGTCAATCACAATCGCGGGAGGGGCGTACGATTTTATGACGTCACAATATCGAACGGCTTGATTTCATAGATGGTCAAACATATAAGGAGATTAAAACAAAACCACTGGATGGATTTTAATCATGATAGGATGGTTGTGTACAGGCACTACCAACAGACATTTCAGTGCAATCAACTTGTAAAAGTGCATGTACCATTATATGACCCCTTTAAAAGGTGATTTCAGATTCAGCCTATGTCTTTGCATGTTCTCTTGTTAACACAAGGTTGGTACTTCCGCCTATGTCACGCGTGACCTTTCAAAATGATTAAGTAATGCATGGCACATCACAGAGAGAGTGCAAGACGAGCATTTGTGGTTAGAAAGTATATATTTTAATTTTTTTAGGAAATTACCGATGGTTTGCCTAGATAAGACCCTCGGCTGGGATCGTGTAGAGCACTTTGAAGCTGCATTGAAACTGCAATTTGGACCTTCAAACCGTTGTTTTCTGGTTGTACCCCATTGAAGTGTGATGGATATTTTTTTAATTAATCAACTGTAATTAATCAACTAACATTTGGTTTTTTTGCAGGAACGACATTCATATGCTTTTAAATGTTTCCAAACTCTTTGGGGGAAAACTTGTGACTTTGAGTTTTGTGTGTGTGTGTGTGTGTGTGTGTGTGTTTGTTTATATTACATTGTGGGAACCAAATGTCCCCACACCTGAGATCACCTCCATTGTGGGGACCAGTCAGCGGTCCCCATGAGGGGAATGGGTAAATAAACATACTAAATTATATTTTTTTGAAAATGTAAAAATGCAGAAAGTTTTCTGTGATGGGTAGGTTTAGGGGTAGGGTTAGTGTAAGGGGACAGAATATACAGTTTGTACAGTATAAAAACCATTACGTCTATGGAGAGTCCCCACAAAGATGTGTGCGCCTGTTTGAGAGTGTGTGTGTGTGTGTGTGTGTGTGTGTGTGTGTGTGTGTGTGTGTGTGTGTGTGTGTGTGTGTGTGTGTGTGTGTGTGTGTGTATATAAATAACAATTAAGAGAAGTGAAACTAGACAGATGACTAGTTCTCAAACCTTGTGATAAGTAATCACAAAATTAGAGTTTGCTTGTGCCAGTGACAGAGGAAAAAGGTTGGGGCTTTTGAACCAATTGAACCAATCATATTGAAGGTGACATGTTAGTCTTATTTGTTTTCTCGATTCTATAAAAACTGTTGAGTAAATTAGCAGGAAACTAATCCTTTAACATTAGTTAACTACTAATATACTCATTTTAACATGAAATAAAGTTAAATACTTTTAAAGCATTTAACCTTATAATTTCAACATTTACTAATACATTATTAAAATCAAAAGTTGCTTATGTTAATATTATTTAATAAACTTGAGCTAACATGAACTAACAATGAACAGTTAATATTAACAAAGATTAATAAATTCTGTAACAAATACATTGCTCATTTAATGTTAATGTTAGTTAATTGTTTTCCTAAACAAATTTGGCACTGAAAATAGTATGCACAGCATCCATGGAAATAAAAAATGTATCCAAATATATATATATATTTTTAAAAGGCCAAATAAAATAAACCACATACTAAGACGACAATGAATCATGAACAATAGTTTATTGTTCTATGGTGTACATTGCAGAAAATTAAATACTCTAATACAGAGAAAACACAATGTTACTCACAAAAAGACATGTCAGTGGACATATTATGTAATCAATTCTCATATACACATCTCTGCTGTCTCTCAGACCTTTCACACCTTTCGTGTGAAAGGTTTACATCTGTTAGGATCTCAGGTTGAATACCCAAATGGCATATAGTGAACTACAACATTTCTCAACAGCATTAGGCCAGTAATGGTGCAGTTTTCCCTAAATTTTAAGGATTTGGCTACCCCAGACATCTTGTCTAATCCTTATTTAAGCATTTTATGCTTTTGCAAATGATTGAAGCAGGATAAAACAGGACAAAACAGGACCTGTCTTCAACAGGCAAAATTAAAATCTTTGGTAGAGATTAAATAAATATAATAGAATATGAATGTTTATGCCAAACAGTCAGCAAACTATGTTCATGTCTAATGAAAGAATTATGTAAAGTTTAGACTAAAATACACTGCCCGGCCCCCCAAAAAAAAGCCTCTGTTTGGATTTATACAAGCTTAAGGGTCAGTGACTCGATCATTATTGCAATGATTATTATGTTTCTAGCATGTTATATGTTTGGCAACAGTTCTTCTAACCCTAAATGATGGAGTGTGTAGCTTTTCAATTCTTAAACAACCATGTAGGAAGACATTATAATGGCCATATTCCAGAATTCAGATTCATCAGGCTCAAATTGTAAAAGGTGTGTGAAATGGTTGGGAGGAGGCATGAAGAATCATTTTCACACATGAATTGGCACCTCTGAGTCCAGACCTTAAATTCACTGAAAGTCTTTGGAATGAACTGGAGTAGACTTTACAGAGTGCTTGACTCTTGCATTGTCAACACAAGATCTTGACCAGAAATTGATGCATCTCTTGATGTAAATAACATCACAACATTTATTTCTGGTCCATTCTTTCACAATTTGAGTCTGATGAATCTTGACATTGTCATCCTAGAATATGGCCATGATGTGTCTTCCTACATGGTTGTTTAAGCTACATGGTTGAAAGGCTACACACTCCATCAATTAGGGTTTAGAATAACTGTTGTCAAACATGAGACAAACTAGAAACATAACAATCACTGTAATAATGATCCAATAATAGTCTCTTAAGCATTTTCCTATTTAAATCAAAACAGCTTTTTGTTTTTGTTTTTTTTGTCCGCTGAGCGTATATAAAATGCATCATATGCATTATACTTCATTGAGTATGGAAAACCCCTATAGAAACAAGAATTGTTAGTGTCACATCGACATAGGCAATCTTAACACAAATCATATATTTGAAGTGATATACTGTAATTTGTAGACAAGTTCCAGATTAAAGCTGTACAAAAAATAGAACTCTATATGCACAAGAACTTCACAAGGCATATTTCTCTCACACACACACACACACACACACACACACACACACACACACACACACAACACAAACACACACAAAGAGAGAGAGAGAGGTCAGAGAGAAATCCCTACTGAACAGCCTCACATCTTAGTGAAACATCACAAATACACTGAGTGTTCAACCACACAGACTTAAAGCACAATATATAACAGACAAATAAGTTATGCAGTTATACATTTTAAGAAATGACAATGCTCCACTATACTCCCATGTTTATTTATATACAGATCATTTTATGTTTGGTTTCAGATATGCTGGGCTCTTCCGTTTCTGTATTTTCAAGGCTGTTGAGTGCTGATTATATTCTTTATCAGCTTAGAGCCTTTATATAGTGCAATAGAGTGCAATTTCTACTTGAAAATAACATTACACAATTTACACTTTCTTCACAGTCATATATTTCACATTGGCATTTAGAAGTCCTCTAGATCAGAGGTCCCCAACCCTGAGGTTGCGACCCATTTACAGACTGTGGAACAATTTGGAAAAGTTGCTACCAGGGTTACAAGAAAAATCTGGGGGGAAAAAACAAGAAAAAATATATATATACATAGTGGGCGCGATTCAGAAAACATAAATTTCACTCTTGCAACAGGCTTGGCCAATGTTTCTTTAGAGCAGGAGGTAGGAAAAGTCAGAGCAATGATGATAATGCAGCTACTGATGAGAAAATGGGGGAAGAGAAAGCTGCATTTAACTGAAAATACTATGAATCGTATCTGAAATACGGTTTTGTGGCTGTGGCAGTTCAGATGCTCCAAACCCCATGTGTTCACAATGCAGAGATAAATAAGCTAATGGGTCCATGAAAACCTGAAAATTGCTTCAGCATCTTGAAACTAAGCACCCAGCACTGAGAAACAACCCCCTCTCTTTCCCCGCCATTGACCAGTTTTCTCACAATCCATTTCACTTTTATAAAGTAGGGGGGAGCAGTTACGGATCTTCTGACATAGTACAGCATTACTTGATCCAAAAGCAAGCGAAGAAGACCTGTGTAAACCAGACGGAGCAGGTAGACGTTTCGCTGCGTCCGAAAACTTAAAAATGCTGCCTTCAGATTTGAGGATGCATTCCAAGGTAGAAAGGCATCAAGGCATGTCTGAATCCAATGTTAGCTTAACTTTCTGTCTCCTGAGATTCTGTCTCCTTCGCTGCCTTTTATATTCCACAATCCTATGCGTTCCAGCCTATGAGTTAGCCTAAAAAATAAAAATGACATCTGAGAGCTGAGGTTGGTGGTCAGTTTATGTGTAAATGTACGTTTTTGACCAACGGTTTCCACTTCTGATGTCATTTCTAGCAAGAAATTACTATTGTAGTAATTAAATATTTGCTTAGTTATTGCCAAAGCTCGCTCTATTTTGCTTGTAGATCATTAAACCGTTACGCTACCTCAGAAGTCTGTCCGAAATCAGTTTCGTGAGGTACCTTCGTGCGCAAAGGTGCCTACAAAGTCATTGCCTATAAGGCAGAGAGGAACACAAGTCAGCTGCCTAAGTTTTCGGACGCAGTCGTTGCTTACAAGCACGTTAGCTCAAGAATAAGATAACATGATCATCAAACATTCAACACTATATAAATCAAACGTTACAGAAAAAAAAAATAGAACCCAGGAAGACTTGCGCAACTGTCCAAGCTTTAGGGGCATTGATGGACTCTATCTACTTGATCTATGTTTTGATCATCTTTTTGAATCTGCTATGGACAAAGTTGTTTTTCATAGCTTTTTATTAAAAATTGTATTTAATGAAACATTCAAGTGTTGATAAAAAAAAAAAACAATGAATGAAGCTAGAATTATTATTGTTGTTGTTATTATTTATTATTATTTATTATTATTTTAAGCAGAGGCTCTATTCTATTTTTTGATATAGTGGCCTGGTTTCACAGACAAGGCTTAGATTTAGCCAGAAGTAGGCATTTGTTAAATTAGGACATTTAAGTAGCTTTTAAAAAATGTGCCTTAGAAAAAAAACATTACTGGTGTGTATCTTGAGAAAAAACAATGGCACAGACATATTTTAAGATAGAATGACAGCATTAACATGCATTTTAGTCTGGGACTAGGCTTAAGCTTTGTCTTCCCCTGAAACAGGGGAATTTACTTTTTTACATATTTATGCAACAAAATATTCTGGGGACCCATGAGATTTTTGTGAATATCATCAAAAAAAAATATTGGTGCTGGCTGGCAACTTTAGTAAACGCGGGGAAAGAGTTAATTACTCAAAAAAGGGCAACAGCAACTGCTGAAAACCATCATTTCATCTACCACTTTCACTCTGAGAATTGATGATATTGAAGGGCAATTCTTAGACATGACACAATAAACACAATCAATAGCCCGTAAGTGTGACTGAATGTGTGAATGTGTGCATGCCTCTGTGTGAGCATAGTGTCCCCAGCCTGTGGCCCGGGATGCTGGGATTTACTCTAGTATCCCGTGAGAATTGATGGACGGAATGGAAGGATAGATAAATTAGTAAATTTATCATTGCTCTGATCACACCTCAAACCCCCCACCAATGCCTTGCCATTTCCCCAAAAATACTTTTAAAACAAAACCGGTTGAAGACCCCTGCTCTAGGCTTTGAATTATCCGTTACTTTTGGTCCGTGATGTATAAAAGGTTGGAGACCCCTGCTCTATATGAAGCATCTTGTCAAATTACTTTGGATGATCAGTTACATCGTTTTTTTTTTTTTTTTTTACCTCTTCGGACATCAGGGTTTGTTTCATGCGCATATGTTTGTTATGTATGTTTGTTTCTTAGCATATGAGCAAAAATGCAACCTATTTCCTTTACATTCAGAAATGACAAGGCTTACAGAAAATCATCCTGTCTACAGGTACTCCGTACAATCAAAATGGATTTGAAGTGTTTAAAACAGTAGAAAAAAATAGTGCCAGGAAATCACAACATGCACAAAGCTGGGTTAAAAAAACACCAGTTTCCTGTTGCAGACCACATTATGCTGTCTGACGTCAACACATAGACCTTAAAAAAAAAAAGTATTTCTTTTTGGTCCTCTGTATATAAACTCAGCAAAAAAATTCCCTTTTTCAGGATACTATATTGTAAAGATAATTTTGTACAACCCAAATATTTTTTATGGTTTAAACTATGTTTTATTTTTCTTGTTCAATAAACCATCAATCATTTTTGCACATGCACCTTTGGAACACTAACAGTTTACATTCATCTCCTCCCCATTTGTTCAGGGAACATATTTACTCATTATTCAATTTTTTTAATTGTCAATTATCTGAGCAACTTAAGTTTATGTCTCAGATGTTGAATGTTTTTATGTTCATACTAATATTTATGTTCATATTTACACATTAAGAAATCAGCTGGAAATAAAAGTAGTTGAAAGTGAGAGGATGTTTCTTTTTTTTTTTGCTGAGTTTCTGAAAACAGATATACAGACATTTTAAGTGTGACTTTGTAAATTACACCAAACAAAACATTTATGGCACAAAGCATAACGTGCAACTCAAAGCATTTGGCACTTGTAGGATCAGTTGAGGTAGCAGTATCTCAGTACTCTATCACCATCTATTGACTACAAAACAGAATACACTTTCCTTCATTTTTTCAAAGCACAGGTTTCATCGCAAAACAGTCTTTCCCTCTTAAATTCCTGCAATCTTTGGCATCTTAACTGAGCATTTTAAATGTCCCAATAACACTGACAGACAGAGCTAAGAGGGGTACCAGGCCGCTGGGTTACTCTTTAACGTCCTTGACCACTGTCACCTGAGATAAGGTTTTCTTGACACGTAGTGCTGTAAGCCGAGCAGCTGGATTGGCATGCCAGCACTCCCGCATGGTCTTACCCATAACCCTCAGTGCCTGGAACAAACACAAACATACATGGGTGATTCTTTACTTTTGACAACTTGAAATCTGGAAGATGAAACTTTAAAATGTTTCATCTATGTGAAAACATTCATCTCATGTCCTCGTACCATATTCAGGCAACAAGGGTTATGTATGTAACCAAGACGTTTCCTTCTTGTGTGAATGTGTGTGTGTTTATGTTTAGATTAATTATAGTGCGTTCCATAGTCAAATAAACTTTGTGTGTGCATTCACCCAAGATCTTTGCTGTTCTCTGATCACAAATAAAGTCCCTTTAAAAAAAAAAAAAAAAAAAAAATTCGAACTTGCTACATGCTCTAAAACTCTATACATTAAGAAGTTTTTCTGTGGCCATGAAACTTAAGGCCCCGATATACTTCAAGAGAACTTGAAGAACGAACTGGTGTGATGTAGTTCAGGGGGACTGTTAATGGTTTGCTTACTTATTAATGTTTAAGCATTTTGCATGACAGAAAAAGGGTTCTGTCAAAAATAAAGTTCCCAATATTCTCATATGGTAATAGTAACTTTACTGATTTGACCTTTACTGTTCTTTATAATCACTATAAAGCTGTCACTCATCTTAGTTCATCACGATCTCACAAAGTTCCGTTATAATCAATGAAGCTGACTGCACAATAAATCTCTTATTTGAATAATTGTTTGTTTTAATGTGAGAGTTTGCAAGCATGCAGAACTTACTTTTGATATGAAACAAAGTTTTGAAGTTTTATTAGAGATTCAAACAATAAATACAGTTTAGGTGCTCTTTAATGTGGCATGACGAATTGCTGTAGCGATTCCCATGTGAACTGATAATCCCTTCCACTTTACTAGTTATAGCACGAAATAAACATGAATGAACATTGGAAGATATACTGTATGTTGAAAGGACCAGTACAACTTAATGAAATGTTTTATGTCTCATGTAATCACTCAATCAGTGTTTCAATTGCGGAAAGAGATCAATAAATCAGCTTGTAAACAATATGTCACGTAATGTTACATTTAGTTCAGAAAAGCCAAACCAGAAAAAAAATGTACTCTAGAGAGGAGCATTTTGCAACAAAAAAGCACTATATTACATATGCATTATATTTTTACTTTTATATCATTAAAAAAATTATTAACATATTTTATAAAAATTTACAAAAACAGTTGTATACAAATCAATTGTTAATTTTAACTTTTAATGATAATGTACCAGCTGAGTGAGCTGACAGGGTTCCTTGTGTTAGGGGTGAGCTAATTGGGCTTAAAGGTGCAGTAAGCGGTTTCTGAGAAACAGTCGATATTAGCTTGATCTGAGGCAACACTGATCTGTAACACACATTAAACAGTCAAACTGTATTTTTTGTTTGAATTTCGCATTAAAATGTAAAGAATTCGAAATCGGAGACTTTGTTTCATATCAAAAGTAACAAAGCACAAAGCTGATTGTGATTTATTGGATGATGGGAGGCGTGCTACAATGCTCTGTTCATTCATCAACTGAAAACAGCATTGACCAAAAGATTGATTCTTGGGATTTATATCAGAATCAGAATCAGAATCGATATCAGTTCATAAAGAGGAGAATCGATTAAAATCGAGAGATCAATATTACCCAGCCCTAGCGTTGTTCATATTTGCCTGTTCAGACACAAAGGTTGTGTTTTAGTGGCCTCTGCTTCGTGTGGTGCTGGACATGAAAAGTGACAGAAATTACACTGCAAGAGTGTTGAACATACATTTATAATGATGACAAACTGAGGTCATACTATCCTTTACTTTTAGTGATTTTAAAACACATTGCAATGGCATTCCAAGTAAACTTGAAGTGTGCTAATAGCATCATTATTGTGTGCTTCAAAAAAAAACAAAAAAGTAATCTTTATAAATAATGGCACAGTTTAAGAATTTGCCTTTTACTGACATTTATATATCCCAGTATACCAGTAACTCACTTATCCAGAGAACATCAGTCTGTACATTGAATGTAAGAAACACTATGGACTGGAATCGAACCCGGGTTGCTGCCACACAAGCGCACTCCATGCAGATATTCACCACGCAAAACTGGGGTTACTTTGTGTTCTTTCTATACTGTTACAAGTACTTAGTCTGGCTATCACCAGACCAAGCTCAATCTTTTAAGATTGAACATTAGTCTGAGGAGTCTGCTCTTTATTTGAATAATTATAATAATTTGTTACATTTATATAGCGCTTTTCTAGGTACGCTTTACATAGAAGGGGGAATCTCCTCAACCACCACCAATGTGCAGCATCCACCTGCTTGATGCGACGGCAGCCATATTGCACCAGAACGCCCACCACACACCAGCTTACTGGTGGAGAGGAGACAGTGATGAAGCCAATCAGTATATGGGGATGATTAGGAGGCCATGATGGACAGAGGCCAAGGGGCAAATTCTGGGATTTTTAATGACCACAGAGAGTCAGGATCTCGATTTAACGTCTCATCCGAAGGACGGTGCTCTTTGACAGTATAGTGTCTCGATCATTACACTGGGGTCCCACACAGGTCCCACACAGACCACAGGGTGAGCACCCCCTGCTGGCCTCACTAACACCTCCTCCAGCAGCAACCTGGTTTTCTCAGGAGGTCTCCCATCCAGGTACTAACCAGGCTCAGCCCTGCTTAGCTTCAGTGGGCAACCAGTCTTGGGCTACAGGGTGATATGGCTGCTGGTTTTTTCTACAGCACAAGAGGCGTGATCAACGGGCATAATTCA
Organism: Rutilus rutilus; assembly: GCF_951802725.1. NCBI lineage: Eukaryota > Metazoa > Chordata > Actinopteri > Cypriniformes > Leuciscidae > Rutilus > Rutilus rutilus. Next base: position 30,880,265 of record NC_140215.1, on the reverse strand, counting down.
AATGACTCTGTACACAATTGAATAGTCCTTCAACCAATCAGACAAACGATCCAGGTGACGTACTTTGCAGCGAAAACTCCAGGCAGGAAATGTGTCAACAAAAGTGTTGGTTTGGAGCATTGATCAGCGGTTTGCAGAAGCAGAAATGGCATCGAGTGATTTTTGCAGGTTATATTGTGAGTGATATTTATACCCACTCAAGCGTTTTATTTGCTAAACTAAAGAAGCCATTGAGAATCGTCGAGAGGTTAAAAGGCCAATAGCGCGCCAGGTGGATAAGCCAGTTTGTGATTGGTCCCTGCAAATTTGTAATGGAAGCAGGATCAAAGAATGTACAGGTTTCCAGCCTGAGCTGCAGGGCGAAATCAAATCGCCGGCAGATCGGGCTATAGGTTTACCTAGTCTAACAAGTACTGCTATAAGCAAACAGATTTTTCCATCAATGACAGTTCAAATTATATAAATTTAAAGACGGTAAATGTCTCAATATAGGCGCAGTAAGCGGTGCGTAAAATTAAACGTGAAACTGTATAGAACAAAAAAGTTTGTTAAACTTGAAGCTGTTGAAGAAATGAAGAATAAGGTACCATAAGGTACCAAAGTGAATACAGTAGGTGCGTTAGGAATACACTAAAAGTAATACAACTTTTGATCAAGTACGTGAATTTCTTTTACCATTTCAGACTGACTATGTTGTTTTCTTTATTCGTCATAATTACATATCTTTACTTTTGTAACTACTTTCTATATGTATGTAAAGCTGCTTTGCAACAATGCAAAATTGTGAAAAGTGCTATAGAAATAAATTAAAACAATGCCTGATATTCAAAGTGTGATTAAATTATTGAAAAAGTAAATGTCATTATTGTAAAATTTACTTCATTATTATGATTATGATTTATTTATTTTTGTTTGTTTGGAACTCAAAACACATTTCCTGTAAACTTTTATCTATACTATTTTTATACTCAAGTAGAACTCAAATACAGTTCATTGTATTGTACATTTAATCAGCACAGGTCAACAGAGGATTCAACAAAAATAAATTACTGAAGTAGTACTTAAATATTTAACAAATTAAATTGTTTTATTTGCAAAGTCCTAATTGTTACATTTGCACTGTAGGCAAAAGTTGTGTTTGGAACAGTACCTGTTAGCAGAAACAAACTAGATGTTTCAGTTCATACTTCACATTTTTGTTGGTTTGCACAAAACGAAAGTCTCAACTAAAAAAATACATATCTTAAAATAATAATAAGAGGGGGTATTCCCCCGAAACACGATTTTAGCAATTTTAACATATTGTCAATTGATATGTCACATGAATGGTAAGTTTATCACACAAACCTCACAGCTCTGCCACTGATTGGGAATGTTAGGTCGGAGTTTTTGTTCACACACCACCCTCCTCATATCATCCACTGACGGGTCTGATTGCACCTGGTCATAATAAGGCAACTGGAAATCTTCATGAATCCCTGCAGAGCACAAAGCATTCATGATTATTTATTTACACTAAAGGTTTGGATGTGGATGTGCAACATCATGTATTTTATTTTCTTCCCTAAGGAAGGCCCTAACCCTAAACAGTCATGATGTTGTATCTCATAACCATTTTTCTCCCCCTCTCTGACCCTAACAGGTGAATAAGCTGTTTCACGCTGATGTGTCTTTAAGACGTCCATGTACCTTCTGTTTTGATTGGTTAACTTCTTTGACAGCATGAGTAATAATAGCAGCACACATGCTATGGGTTTACTCTCAGGTCTATAATATACTGTAGTTTAATATAGTTCCGCCACTATGTCCTTCAATAACAGTCTCTCCTACAAAACTTTTCAGAAGGTTTGGTGACCTTTAGCACATTTTATCATTAGTTAAGGAAATACTTCCTCTTATTACCTCGTATCATGACTAGGTGACAATGTTTCTGAACACTGAATAGGCATCATCGAACAAAAGTAAAGTAAAAAATAAATTGTTGACAACCGGTCTGTTCCATAGCGAGAGTGAAATATTTGGAGGGCTGAAGATGGACAAAAAAAATAAAAAAAAATAAATAAATAAATTCTAAGGGAAAGGAAAAGAGGGGGAAAATAAAATAAAAAAAGATGTTCACAAAAACACTTTTCTTAAAATATCTTCTTGCTCCACAGAAGAAAGTCCAACAGTTTTGGAATGACATGGGGGTAAGTAAATGGGTGAACTTTCCTTTTAAGGGCTATCAATGAGATTTTTTTTTTTTTTTTTTGCATGACTCTCTAGAATACTATTCTGATTGGTCATTCATGGTAGTTAGAATTCAAATATATCTGACAGTTATTCAGTGCCAATAAAATAGGTAATAAAATATCTATATTTCATGTTTATGTTTATTTGTGTATTGTTATGTAGCCATGAAATACTGCACGTAAGATAATGTATAGTTAGGTGGTCATTATTATTTAATTTTTTTGCAAAATAAACACCAACATGTTCAGGATTCTGAAGTGATGCAGAGACTGTATTATTTTTGTTATTAGAGATTTATATCTTAATGAAAAAATATTGACGCAAGCCATTTTAAGAAACCAATGAATAAGTGTCAATGAATAAGAACACAATTGAACAATTAAGAACTATTTAAATCAGTCCACTGCTGGTGTGCATTGATTGGGATCTTATCACACTGTTTTTTGTTTGTTTGTTTTTTACTTGACTTAAAATATATTAGTAAGGTACCTTGGACAGAACATCTGCGAGCAAGTTCCCAGAACACCAGGCCAAGTGAGTAGATATCAGCCCGCTTAAATGACTCAAAGCTGCTCATGTTTATAGAATCATCCAGGATCTCAGGAGCCATGTACCTGCAGAAACAAACATACTCACATTAGAGTAATGTACTCAAACCACATGAACGCATTAACCTCCATCAAGATGTCTTTATACACCTGAAAGCAAACAATGACACGTTTTACACAGAGACAGAAAGTGCACATAGAGTTTACATAGAGGAACAGAGAACACTCACACAAATACTAAAATTAACATTTAGTCAAACACATATACTGTACATACAAAGATACAGATTATATATCACTCAAGATGTCTTGAGTACACAAATCCAAAGCCTAAAAGCAAATGATAGTAAATAGCAAAAATCATAATTTAACCATTATAACACTTGTTTGCACATGCAACCAATGCTCTTTTACTTGTCTGTATTTACTGAAAGACAGTTGGCTACACACTACACTCATAGATCCATACTGTGACCATCAGCATAAAGCCAGGCCAAAAACTGTCTACTTAGACAGGAAGAGTCCATCTGATTGGCATGTAAAACAACCAATCATGTTTTTTTTTTTTTTTTACATAGCATTTAAGGGCAGGTAAATCAGAATAGTATAACTCTGAGAGTAAATGTAAAATATCAAGGTGTGCTTAAGAATATCTTTGCTATGTGTCTCTGAAAAAACAAAACAAAAAAAAACTTATCTTTCAAATTTTCAAAGGCATCAACCACACAAACTTTGTCAAATCTAGCTCTTCCACAGAAGTGTTCATTCTCAGTACTTGAAGACTATGGCACAACCTACACAACTATAGATAATAAGTAATAATTCAGTTTATGATGTCTCAAATTGACCTCAAAATGACCTTATGTAAGAAAAAGATTATCTAACCTCTTGGTGCCCACTCTGTGGTTAATGGGGATGTCAATGGTGTTGGTATTAGAGTCGTGTTTGACAGCCAGACCAAGATCAGCAATCACAGCGGTTCCGTTCTTCTTAACCAGGATGTTCTTTGACTTTATGTCTCTGTGAGCAATGGCGGGCTTCCCTGTCCCATAAGTAATATGCTAAATTAATAACAGCACACGACATATACACGACAAGTCATTTTCATGCAGAAAAAGAGTCATATTTAATATAAACAAAAAGATGGTCACACAGTTGTCTGAGTTTGGTCAGTAAGAAAGCTAATGTCCTAAAAAAAAAAAAAAGCAATTTTTCATGTTATGTTAATGTTATTTATTTTCTAACTAGCTGTGTTTACAACATGTCATTTTGTAGACTGGTTGATTTCTGTTTCTGTGATGTTGTAACATCAAATGTGTTCTGATGGGCTATGATTGTGTCACAGCAGTTTCACATTTAGTGTGAACAGACCAAAAATTTGTTACCCAAAACTTGTCTAATATGGACACAGAATTAGAAAGTTTTGTTATCATGCAGGCAATTAATCATCATTAATCATAATCACACCATGTTTGTTCATTTGGCCAGAGGAGAATTGGTTCCCCGACTAAGCCTGTTTTATTTTTTCTCTCCATTCTGTCACCTGATGGAGTTTGGGTTCCTTGCCACTGTTGCCTTTCTCTTGCTTAGTTGGGGACACTTAAAGGGGTCATGAACTGTGTTGTGTTCATCATAAGTGATTGTTGACTTCTATTTTGAGAAGGAAGTAAACAAGATGGATGAAGTTCGCTTCTCTTGTCTTGTGTGTTTATTGTTTAATAATCCTGACAGATACCCATATTAGGCAGACAAAGATTAGGCAGTTTTTTCGTTAACGTTGGTCACGAAGATGGCTGTTGTTAACGTGCCTTTCCCGAGTTTTTTCCTGCCTTGCCTCAGTGAGCACTGCTATGCCATTTAGCAGATGGCTGCAGATCTTTGAAAATTAACTATTGCACATTTTATTGAAAATGTGAGTTATCGATGCTACAGGGCAAGCCTGGCCGGATGAAAGACTGAGAGCTGTACTGCCTTACTGTCTCAGGACATAGAGACAACGGATTTTCTACTGCTTACCATGGGTACGACGTATAAGGATGCCGAGGATGCATTGAAAACCTACTTTGTGCAAAAAGCTAACATAGCTGAACGCCACGCCTTCCATAAACTCTGTCAGGCACCTCACGAGGCAGTTTTCCAGTATGCTGTTGCTTTACGAGAGCTTGTTTTTTCATATGAGTTCGATGCCAGTACTGACAAAATGATTTGCGATCAGTTAGTGGAGAATGTGCTTAGCCCAGGAATAAATGAGAGACCTTTACCAGAAACGGATCTCACACTGGACAGAGCTGTTACTATAGCAAGTCAGATTTAATCTGCTGCCGATCAACAGCAGAGTTTGGATGTGCTAAAAACTTTATACACTACGTAAAGCTGGATGAAACGTCTCGGTTACGTATGTAACCCTCGTTCCCTGAGTAGGGAACGGAGACGTTACGTCGGATGACGACGAATGGGGTTTCGCTTAGAAATCCTATCATCTTCGAGTATTAAAACACGAGCCAATGGCAATGAAATGCCATGGGTCTGCGGAATTTGCATAGCGTAACTCCGCCCCACGCAGGGGGTATATAAGGAAGTGCGCGAGCAACATGCAGACTATGTCTTCGCTGAGGAGCCGAGACTGAACTCAGGCGTTCCAGCGGTACAGCGGAAGTGGCAGGGAGACGTAACGTCTCCGTTCCCTACTCAGGGAACGAGGGTTACATACGTAACCGAGACGTTCCCTTTCGTTGTCACTCCGAGTTACGTCGGATGACGACGAATGGGGTTCCCAGTGTAATCACAAGGTGGCTTGCCAAGGGAAAGACACATGATCAAAGAGGCTTACAGTGGAATACACATGTGGGGGTCGCCCGGAGGGGGAACCATGCACATGGAGGCACCTAGCCAAGCGCGAAAGCTGCCGGTGGCATAACTCTGGCGTTGACGTCAACAGTGCTGGAGGAGACTCAGGGCTTATGAGGCTCACCTGAGGAAATATCGCACGTATCCCGTCCGTGGAGAGGAATGGCGAGCAAGCGAAGACACCTGAGCAGAATCTAGCACCGGCTAGTTGAAGCGAGTACATGAGAAGAAACTGGCTCAACTCGGAGATTGTAGAATCTCGCGAAAGTATTAGGTGTCGCCCAGCCTGCAGCTCTGCAGATGTCTGTTAGCGAGGCGCCATGCGCTAGAACCCAAGAGGATGCCACACTCCGGGTGGAGTGGGCCGTCACACCAAGGGGGCACGGTCGACCTTGCTGCTGGTAAGCCAAAGCAATGGCGTCCACTATCCAGTGAGACAACCTTTGCTTCGAGAGAGCCTTTCCCTTCAGCTTCCCACCAAGACAGACAAGAGCTGGTCTGAGGTCCTGAAACACTGCGTTCTGTCTACGTAAGCACGGAGGGCGCGTACTGGACAGAGCAGTGCCAAGGCTGGGTCTGCCTCCTCCAAGGGCAGCGCTTGCAGGTTCACCACCTGGTCTCGAAAGGGTGTGGTGGGAACCTTGGGCACATATCCAGGCCGGGGTCTCAGGATCACGTGAGAGATAGCCGGCCCGAATTCCAGGCACGCTTCGTCAACCGAGAATGCCTGCAGGTCCCCTACCCTCTTGATGGAGGCCAATGCAACCAGGAGCGCTGTCTTCATAGACAGGAACTTAAGCTCCACTGATTGCAGAGGCTCAAAGGGAGCACTCTGCAGGGCAGTTAGAACCACTGAGAGGTCCCAAGAGGGAACGAGAGGAGAGCGAGGAGGATTTAGTCTCCTCGCTCCTCTCAGGAACCTGATGATCAGGTCGTGCTTCCCCAGAGACTTACCTTCAACTGCATCGTGATGTGCGGCAATAGCGGCAACATACACTTTCAGGGTGGAGGGAGACAGCCTTCGCTCCAACCCTTCTTGCAGGAAGGAAAGCACGACACTGATTGGGCATTTCGTGGGTTCTTGCTGTTTAGAAGAACACCAGTTGACGAAGAGGTTCCACTTCAACGCATAGGCATGTCTCGTGGACGATGCTCTAGCGGAAGTGATGGTAGCCACCACCGCTGGTGGTAGGGTACTCAAACCTACCTCCTCCCGTCCAGGAGCCACACGTGGAGGTTCCAAAGATCGGGACGAGGGTGCCAAAGGGTGCCCCGTCCCTGAGAAAGCAGGTCCTTCCTCAGAGGAATTGGCCAGGGAGGTGCTGTCGCGAGGAGAACTAGTTCTGGGAACCAGGTGCGGTTGTGCCAATACGGGGCAACCAATATTACCTGCTCCTCGTCCTCCCTGATCTTGCGCAAAGTCTGCGCAAGGAGGCTCACTGGGGGAAACGCATACTTGCGTAGGCCCCGCGGCCAGCTGTGCGCCAGTGCATCCGTGCCGAGCGTGCCCTCGGACAGGGAATAAAACAGGTCGCAGTGGGACGAGTCGTGGGAGGCAAGATGGAGTCGCCATTCTCCAGCGAGAGGCCGAACTCGAGACAGCTCGTCGGCCGCCTGGTTCAGGTGTCCCGGGATATAAATGGCTCGAAGCGACCTCAGATGCTTCTGACTCCATATGAGGAGGTGGCGGGCGAGTTGCGACATACGGCGGGAGCGTAGACCACCTTGATGGTTGATGTACGCTACTGTGGCGGTATTGTCTGATCGGACTAGTACGTGTTGACCCTTGAGCAACGCTCGGAAGCGTTGCAGGGCAAGGCGTACGGCCAGCAACTCGAGGCAATTGACATGCAAAAGGCGCTGAGGACCTGTCCAGGAACCTGCAGCAGCATGTCCATTGCACATGGCACCCCAGCCCGTGGTGGAGGCATCTGTGGAGACAACAACATGCCTGGAAGCTCGTTCTAAGGGCACTCTAACCCGTAGAAAATTGAGGTTCGACCACGGGGTGAAGGTCTGACGGCAGGTCGGAGTCACTGGGACTCGGAGCGTGCCGTGTTGCCATGCCCACCTCGGGACTCGATCGTGAAGCCAAAGCTGAAGCGGTCTCATATGAAGCAATCCGAGCGGCGTTACTGCGGCTGCGGATGCCATATGCCCCAGGAGCCTCTGAAATAGTTTCAGTGGAACCGCATTCTTGCCCTTGAATTGGCGAAGACAAGTCAGCAGTGACTACGCGCGCTCGCTCGTAAGCTGCGCGCACATGGCGACCGAGTCGATCTCCATACCGAGAAAAGAGATCCTCTGCACGGGGCAGAGTTTGCTCTTCTCCCAGTTGACCCGAAGGCCCAGACGAGCTAGGTGCCGGAGCACAAGGTCCCTGTGTTCGCAAACCTGGTCTCGAGAGTGAGCTAGGATCAGCCAGTCGTCGAGATAGTTCAGGATGCGATCCCCGTGTTCGCGTAGGGGAACAAGGGCTGCCTCGACAACCTTCGTGAAGACGCGAGGAGACAGGGCTAACCCGAAAGGGAGAACCGCGTACTGTATGCCTGTCCCTCGAAAGCAAACCGTAGAAACGGTCTGTGTCGAGGAAAAATGGAGACATGGGAGTAGGCGTCCTTCAGGTCGATCGCTGCAAACCAATCCTGCGGCCGCACGCATTCGAAAATGCGTTTGGCCGTGAGCATCTTGAACGGCGTCCTCTTTTTTGAAGGGAGCGGTTCAAGACGCGCAGGTCCAGGATTGGTCGTAACCCACCGGATTCTTCGGTACAATAAAGTAGGGGCTGTAAAACCCAGACTTCATTTCGGCTGGAGGGACAGTCTCGATCGCACCCTTCGCCAGTAGGGTAGCGACCTCCGCTCTCATGACAGGGGCATTGCCACCGGCCATAGTGAGCGGATTCCCCTGAGGCGGGGAGGAGACCACGCGAACTGAATCACGTAGCCGAGCCTGATGGTTCTCCGACCCGGCGGGACAGTCCGGAAAGCTCTAGCCAGGCCTCCAGAAACTGCGCCAGCGGGGTTATTCGAACCACAGACGTACTGTCGGGGGTGCAGCGAGGCGGAATGACCGGCCCAGGCGTGGGTGGCATAGCGGCCCGGTGCGGGGGCACGGCCATAAACCGCGTCCTGCCAGAGGAGGCCAGGGGAGGACCAGCGTCCCACGGGGGCGTGCTCTGGCAGGGGTCTGGCGACAGAGGGGGATGAGAGGAGCGTGGCCCGTGGGCGGCGCGTGCTGTCATCCACAGCCTCTTGGGGCTCAGAGAAAGAGCATTAGTTCTTTTGTAGAGATCTTCACCCAGCCCTCAAGCGGGGGAAGGAGTGGTCCTGCTACCAGCTCCTGAAGAACTGAGCCCTAACTCCAAGCTGCCTGTCTCAGGTTTGTGCTGCTCAGCCAGGTGTTAGCCGGCTAAGGGGCAGAGACAGGCGGTGCCAGCCTCCAGCGACCCCCTTGTGCTCAGGCCAGTGAAGGCTCGAGGGGAGGAGCCGCAAGGAGGCGGCGTCGGTGGGAAGCAGACTAAGCAGACCACACCGACGGATGACCGTCAGTGCAGAAGCCTCAGTCTGCTTATGGATTGATCGAAGACTGTTGGGCGCAGTCCTCAACCACCCCGCCGACCAGGCTGCCCGCCTCAAGGTGCTGCTTAGGCTGGTGTGGCAGTCTAAAGGGCGGAGACGGGCAGCGCCTCCCTCCTGCGGCTTCCTCCTGCTCAGGTCCGTTTGCAGGCCAGAGGGGAGCAGCCGCATGGAGGGGGGCTTGGCGGGAAGCAGACTGAGGAGGCCGCACGGATGGATGACCATCGGTGCCGGACCCGAGTCTGCTTCAGGTGGTCGAAGCCACACCGCCAAAGAGCTCAGCCTGGGACATGGGGGAGCTGAGAAAATGAATTCTCAGACCCTGCCACATGAACCTGGCTAAGCCCATGTCTGGACCACATAGTGGACATCACCTGACCCAGGATCACGCAGGTACCGATGTCGCCCGAGAGCGAGGTCAGTAGTGTGCGTGGCGGAACAACCAGGCCGGGCATGGGAGGCATAGCGTCCCAGCATAGGGGCGTGGTTAGAATTTCCGCGTTCTGCCAGGGTTGGCCAGGGAAGGACTAGCGTTCCACTGCGGCCGGTTCGACAGAACTCCCGGGACAGCACTGCATCGAAGGCGCAGGCGAACACACAGCACTGCATGACCGTGCCACTATAGTGACAGGGAACATACAGACCATGATCGCCGTGCGATCGAAAGCAGCGAAGGCGGAGGACACCCGCGGGCCGCGAAAGTCACGTGGAGTCTCACGCAGCGCAGGCGTCCTGATGCACGTCCGGGAGAAGCTTACAGCGCTCGGGGGGAGGGCGGGGCCACTCCAGCCGATGCTTCCAGCTGCCCGGGAAAGCATGGCTGACAGCTCTGGATCGGTCCCGGCAACGATGGCACTCCCGTGGGAGGCAACGCAGTCGAAACTTCATTTCCAGAGGAATCAAGCCCGCCTTGTGATGCTGTGAGTGCATGGTCTGCGATGTGGAGGGGGGTGTGGCCCGAGGAATTGAATCGTCGGTTGTTGTGCCACACCAAACCCTCAGATCACCCTGGCCACCAGCCAAAGTAACCCTTCTCGAGGAAGAGATAAATTGGGGTGTGGCAGAGGGGACTCTACTCACATGGAGATCATTGAGTCTTGATCTATAAACATCGCGATGGTCATGTTCCCGCAATAAAAACATGACTCATCAACGAGCGCTGCCAAGCGTGATAAAGCCCAACACGCAAAACAGCGCTCGCGACCGTTAGGCAGATGACTGACGCACACACATCCAGAAAATACACGGGCGAACCGTCTTGAAAAAGACGTGCCGCGTGCAGCTCTTTTTAGAGAGTGGAAAAGCTCAGCAGAGTGCTGAAGCACCCAGGGAGAAACACACTCACTGTCGGCAGATTACTGCACAAATCAGCAGCAGGAAATGCGATCTCGCTGGAAGCGCCGTCACACCAACACACTGAAGAGCCGCTCGTCTCGAAGAGATTTGAGATGACACTCAAAAGGCTTGTGGAGTGAAGTACTGAACTTGGCTCCGAAGCGAAAACATAGTCTGCATGTTGCTCGCGCACTTCCTTATATACCCCCTGCGTGGGGCGGAGTTACGCTATGCAAATTCCGCAGACCCATGGCATTTCATTGCCATTGGCTCGTGTTTTAATACTCGAAGATGATAGGATTTCTAAGCGAAACCCCATTCGTCGTCATCCGACGTAACTCGGAGTGACAACGAAAGGGAACTGTCACACCTATGCGCCAAAAACTTTGCCATCTGCAACTCTTTGCTCATTGTGGTGTTTCAGAGGAATAAAATCACTTGCAAGCAGCTGGGGTGATAGAACGCATCAACATTGTTGTTACACAAATAAAAAAAAAGTTAAAAGTTAAGGATGTGTTTGTTGACCTCAGAGAGCCAAATAAATCAGTGATTGTGGACTCTTTTCCATTGCCACACATGGATGAACTACTCTCTGCTCATCCAAGGTTCTACTATTTTCACTACCATCAACCTGACTAATGCTTACTACCAAGTGCCGTAACCTCACAGCCTTTATTACTCATGACGGACTGTTCAGTTGGCTTCAGCGCCTGCAGAACTTCAGAAGATGATGACCATCATCCTGGCTTGCTTGAAGATCGAAAATGGGACAACATTATCATCTTCGGACACGACATGTCTATGCATGACAAAGCACTTCAAGCAGTCTTACCACGACTAGAAGCTGCTGGCTTGCAGCTCAATAACGACAAGTTTCGCTTCTGGCAAACCAGCCTGCTGTTCTTAGGTCATACTGTTTCACCGAGGGTCTTCTTCCTGATAAATTACGTGTACAGGCGATTCTCAATGCCCCTGCACCTTCTGATGCATCTACTTTGTGCTCCTTACTTGAACAGTCAAGTCCCACCCTGCTCCTCTACAGCCTCTACAATATTTGTCACCATCGTTCCTCTCTCTACTACCCAGCAGCTAATGGTGCTGTAGACAGGTTTAACCGTGTGCTCAAACACACTGTTCAAATGGCCATCCAGCAACATCAGCCATGGAAACCTGTGGTAACTGACTTCTTGCAGGTGTACTGTGCCACTCCACATGCTGCAACTGGTACTTCACACTTTAAGGTCCTCTATGGCAGGCAAAGGCGCACAAGGCTGTCTATTTTGCCATCTGCTCCTGTGCACTCACCAAACTGACATGACTGTTCACCGAAGGGTTATGCGGCTTCAACACAACCAGACAGTAAGAGATGCTTCACTGACCACTGCCTGTATTTCTAACAGCTGTTCTAGCATGGACTTCAAAGACTATAGTGTGCCAGTTACCGCCAAAACCAGCCAAACAATGAGGTCTGCTTTACTGACCACTGCCTGCTTCTTTACCAGTCGATCTTAGCATGGATTCCAAATACTATAAACCAATGTAAGGTGTTGTTGCTGAGTGATGTCCACAGCCTTTAACAACCAGGCCAGCCTTTTACTTTACATTTAAGATAAGGTATAGACTGTGCAAAATAGCAAATAGCATTATAAGTTATTTACACTGTGTATATAGTGTTAGAATATATTCATACTTAGTACAAATAGGGGCAGATAATAGGACAATATCCTAGACCTTTGAGGACACCTTTACTGATCAGCAGATTCGGTATGGTTAGGGTTAGGCATATGGAAAAGTAATGTCTCATAAGGCAGCATCCATTTAATGATAGTTTTGAATATGGTAATAAAATGATCTGCACAAGTTATGGTCGATGTGGCAGCCTGTCCAGTCAACTAAAGGAGATAACATCTCATTTCAATTATAGGCCTATTAAATACCCGTATAAATATTTCCATTTTTCTTTGATTTTCTTGTATATTTAAACTCTCCCAGCTGATATGTAATGGAAATAGAGTAAAGAATGGGTTCACAAAAAGGCGGACTCAAACTCCGGTCAGTCACATCTGACCTATCCACTTTCTTTACTCTCCCGGCCACTACTCCTGTTTCTGAATGGATTTATTTTGTAATTTAGTCTGTGAAGTTAGTGTAAATAGACACTGTTAAATATATTTTTAATTGTTCAACTGTTAATTGTAACAAATATCTAATATTACCTGACTAGTCTTACATATTAATTACATATTACATTTATTCTATGACCAGTATTACACATGTACTGTATGTAACTAAAAAAATTACTAGAATGTTTTTGTTTTTTTTAGAGGAGGATAGACTTCCACTACTAAGTGAAGGTTTTATCCTCCAGAGAAACTAGAACAGAAATAAAAATAAAAATAAATCAACTGATGCATATGATCAACACCTTGAGTGCCAATAATCTCCATGTGCAGGTGGGCGATACCGCTGGAGATGGACAGTGCCAGAACTATCACTCCCTCCACTGATACCGTGTATCTGTTCAGGTAATCAAAGAGAGACCCATGCTCATGATATTCAGACACCAGCCACAGCTGTGTCCATGAGCCATTATCTGAAGAAAGACAAAATAGACAGATTACCCAAACATGATGGACAAGAACATCCAAAGTGATTTGAAAATATATCTCAAAATGCAAGTTTTGATTTAATGACTCAAATGTCAAGAGGTATAACCATCATGAAAAAACATGTTTTCATGGAAAATTGTAATCATTACTTTCGAAAATGTTTTTTTTTATCAAAATAAAAAAAGTATTTATTCCTATCTGTATGATTTTTGGACTAGGTCTATGCATTTATAATTCAAAGGAAAAAAATCTGGACAAAGATGACTGTCATATAATTGATCCTTTAATAATGGTCAGGTTATCAGTGCTTGCTTTGAAACTAAAGCTATTAAAGATAAACTACCCAAAATATGAAAATTCTTTTATCATTTACTCACCAAAGTAAATAAAAGTTGTTGTTTTTTACCATTGATTTCTGTTGTATGGACAAAAAAAAAAAAAAAAAAACACTGAAACATGTCTCAAAATATCTTCTCATATGTGACAAAAAGAAAAGAAAGTAAGAAATGTTTGGAACAACTTGAGGGGGAATAAATAATGACAGACGTTCATTTTTGGGTAAATTATCCCTTTAAGTTTGCATTGGTTTGGTAACCTAAAGCAGTGCTTCTCAAACCTGTCTTGGAGTACCCCCAGCAATTCACATTTTAGATGTCTCCCTAATCAAACACACATCAACTCATCAGCTGGTTAGTAAAGACTCCAAGACCTCAGATGGATGTGTCAGATAAGAGAGACATCAAAAATGTACAATGTTAGGGGTACTCCAGGACCAGGGTTGGCACCCACTGACCTAAAGCATGTGGCATAAAGCATCTTACAAAACGTCTTAGTTTGGTATATAACCTTAGCTCATTGAGTAGAACGAGACATTGCATCAGCAGCTGACACTATGGCCCTGTTTAAACCACAGCGTTTTGGTCAATCCGATCACAAGTGGAGAACGCTTAATACAGGTGTAAACGAGGTCTAAAACGGTTTGAGCTTGTCCACTTTCGACCATTTTCAGGGGTAGTCGAAATTGCATTCAAATTGCTTACAAATTCAAATTCAAATTGCTAAAAGGTCAAATGCGTTTGAACAACCACAAAAGTCAGCATACTCTCTGACTACTACCTAATGCGTAAACATTATGGCAAGCACACTAGCCAAATAAAAAAATTGTCGGCTGAAGACCTAAGTTTTATTTGAAGATGAAAAAAGTACCAAGAACAATGTTCTCTCACCATTCCTGATTCTAACACACACTCACCACGTTCACTGTGGTCTTGTGGCTAGAAACAAAACCTGCTGCTCTCTGTATGTATTTCCCGTCATCTCATATGTAAATTATACAGGCTTATTTTGTTAATTTAATCAAAGATCTGAAAAAAAGCTCATATACCCCTCCCCTCAAAGAAATCAGGACAAAAGTGGTCGAAAATGGACACAATAGACGGATTAAAACACCAAGTGTAAACGGTAGTGTGTCTTCCTTGTCTACTTGTGATCTGATCTAAACATCTAAATACCAGGTGTAAACAGGGCCTATGGGAACACAACGGGTCTTTAGCCCATATAGAATAATGCAATATGACTGGCTGATGGTGCATGCACCGCCCAATAAAGCATCATCACCAGTGCCTCAAAAATGATGTGCTCACGCTATTATTCTTTCTCAACGAAGGAAGCCATCAGCAAGACTGAGGAGTATGGCAAGCTATGCAGTCTTGGCAAATGGGTAATGTGTTGGGTATTATGTATTAAGTGAAGATATAGTGTAATATTAGTATTTGTGCAATAATTGTCATTATTGAGTCATTTTGGGATAGTTACACTGCAGTTCAAAAGTTTTGGATCGGTACGATTTTTTATGTTTTTAAAATAAGTCTCTTATGCTCACCAAGGCTGCATTTATTTGATAAAAAAGAAAAAAAAGAAAAAAAAAGTAATATTGTTAAATATTATGACAATTTAAAATAACTGTTTTCTATTTTAATGTATTTTAAAATGTAATTTATTCCTGTGATCAAAGCTGAATTTTCAGCATCAGTCTTCAGTCTTACATGGTCCTTCAGAAATCATTCTAATATGCTGATTTGATGCTCAAAAAGCATTCATTATTATTATCAATGTTGAAAACAGTTGTGTACCATTTTTTTCAGGATTCTTTGATGAATAGTAAGTTCAAAAGAACAGCATTTATTTTAAATAGAATCTTTTGTAACATTATAAATGTCTTTACTGTAACTTTTGATCAATTTAATTCATCCTTGATTAATAAAAGTATTGATTTCTTTTATTTCTTTTGTGGCGTGTATGGATGAAGTGTAACTGAACAGTGAACTTGTATGTTGACCTACTCTCTCGATTGCCCAAAACAAATTTCTCCTAATGGAGATAATAAAGGATAAACTAACTAACTAACTTATGTGGTGTTTTCATTCTTGCCATTTTTGCAGTGCAGACAGTTTGACAATTCATTATACACTGCTTGTGCAGAGCCACACACTTACAAAATACCATTATGTTCCCCCAGAAGAGAATAATTCACTCAATGAATCCAATCAAAATGATGAGTCCAATCAAATAGAACAAAAGAATGACACACTACAAGGGTCAGATAACCTGCTTCCTGAAGAAGAGAAATCTGAGTGATGGCGCAAGCAAATCCACTGGTGACACATGCCTCAGTGGGTGGTGTAAGTGGCATCAGCCAGTCAATTGATTTGATTCTATACCAGCTTCAGACAATCATCACATCTGAAGTGTGTTTCCATAGCATCGGCTACTGATGCAGCATCAAGTGCACCTATGACATTAAACTCCTGTCATGAAATCTTACTCAAATATTTGTATGCAATAAAATGATAACTAAATATGTTTCTTGTTATATGCAAGAAAACAATTCAAACACACAACAAGCCTCGTTCTTACATCAATTTTCATGCATTAATGTGATTTTACACCAAAATCCCTTCATGTGATACCTTTGTTATCAGCGGCGATAAATCCCAAAATATTCTCGTGGCGTAACATTATTGTCTGATAAATCTCAGCCTCACGAAACCAGGAGCGCTCATCTCGTGATGAGAAGATCTTCACAGCGACATCCTCCCCCCTCCATTTGCCCCTCCACACTTCCCCGAAGCGCCCCTTTCCAATGCTTTCCTGGAGGACAATGGTTCGAGCAATCGTTCTCTGGACCAATAGGGGCAATCCTGAGAGAATATCACATAAACTGTCAGCTAAAGGGTTAACAACAGATATATGTCCATACACCTGTTCAAATCTCACTCAACTGCAAAAGAAAATGTATATTTATGATGATTCATTAAAATCATTAAATCATATCTAGCTCTTCAAAGATTTACTCATTTACTCATCTCATGTGATTCAAATATACACTGTGTTCCAAATTATTATGCAAGTGACATATCAGCAGGATTTAAGTACAATAAACATTCAGATTTTAGTTTTTCAAAGAAAGTGCTTGTTTTATTAAAAAATAGTTTGCCAGGTTAGCTACGTTAAATAGTTTGCCAGGTATTCTTATTTAAACCTACTTAAAGAGGTTGTTCCACATTATTAAGAAAGTCACAGTTTTCATGCAATTTAGGGAGGAAGAAAGATATTTCTGAAGATATTTCAGAAATGCAACTTTATGCATGACTGCCAGTCTGCCTGGAGAGGTTCTTGAGACTCCAGCAGCTTCAAATACCTGTTTGCTATTTGAAATGAGTATTTCTTAATGAGTATTTATCTGACCGAGTTCGTCTGAGCTCTAAATGTCTCACAAATCTTTTGATAGTTTGATCATCTCCGTTCAGTTTTTGCTAAATATTAGTTGGTTTCATGCCTTTTGCAAGACGTTGCACCATGTCATGCTTTTCATCTTGAGAAAGCTGAAAAGCATACATTGCATAAGAACGTCTTGGTTACTAGTGGAATCCCTTTTTCCTTGTTGGAGGGAACGGAGACGTTGTGTTGAAATACCGACACTAGGGGTCACTCTTGGGAGCCCCTAACACCTCTGAAGAATTCAAAAAAGGCCAATGGAACTGGTGTGTGGAATTTGCATGTCTGGCCACATCCCATACAAACGGGACTATAAGGCGGCCAGCATGCATCACACACTTCAGATTTGTTCTTAGGAGCCAAGATGGCGTCTCAACCTCTTCAGTGGCAGTTCAAAATTGTGGCAGGAGGGACACAACGTCTCCGTTCCCTCCATCAGGGAACGAGGGGAACACTAATAACCCAGGCGTTCCCTTTCTGTCGGTCACTTTCGACGTTGTCAAATTTACCAACACTAGGAGTCTGAAGAAAATTTCATTATTTAATATTATTTAAGTATTATTATTCTTTATTAGTATTCATAATCATCTGTAATCGTATTTTGTGAATCACGGTGTGCTTGGGAGAGGTAGACTGTAGATTGCATGAACGTGTGAGAGACAGAGAGACAAGATATAAGTTTCAATGCATATGTTGACTTAACGATTCACTATACATTTAATTTTAAATAGAAACCAGATGTTAAGCAGCGTATAAAACCCAACCTTTTTGTCCAGAGGAACAGGGAAAACTGGAATGAAAGATCATCTCTCCAGTCTCGACATTAAACAAAAAAGAGATCTCTTGGCAAAATAACTGGTGTCCGGTCCCGTGAATTAAACAACAATGGGGAAAAAGCTATGCTAAACGCCACAACTATTGAACTGTGTCACGAGACTTGGCGGTGCAGATGCAGGCAGGCCTCCACGTGCCAAAGCAGTTGTAGCTAAGCTACTCGCAACCTTCCAACGCTCAAGGTAACTGACCTCAGGTCTTCGCATATCAGAGGGAGACCCTCACCTCTGGGAAGAGGCCGTTCAAAATAAAGTTGTTGTTTTTTTACAACTGAGTAAACCTGAGAAATCCTTCTCATTGAGAAAGGAACACTATGGATACCACATCCTGCCCAAATGGGGATGGTAGTATGTGGAAAATACATCCTAAGGAATCACCAGAAAGGGAGAATACTACACAGGAAAGAGTCCCTGTGGAGGGCTCCACCTGATGAGGGGGAGACTACCAGCCACAGCAATTGGTGACGGAGCTAGCTCCATCCAGGGGAAGACACTAGGTTCACTGATAGGGAAACTGAACAGTGGAAGAATGCATCATATAGGGTCACCATTAGGGAATCACTACATACAGAGCTCTAGCCCGATTACCAGGGCTCACCTGAAAGGGCTATACCACGGGTAATGGGCCTGGTGGTGAGTTCCCCACTGAACTTACTACCGTCAAGTGATAGGAGGTAGAAAAGATGTTCTGGATCACCAAACCTGAGGAAGTCTCTGGGACAAAAAGGTGCACGTAACCACCTCAGAAAGGGAACTCCAGGCACAAGTCACTAACAGAGAAGGCTTGTAGGTCCTTCAACCTCTTGATGGAGGTGAGCGCAATCAGGAGATCTTCATAGAGAGGGCACTAAGCTCAACTGATTGTAAGGGCTAAAAAGGATCTTTCTGTAAAGCATGTAGGACCAAAGAAAGATCCCAAGGGCTTGAAGGATTCAACCTATGTACACCTCTCAGGAACCTAATAATCAGGTTGTGCTTCCCCAAAGACCTGCCACGCACAGTAGGATGGAGGTGGACAGGCATTTCTCCAAGCCCTGTCTTTCCACCTTGGGAAAATCAAGAAAGTGTTATTTCTTGGCATCCCGCATCTTGGCAAGGTTTAGCCATAGGTAATGCTCCTGGACCACAAGTGTGGACATCAGGGTGGGAATTATGTAATTTTAGGGGCAAGGCCATTTGGCCTCCACCTTTTCTTTTTTTTTAGGGGCACCAAGGCCATATGACAGGGCACAAAGGCCATTGAGTACAATTCGATGGTTTTCCCATTCAGATTGATACCATAACATACTAATTTGGAATAAGACATGGATTATGACTTTTTTAATTAAAAAAAACATTTTTTAATGAGAGAGAGAGAGAGAGCGCCATTACATCCAGAAGGTATACACCCTCACACAACAATAGAAACAACATAAATGCCAATAAAAGCATTCAGAAACAACACAAATGCCAATAAAAGCATTCAAAATATTCATTCAGTCCTCTATATCATGTGAGTGTGAGAGAGAGAACCATTTCATCCAGAAGGTATACACCCTCCCTCGCAATCATTATCGCTCAGCGCTCAACGCAGTTTGCTTCGCGCTCCACTCAAATCGCCCCCCGCTCGCTCCAAAAAAGGAAAAAAATCTACATGTATATCACTTGTAGCGGTCCCCAAGCTTTTTTGCGCCACAGATCGGTTTAATATCAGGCAATATTTTCACGGGCCGGCCTTCAAGGTGTGGCGGATAAATACAACAAAATAAAATGATACGAACGGCATAAAAACTGGGGTATTTTTTTTTAGCCTATAATAATAAACGTGAATCCAATGTGTGGGCCTACTAGCAACTTTATTAGCAGCGTCCTCTAACATCGCGCCTAAAAACAACTGAGAAAGTCTGAACACAAACAAAATGCCCCCAAAAGAAAAGAATCTCTATGTTTTCGGTGCTGATGCGATGTAAGGGTGGCGCTGCTGCCAATAAAGCACCTAAAAGCTGTCACAACGAACCGGCAAAATGAATGATTATGAATATGTAAAATATAGCAGGAGACATTTTAATTGTTTACTAATAAACCAGTTTTTTTTTTTTTAGGTCTGTGTCGGCTGGAAAGATGCTGACTCGCGATCTTCGCAGTAGTGAACGCGCCAGAGAGAAATGCACATTTCATACGGATTACATAAGAGAGAAGTCTGTTTTCTTTCGTTTTGAATTGTTCTGTTTAAAAGTAGACATTTCAAGCTTTATATATATATATCTCAGGTCTGTGAGGCAAGTAAGCTATACGCTGAGTTTCGGTTCATTTATGAGACAAGCTCCAGTTTCGCCGGCGCCTTCGTGTCGTGATTATCTATTTTCTAATATATTCACTTCTAATTTATTAAATCCAGACAATTGGTTGATGAAACATTGATTAAAATTAAGATACAATTAATACAAAACGAAATTAAATTTAAAGACAGGCTTTGTGCTTTCTGCTTGAGGTCTCTGTGAAAGTTTTATAAAGCAGTCTTTTAGTGCCGCTTTCAGAGCGCTCACGTCCTAATGGAGAACTGTCCAGTCTGTAACATTGTTTTTTTTGTTTTTTTTGTGAAATAAATTTCTAAATAAATGCGACTTATAGTCCAGTGCGACTTAGGCCTATATGTGTTTTTTCTTCTTCATGGCGCATTTTTTGACTGTTGCGATTTATACTCCGGAGCGACTTATTAATAGTAGGCTACACCTGTATGACTTCTCCTCCCTTTTTGAAGTACTTTTTGAACTCCATTATTGAGCTGAGTTTTGACTGAAAATAGTCTACTGTTGATGACTGTGCAAGACAGATGGATTCAGGGTCAGGCTTGACTGAGCATGCTTCAGACTCGTGGTGTGAGCGGAGCGAAACTGGAGCGGGAAATAGGGCGACACTCCGTCCTTTTGAAATTGCCGCTCTGCGCTCTGTCCAAGATCCGCCCGCTCGCTCCCGCTCCACTCCGCTCACATGCTCTGCTTTATACATGGAGCTTGGACAGGGCCAGGGCACACAGGCCACTGTGGCCGTACGATGATTTTTTTTTCACGGGGCATGAAGGCCAAAGTGTAGGGCAACGGCGGCCATGGCCGCGTGGCCGCGGTATAATTCCCACCCTGGTGGACATAGTCGGTTGCAGAATGCATTTCCTGCATTACCTTTGGCTTGCACCTGGTAGACTTGCAGGATGGCCATTGCATGCAGGGCGGACTTACAAGCTTTGGATGGGGGCCTCAGACAATTACTTCAAGTGGCGGCATTTTGCGGGCATTAATGCACTATAATCGCACGCTCAACCTGAGTTGAGTACCCCACCATCGAGGGTAGTGAGGACAGATGAACCAGGGGAAGACGAGCATGCTAAAGGAACGGGAGGCCGACAGGGATTCACCTGGAGGAAACTCTCCCATTGTAACCGTCCCATGTGTTACAGATCTATCACAGGCTCAGCTCCCTCCTACTTTCACTCACTTCTACGAGTCTACATCCCTACGAGAAGCCTACGATCGGTCAACGAGCGACGTCTCGTGGTTCCATCACAGAAAGCCACAAAATCACTTTCCAGAACATTCTCATTCACAGTTCCATGCTGGTGGAATGCTCTCCCCACCCTCATCCGGAATGCAGAATCCCTGGCAACATTCAAAAGACAGCTGAAAACCCATCTCTTCCGTGAGCACTTAACCTTAAAAAAAAAAAAAAAATCCTTTTCCTTTAAACCCTTGCTTATCGGGCTTATGCTACTCTGACCAATGCCTGAACTGCCTTTGTTTTTTTGCCTCTTCACGATGACTCGCTTAATTTATTCCTAATTTGTAAGTCGCTTTGGACAAAAGCGTCTGCTAAATGATTAAATGTAAATGTAAATGTAACCCCCAGATTGCCCTCAGAGCTCACCGCCACATGACCCCATCCACAAATGTTGTTTCAGGAGGAGCACAGCCCATTCACTGAAGACAGTGCTCATGGCCACCCTGCAACCAGAAGGAAAGGGAAGGAACACCATCTTTAAAAAGACATGATCTGCCGTGCAGCTCTTTTAGAGGAATTCGCTCTTTTATTAAGGACAATGCCTCTTTCAGACCATCACTGATGGACCCAGGGGAACTCCCTGCCCTTATCTGTGCAACACATTGAGAGTGACCACTGATGTGTACTCTGCTTCCAGCAGCAGTTACAAGGTGAATGGAAATATTGCTTCTCATGAAGAGACGCTGTGCTTAGGCTCCAAAGAACAAAGTTGAAGTGTGTGATGCACGCCAGCCAACTTATACGCCCGTATGCATGTCCGGGGGGCATGGCCAGACATGCAAAGGGACACCCCTTTGAGGTGTTTGGGGCACCCAAGAATGACCCCTTGTGTCTGTATTTCGACACAACCTCGAAAGTGACCGACAGAAAAGGAACTGTGACTTACTTAAAAATGTGGAACAACCTCTTTAAGTAGGTTTTTTTCATTTACCTAAGAA
This sequence comes from Rutilus rutilus, assembly GCF_951802725.1. Classification (NCBI taxonomy): domain Eukaryota; kingdom Metazoa; phylum Chordata; class Actinopteri; order Cypriniformes; family Leuciscidae; genus Rutilus; species Rutilus rutilus. The sequence goes on along the minus strand of NC_140215.1, from coordinate 30,858,037 downwards.
GACCTGTCAAACTACTAAACAAACCTGTCTGAGATTGATACCAGTAATCTAAAAAGATATGATAAATAAAACAAACACTTTCTTTGAAAAACTAAAATCGGAATGTTTACTGTATTGAAACCCTACTGATATGTCACTTGCATAATAATTTGGAACACAGTGTATTCAAACATTTACATATAACAAAACAAAACAAAAATAATCCACATGACTCATCTCATATGTCTCATCTCATATGATGTCATACAAAGCGTTGTATGAAGAATAGAAGGAAATGTACATTTAGCAGGCATTTTTATCTAAATTAACTTACAGTGTGTGCATCATTTTTATGCAAGTCAATATTCTGATCATATTTTTTCCAAGCACATTTTACCAATTCCGAACCACATCAATCTTAATAACTACTATTGATTTTGTATATAATCATTTATAAGTGATATATATTTGTTAACTGTGAAAAACACCTTATGTTCAGGTAAAATCTAACAGGTAAAAGTGGGCAAAAAAAAAAGGTTTTAACTCATACTGAAAAGTCAGAAATGATTAAATGCCCATGAGAAGGATGCAATACTACAGAAATTGTAAAATAAAGGTGTAACCATTGGACAGCAAAATGCTCATTGGGTCAACGGAGTCACACAAAAAACAAACAGGTTAAGAAGAAATTATGCATGTTAACTGCAAAAGACATTAAAGAGTTCCTGGTGGTTTCCTTAATAATATATTTTTTTTTTGTCTCCAGTGCCATTATTTTCCAGAACTGCAAACTACTTGGAGTCTCCAGAAGTACAAGGTGTCCCAGGAAACTCCCAGGGACCTGGCAAACTGTGTGTTCACACTGCCGCCGGCAAGAGTGGCAAAATTCGCTCTCGCCACCCTGCCAACGACGCCGTAGAAAGATTTGTGGACGCTCTGAAGTAGATCGAATGCTTGGTTTTCTTTTAAACTTTATTTAAAGGGGCCGCAAAGCAAACAAGCATGTTGATCATTTGTGCAGACTAACCAAGTAGGGTATAAGTTAACCTCGAATCTTTTAAATGTGAAAGTAAGAAATTGATAGATGGAAAGAACTTAATTATAGTGACATATTTGCTAACTAAATAAACCATTTAAAAGCCATTAAAAGCTAATTAAAAGCCATTTGTGTGGTGTGGCTTTTGTGTTCATGGTTAAGTGCTAATCTAATTTGCATTCCCGCTGAAAAACAAGCGTTCTAGCGCAAAAATGTTGCCTATAAATAGTGTTGCGCGTCTTCTTATCAAATTCACATGATCAAGCTCTCCTCTATTTTGCTTGGGAACTAATGTGGTCGGAACCAAAGTTTACAGGAATGCGTTCTCTGGAATCCTCTCAAGCGGAGGACAGTCTACATTCCCAGCAGCAGCAATAATCTACAACAACAGCAATAATCAACAGCAGCAGCAATTCAGCAGCAGCAGCAGCAGAACAGATCTATTCCTCCAAGACCAAACACATTAACATTGTCATATAAATTACCATGCTAAAAATCTTCAGAGAGTTGTCATGATAGAAATTATTCTATATGTATATTTATATTTATCAAAATAAATATAGTTGTTAAGATTGATGTGGTTTGGAATTGGAAAAATGTTCTTGGGGGAAAAAAATACTTGCATAATAATTGTGCACGCACTGTATAAAGTCATTCACACCACTTTCATGATACTTTAACTTTTTTTTTCATATTCATGTTATTAAAAAAAACCATATGATAACTAACATTTGAGTAGTCTGTTTTTTTTTTTTGTGTGCACAGCCAGCTCTCACCTGAACCAGAGCCAGAGGTGCTCATGTCATAGATGAGCTCTTTCAGGCATTTGTCAGGTGACACCAGAGTATGGTCATCCAGGGGTTCCTCTGGATCCTGTTTGTGGGCTTTAATGTGTGTGCACCGCAGGTTTTGTATGGCACACATTCCCAGAACGACACCTACACACACCAGGCACGACGGCACAAGAATTACTGCTGCTAGTTCCAGCTGACTCCAACCAGACCCCTCAGGTGGCGGCTCTGCACCAACACACACACACACATTTGTTTCAGTATATGAATGAGGACATCTCATGCAACATTTTTTTATATGGTGATGATACTATCTATCTATCTATACCAGTCATTACCAGAAAAAAAAAAATAGCCTATTCGGAAGTCCGCTACAGGAATTGTGTAAGGCGGATTAGTTTGAAAAGATAGAACACGAGCCATACCAGCCTGAAGGTTTGTCATACCAGACCTCAGAATAATAATACCGGTAACTAGATAAAAATTATTTTGTCATGGCAAACTTTGATGATGGCTTGAGAAAGCCTAGCTAAAAAGTTTGAAGTAGTTTTAAAAGCTTAAAGTCTGAAGTGGTTATAAAAGCTTGAAGTGTGAAGCAGTTTTCAGTTTGAAGGAGTTGTAAAAGCTTGATGTTTTAATGTTTTGAGACAACCTCTAAAAGGTTCTACTGTTTTCTCTGCCATTCTCCTGACTAATGCTTACTACCAAGTGCCACTGCATGAGGACAGTCGTGACCTCAAGGCCTTTATTACTCACAACAAACTAGTCCATTTTTGTTGTGTTCCTTACGGATTGGCTTCAGCGCCTGCAGCAGTTCACAAGGTAATGACCATCATCCTGACTGGCTGGCCAGGGTTTGAAAATGACCTGAACAACATTATCATCCACCGATGTGACATGTCTAAGCATGACAAAGCACTTCAAGCAGTCTTACAATGACTAGAAGCTGCTGGCTTGCAGCTTAGTAAGTTGTTTCAGCTCAATGACAAAACTGTCAAGTCCCACCCTGCTCCTCTACAGCCAGTGCCGCTGCCAGATGGACCATGGCAGAAAGTGGCTATGGATATGGTCAGCCAATGGCACCGATTCATCCGACAGCAGGTTTGCTATAACATTAACTCATTATTACAGCAAATGGCCTTGGACCTCCTTTACTCGCACTGTCACTACGGATTCAGTGATTTCTGTCATCAGTCTTCAGCAGCCATGGAAATCCATTGAGTGTTGTTACTGATAACGATGTTCAGTTTACGTCTGCTGCTTTCGCTGTATTTCTGAAAGGAAGGAATATTTGTCACCATCGTTCCTCTCTCTACTACCCAGCAGCTAATGGTGCTGTAGAGAGGTTTAACCGTGTTCTCAAAAACACTGTTCAGATGGCCATCCAGCAACATCAGCCATGGAAACCTGTGGTAACTGACTTCTTGCAGGTACTGTGCCACTCCACATGCTGCAACTGGTACTTCACACTTTTAGCTCCTCTATGGCAGGCAAAGGCGCACAAGGCTGTCTATTTTGCCATCTGCTCCTGTGCACTCACCAACTAACATGACTGTTCGCCAAACGGCTGCAACACTAAATGAAAAAGTACACTGATGCTAGAGCGATGTGCTCACACCCTGTGTTTTCTGGATCTTTTGTGTGGATGTGTCTACATTGTCAATGCCACTCTGACATTCTATTCTTTCTTTTTTTTTTTTTTAAGGGGAAAATGAGGTGTTCATAAGTGAATTGTGTTGTGGACTACTATTTTGGAAAGGAAGCCTGAACAGTTGTGTAATGATGTAAGGTGTGTGGAGAAAGTGTAAACAAAAGGTGGATGAAGTTCGCTACTCGTGTCAGAATCGTGCTTTATTATTTAATAAGTCAAGTCACCTACATTTATATAGAGCTTTACAGTGATAAAAGGAAATTAATGCAACAAAGATTGTTTTGGCTGGTACAACAGCCTAGCGCTAATTAGCTCAATTGTTTTTGATTAATTCATTTCTGTTGTGAAAATCATTAGTTATTAACTTCAGGGCCGTTTATACGACACCGTTATCAACTGAAAACAGAAAACGTACTCTGTTACCTGCGTAACCTCGGTTCCCTGAGATACGGGAACGAGTACTGCATCGTTAGACGCTGTTATGGGGAAAACTCCTTTTTCTCCGAATTCTGAAGCCTTTTTAATCACGCAGTGAAACTGCACGGCCATTGGTTCGTGCAGAGTAATAAAATGAACCAATGACGAGGCAGTGGAGCTGCACGAGCCTATGGCAGAGAAGCCCGCCAGAGCGTGACAATTTGGGAATGGCATCTGGCTATAAAGCAGGCGATCTGGCATAGGACACTCAGATTCAATTTGACTGAAACGACGAACAGAGTCGTGCAGCAATATAGCATGGCCTGAAACGCAGTACTTGTTCCTGTATCTCAGGGAGCCGAGGTTACGTAAGTAACCGAGAACGTTCCTTTTCGATACTTTACTCGTACTGTGTTGCTAGACGCTGTTATGGGGAACCAATACAATCACGCCGTGCTATGGCTGCGAAACGACTAATGATATACTTGGCCTTAAGCCCTCAGCAGAGCCTAGAGGAACCAAGACATAATAGGGAATACTAATTTCGCTAGGGGCTCCGACGTAAGTCAGAGCCACCTAGGAACATAAACCAGGAAGAACTCAGAGGTCGATCCTGCCCTAGACAGTCGTTCCAAGAAAACCTGTATGGCCTAGGCACTGGAAGGGTCGAGAGCTGGTCAGGTAAGAGAAGGCAATAGCCTGTTACCAGCGGCCCAGACCTTGATCGGAGCCACAAAGGTATTATAGCAATAGCTGATAGCCATAGAGTTACCCCATATTTTTGGGCTCGGCTGAGGCCAAATCCACTAGACAGAAAGGACTTGTGCCTGCAGAGCAGGGACTTCCAGATTGTAGAACCTGGTAAATGTGGACAGCGAGGACCAGCCGGCCTCCATACGAATATTACCAATGGAGACACCGGTGTGACCGGATGCCCTTTGGTGCGGCCTCCGAAGCATACAAAAAGCTGTTACGCATGTCTAAAAGAGGTGAAACGCTCTATGTATATTCTCAAAGCATTGACAGGGCAGAGTAAATGCAGCTCTCGTTCATCCATGGAGGGAGGAAAAACAATATCAAAGATATTTCCTGCTCCTGCAGGAAAAACAATATCAAAGATATGTTGCAAGAGAGAGGGTCTGCGCTCCGAGCTGTGCACCAGGCAGAGAACACAGACCATTTAAGGGCATAGAGGCGTCGTGTAGATGGGGCTCTAGCCTCGGAAATAGTGTTTAAAACTCTCTCGGGGAGGTCCATAGGCTCCCATCGAGAGGCCAAATGTGCAGTGCCCACAACTCTGGCTGAGGGTGCCAAATCGTCTTGTTCATTTATGTCAGAGAGCTGCCAGTGCTGTAATTCAGCTGAGCACTGTCAGTGAATGCAGCAAGGCGAGACTCGCACTCTCGTAGTGAAAGCGCTCGTCTTCAATGAACATTGCTTGCGGGGGCGGAGCCGGCAAGTGACGCGCTCAGATGTTCGGCATTTTACAGCAAATGCCGGTGAAAAAAATGCTCTTTCAGAAGGAATATACTTCATAAGTCACAGGGGAGAACGTAACGTCATATCCAGCTGAACTGTAATCAGCTGAGCGTTGTCAGCGATGAGCTTGCTCTCGCAGCACTGAGGATTTCCCTCTGCTGCAGGAAAAGTGAGACACGCGGGATATAGACGGACACGAGCTCACTTAGACCCGTTCACTCAGCCTTGTAACCCATTGTTTCTTTATCTCAGCTTGAGAGAATGAGAGCAGTGAGAACGAGGAAGGAGAAAGCTTTCTAGAGAAAGCAGTTTGTGAACGCAGCGAGGCGAGACTAGCTCTCCTAGCGCTGGACCTCAATGAACACCGGCTTGCGGGGACGGAGCCGGCAAGTGACGCGCTCAGAGGTTTGGGCATTTTGAAACAAACGGCAGTGGAAATATGCTCTTTTAGAGAAATAAGCTCTGTATACTCATCTGATAGAAGTAGGGGAGGAGCATCATTTTTAGAGATGCATAGGAAGCTAGCTTCTCATAGAAATCGCCGGATACCAACAGGGGATGCAGCCGAATCAGTTCTTTGCAGAGCGCCGGTATATCAGCTAGATAGCAGATGCTGGAGCCGAGTCAGCTTATCCGTTGCGAGGGCTTATTCAACAGTGGGAAGGCTTCTTTGGGCTTAAACTCGAAGTCCAGCAAAGAGAGTCATCGTCGCTAAAGGAGAATTGATCTGAGTATCCTATGCCAGATCACCTGCTTTATAGCCAGATGCCACGCCCAAATTGGTGCGCTCCGGCAGGCTTCTCTGCCATAGGCTCGTGCAGCTCCGCTGCCTTGCCATTGGTTCATTTTATTACTCTGCACGAACCAATGGCCGTGCAGTTTCACTGCGTGACTAAAAAGGCTTCAGAAAAAGGAGAAAAAGGAGTTTTCCACATAACAGCGTCTAGCGACGCAGTACGAGTAAAGTATCGAAAGGGAACTTTTATTGCGTTTTGGCCGTTCATTTACACGACAACAGCGTTTTGGTGGCCTGAGAACGCAAATTCAAACGGGAAGCATTTTCATAACGTTTTCATCTGTACAGAGGGGGAAAAAAACTTGAAAAAAGTCGTAAAAAAAGAAAGAAACTTTTGTCGTGTCGATGATGCCTTCGTAGGGGATAGTCTAGTTGACACGGTCTCTGTTGACACTTCAGAGCTGCATTGTGGTTGTGTCTAGGCTCAGGTCCTTCATCAGATCTGGATATGGGCCGGATCCGGCTGACTATGGTAAACCTCGGGATAAACAGAGAGACTAATATTAGCATAGATGCCATTCTTCTTATGATTTAACGAGTACATCAGGTGTTATGGGAAATATTCCCGGTTCCGGCTGACCTAATTTATGCAGCCTAACAATCATTTTACATAATTTGAATAATATAAATGTATAATGTTTTATTTGTGTGCCAGGTTAAAGAGATGTGTTTTAGTCTAGATTTAAACTGACAGAGTGTGTCTGCTTCCCAAACAATGCTAGGAAGACTGTTCCAGAGTTTAGGTGCTAAATAGGAAAAGGATCTACTGCCAGCAGACGATTTTGATATTCTAGGTATTATCAACTGGCCAGAATTTTGAGATCGCAGTAGACATGAAGGACTATAATGCGTTAAGAGCAGGGGCAATTCTAGGATTTTCATTTTAAGGGGGCTCAGCCCCCAATGAGTGTATGATTTAAATAAATAAATAAATAAAATAAAAAGGTAACACTTTAGTTTAGGGTCTAATTCTCACTATTAAAGGTGCATTGCGCAACTTTTCATGTTAAAAATACCCGTTTTCTAACCCATACATGCTTAAACAATTGCCTGATGGGCTGAATGAGCCCTTCTCTGATCACTGCGATTGCCTCTATAATCCTGTACAGTAAAATAAATAAGAGGGATTCGGGTCGGAATCTGAGACTGGGCGTGACGTCATGCGCGTTCACGGCACGCTCATATGTCTGGCAGGTTTGTGTATGCGCCGACGCCGCCATTCTCCGTAGAAAATGGATTCTAAGAGACCGGCTTGTAGTTCATTTCAAACACCAACGCAAACTCCACGTAAGATAAAAAAAAAAAGAGAACTTTTGTCTAGTGCAACCAAAAGGTCCAAATTGGAGTCAGACAGGCGTCGGGGTAAGACGAGAGTAAACATAGGGAAGGCTTTCAACAAATGGAGAGATCTCCGGTCTGCTCTAGGGCTCAAACGGGATCCTCAGTTGGCTTTTTTCTTGATAAAAAGGTAAGATATATCCCATTCTCTAATGTCTGATACGGCCAATAATGACAATAAATGACGATCCATAAAATGTGTAATGCTTTAGCGTAAGCTAGATAAATGTACAATCGGAATAGGTTTTACTAACTTACCATTGTCAGTGATCAGGTTCAGAATGATTGTGATATAAAATGCTGATATATAAGTTAGATACTTAGACACAAATTTTGAGCAAATTACTGCTTAATTACGATGTATTGCTATTGGAATATGCTACTTAGCTGATCAATAAAACAGGCTAAACCCCCGCAAATCTTCGGCGGATTAGCCTGTTTGGCTTTTATGGTAACGTCATAGTGCCACTTGATTGTTTATTACCTTGAGACATTTGGGTGTACTTTGTTGACCGACTGTGTATGGTATGGTATCATGATTACAATTTTGAGCTTTTACAAAGTTATAACTTATATTGTTCATGAACGTGTTTCCATAATAATAGTCATAAGTGGATACAGTAAACACATAACACAGTTCAACATGGAGATAGATGGGAATAAAAAACGAAGTTTTCTACTACCCCCATTTTTTCCCTCACACATAAGTGTGTTATTTACTCAATTGCCTTTCCTTTCACATATTTTAAATTACTTGCAGATTTAAAACTTTATAACCTCTGAAGACATTATGATTGTAAACAAAAGATTTGTGCGGCTGATGCTCCTTGGGTTATGACCAGCTCGAGCTCGTGCAAGCGTGCGTGTGCGTGTGGTCCGTGAGCGTGCACACCTCTGGTTGCAGTTTCGCTTGCCGCCAGAGGGGGCGTAGTTCTGCGAAAACTCAGACTCTCGCGCAATGCACCTTTAACTAGTTTCTTATTAACATGCATATTACTAGCATATCAGCTGTTTATTATTATTTATAAAGTCAGGGTTTTATAATCACTGAGGTCCCGAATGTGAGGTAGTTATGGGGGTTCAGGGAAATTCCCCAGATATTTGTTTGTTTTTTCTGATCTACATATGTGCATATGTACAAGGCCAAAAAATTTGATAACAATAGCTTTAAAACCACGTCAGTGGGCAGTAGATTATTGCTCTCTCCTCATCTTCATCACTGTCTTTTCTCTTTGTTTTTATCTTGCCCTGTCTCTTCCCCTCCTAAACCTAAGCTTTGACTGATATAGGCTTTTCAATTTTGTCTGTGTCAGTGAAGAAAGTAAACATAGGGTCAACTGAACTTATGAATCATTTTCTCAGACATGTTAATTTCCTGAAGGCTACCAGGAAAGCTAGGTAACTAAGTTTATTAAATTCATTCACAATATGTACACATTCATTATTGATCTTATGCTTAATACAGGGCCGTAGACAGGGCTTTATAATCACAGAGGTCCTAAATTTGAGGTTTTTAGGGGGTACAACATTTTGATTTCTCTGATTTACATATGTGCATTTCAAGATGTTTGAAGGCTAAAAAAGGATAAGAAATAGCTTTAAAAATGTCAGCGAGCAGTATATTATTTGTCAATGCCTGCTCTCCTCTCATCTCCATCATTCTGACTTTTTCTCTCAGTCTCTTCCCCTACTAAAGCAGAGCTTTTTTTAATTTACTGAAGGCTACAAATTGTATTATATTAATTCTCAATATGTACACATTCATTATTAATATTGTGCCTAATATGATGAAAACGGCTTCGTTAATGTTTCTTGTCCCCTCACAATGACACAGTAAACTAATTATTACATTACATGAATCACGTTACACAGGCCTATTTTCAGTTCAAAATGGTGAAATTAGACAAAAGTTTCTTAGTTTGCCTGAATATTTGTGTTATTCGTTTAACATTTATGACTTAAAACAGCAGTCAAATATGAAATGTTTAGTTTAGCTGTAAATATATATATATATATTAACATTACAAATAATAACTACACATACACATATATACACTCCACTTGCAGTCACGGAATGTAATTAATAGGGTTTTTTTTTTTGGTGAGAATGTAGTTATTTAGACGTCAAATATGTGACTTGTATATAAATATAGAGCCTATTTGACAATTGTTTCTGAGATATGAGCTCCAGGCCGTCAGTGACCACTCAGCGCTCATAAATTCCAAAGTCCTTTGGGAATTTGCAGCTCGCTCTTGTGTAGATATAGTGTTTTAAACACTATATCTGAATTAATTGAGGTGTAATTCATTTTGGTTATATCAAACGAGCAATCTTTGATCTTATTAATCTATTACTTGTTCTAGAGCAAATCAATTTGGCTAAGGTCAAAGTTAAGTTTCATAACTTTGTATTTGTATTTAACTTAAATCCTGTACTATAACTAGCTTTTGTTATTTTTGACTGAACTGTTTGCTTGTTTATTTCCTATTTTACAAACTTCTTATACTTTTATAATAGCTAATATTGTTTATTTAAATATTCTATTTCAATAAATAATATTTTATATAAATAACATCGTATTTGGTATTGAGAAAGTATCTGTTAGTGATTATGATTTCGACTTCAGTGAAAGTAACATTATTGCGCCGTTAGATGGCAGCAAAGACTTTATCAGTGAGTCAGTAGCAAAGACTTTTATATTGAAAGGGACTGAAACAAGGTTGTAAACAAGGATGGATTATTTTTACTTTAAACAACACCTTATAAGCTGCAACATACAAATGCACTGAATAATGCTGTCATGGGAAATCCCCTTAACTGTTAAAAGGACAAAGACAAATACAGTATATCGCTTTCCTCAGCAGACATTCAAAATGATTTCGTGATTATGAATATAAGATTAACCTGAAGAATATCAGCTAGATGCAGGTAATGCACTCGCTTTGTCAAATCTCTCTCTCATAATACTCTACACAATACAATAAGCTTCAATGAAGCAACTCAGCGTTCCTTCGTTACTAGTTCTAAAGTAACGTTTTAAAGTTGGTAATGGAGGCTTGGGCCCCGTCCACACTACTGCGTTTTCATTTAGAAACGGAGAATTAAAACGAATACGATCTCCGTCCACACCAGCGTTTTAGCTGCGTATTAGAATTGATCTCCGTCCACATTAAAACGACTGAAAACGCGGATCATGTGACCATTCACCAACACTGGGCATGCGCGAGCCGGTGTAAACACAACTTCATTGATAAAATGATCCCACCATGCGCTGGTTCTTCCCGGGTTAACCCAAAACCGACGCTCCATGTACACGGTCGATACTGGGAATTGTCAAACGTAAACTATTTTATCGGGAATTGTCAGTTGCACACGGGAATTGTCACATTGTCACTATTTTACCGGGAATTGTCACAGATCGCTCGAATAATAGCTTGCCTCCGGCGCATGTAGGCAGTTAGCATTGTAAAATGCAGAATTTACTTGCACAACAGCTGCTAGAAAAGATATAGCCTACGCCATGACTGATGACACCCAATCATAGATCCGAGCGTGAGCCTCTACGTCATCGTTTCTAAAGTCCTCCGTTTTGACCCGTCCACACTAAAACGCCCTCCGGAGATTCAAAACAAAAAACGGGTCGGCAGCGTTTCTAAACTTCTCCGTTTTGGGTCTCCGTTTTTGCCGTTTTAGTGTGGACGGGAGGTGCAAACGTAGCAAAAGGTCTCAGTTTTTAAACGAAAACGCAGTAGTGTGGACGGGGCCTTGGACTCAACTGCTAAACTGTCAACTTGAGATTTGAATCTGTGGCAGAAGGAAATAGTTCTGCATAAAAGAGCGGGGTTTTTTAACACTCCATTGGTGTTTCTTACTTTATTTACACACTTGTGCCATTGAACTGAAATCACAGTCGTAACCCTGCGATATGGATCTATATCAGCATTGCTGTGATTGCCTTCGGCTACTCGTGTAATATGGCTCATATGTCTAATATTGTCACATGGAATCGATGTTGATGCCGTTGAAATTCTGCAGCAGATCGATGACATCTCAGATCTTGTATATACTCCATTTAGATAAGGCTGTTAAAAAAAAACTCCTGTTGTAAATATGGTAGAACTATCACTTCTACCACTAAAGATTGCTTTATAAATAATCATCCTGATCAGTTTCTACTCCTCGGCATACCAGATAGCTTAGAAGAACTCGATGTTCCGACAGAAACTATTGACTCTCTCTTTTACAGCACTTTAGACACGGATGCTCCTTTGCGCTTAAAGAAGATTAAGGAAAATAGTCAGACGCCGTGGTATAATGTGCACACTCGGGCCCTCAAAAAAGCAACCCGAAAAATGAAGCGCAGCTGGAAGAAAACAAAACTAGAAGTATTTTGCATTTCGTGGAAGGAAATTATTGCATATAGAAAGGCCTTGAAAACTGCTAGATCTGCTTACTTTTCGACTCTCTTATAAGAGAACAAACAAAACCCTAGGTAATTATTTGATGCAGTGGCTAAATTAACGGAAATTTTTTTTTTCAACTTCAGACGTTTACAAACAGCACAGCAGTAATGACTTTCCTGAATTTCCTTTCTTGCTAGATTGATACTATTAGAGAGAAAATTATAACCATGCAACGGTCTAGTACAGTATCACATCAGATTTCGTGCTAAAGACCCCCTGAGGAACAATTGCATTCATTATTTGCTATAAGAGGTGAAGAATTGTCTAAACTTGTTAAAGTGACATGACGTGTAGACAGAGTGTGTGCTCTGCATTTCACCCATCCAAGTGCGCACACAGCAGTGAGTATTGAACAATAACACACACACCATGAACACCACCCGGAGCAGAAGAAAATCATCAAAATCAACAAAATGTACAGCATGTTAGACCCTATAGCTACTAAGTTACTGAAAGGGATGATTCTAGAAGTTATAGATCCTCTTCTTAATATTATTAATTCATCATTGCCATTAGGATACGTACCAAAAACTTTTCAGATGACTGTTATTAAACCTCTTATTAAAAAAAACAACTTGATCCTAAAGAATTAGTTCATTACAGATCAATCTCGAATCTACCTTTTCTGTCAAAGATACTAGAAAAGGCAGTATCCTCACAACTGTGTTCCTTTATAGAAAGAAATGGTATCTGCAAGGATTTCCAGTCAGGATTTAGACCATATCATAGTACCGAGACTGCTCTCATTAGAGTTCACAAAATTAACGGAATGCATAGTTGATATAAAAAAATGGATGACTAGTATTGTCCTACTACTTCATTCTAAAAAAAAAAACTTTAAAAAACTAGAGATGCTAAGTACTGACCAAAAAATCTCCACAAATAATAATAACCTAGATTAACACTTGATGGCTGCTCTGTCAAGTCTTTGGCATCAGTTAGGAACCTGGGTGTGCTCTTTGATTCCAATCTTTCATTTAAAAGCCACATATCTAGCATCTGTAAAATCACATTTTTCCATCTAAAAAATATATCTAAATTACGACATATGCACTCAATGACAAATGTAGAAAAGTTATTTCATGCGTTCATGACCTCAAGACTAGATTATTGTAATGCTCTAGTCTGGGTGTAATACTAGTCTGGGTGGTTGCCCTGCATGCTTAATAAACAAACTCCAGCTGGTCCAAAATGCAGCAGCTAGAGTTCTTACTAGAACCAGGAAGTATTAACATATTGCCCTGATTCTGTCAACACTGCATTGGCTCCATATTAAACACCAGATACATTTTAAAATCTTGCTAATTATATACAAAGCACTAAATGGTTTAACTCCTCAGTATTGAGTGAGCTCTTTACACATTATAGTCCTTCGCGTCTATTGCAATCTCAAAATTCTGGCCAGTTGATAAAACCTATAATATCATAATCAACTGCAGGCGGTAGATTCATTACTTATTTAGTAGGGGTGTGACGAGATCTTGTGCCATGAGATTTGATGAGATTTCTCGTTGAGTGAAAAGCTGTCTTGCGATATCGCCATAAAAGAGCCTGAGGATGAAATTAGCATAGAATATGCCACCGCTACATTTACTTTACATTAATGCCACCACTGCTGTTTTGCTGTTTTTATCAAAATAAAAACCATTGTAAACTATTGTAAACGTCTGCTCTGCTCATCCAGCACGAGTTGCAGTCGCACACTGTGCAGCAGGAATTACAGTTCACTAATAGCGTGACGATGGCAGAGGATTCATTGCACAACAGAGCGAAGTGTCTGATAAATGTCTAAGCGTCTGAATAAAATCTTGAAGAATACGCGTTCAGCATCGCCACTCCCTATACACACAGTATGTGCGATCGCGAATCCGAAAGTGAAAGTGAAATGTGCGCAAGTTAGGCTGAATACAATAGCCTGTCTCCCAATGTCAAACCTATCTCTGGACTGTGTAGTTGTGGCTCTAGTCTCTGTTTGCACTTTGAATACTGAGAGAGTACTTTGATTATGGCACTTGGACTGATTGTTTGCAAGTGATTGATAAGAAAAAAAGTATTGATTTTTATTATTTATATTGTTTTTATTTATATGTTCAATTTGTGGAAAGGAGTTCAATTAGGTGGTCAAACACAGCCTCAATCAGAAGTTCTGGAAGTCATAATTCATGTACAGTAAGGTCTGAAGAGGCTCATGTGAAATCAAACAGGAGAAAAGCCAGTCAGTTGAGTTTGTGACAAAACCTTTTACAGTGCTTGTATATTGTTGTATTTGATAATTCATACTCAAAGTAGAACTGAAATGACATTCATTACAAGATTATTAGTTAAAACATTTCAAAATGCACCTGCAGACTATTTTTCCAGTCATGAATTTTGTCATTGAGGATTTCTATAAAATATTGTGCAAAAATTGTCTCGTGTCGTTCTTGTGAACCCAATCTTGTGTCTTGTCTCGTGAGATAATAGTCTCCTCACACCCCTACTATTCAACACCCAAACTCTTGAATAGTCTTCCTAGCCTTGTTCAGGAAGCAGACATACTCTGTCAGTTTAAATCTAGACTAAAAACACATCTCTTTAACCTGGCATAGACATTATCAATTTCTATTATTCAAATTAGTTAAATGATTGTTAGGCTGTGCATGGTCCCAGTCGGTCGTTATCCATTTTGTGTGTGTGTTGTGTTGTGTTTTCGCAGGTGATCGGCTGATTGTTGCATGATTGGGAACACCGGCACACAGGTGATCGACTGATTGTTGCATGATTGGGAACATCGCAACAGCCTGCATAAATTAGGTCAACCGAAGCCGGGAACACTTCCTATAACACCCGACATAATTGTTACATCGTAAGAATAATGGCATTTATGCTAATATAAGTCTATTGGTCTCATCCTCATCCCGAGGTTACTGTAGTCAGCCGGATCCGGTCCATATCCAGATCAGATGGTGGAACAAAACGTAGCCCTGAATGTCAGCAGAGACCGTGAAGGCCTCGTCGACATGACAGCCATCAACACAGATCCTGCGCAGAGACCACAAGGACCAGACCGGTCCTCCGCACAGACCCTATGGCCAGCTTCGGCTCCATACCGGCGTGATGAATCCGATCTTTAAGCAAAAGGAACTGGATGAATATTAGAATGCTACCGATCCCAATCTGAATTCTGACTTGTGATGCAGCCTGAATCATAATGACACTGTGTCCGTTTGTTGGCCAGAGGAGAACTGGCCCCCCCGACTGAGCCTGGTTTCTCCCAAGGTTTTTTTCTCCATTCTGTCACCTGATGAAGTTTGGGATCCCTGCCACTGTCACCTCTGGCTTGCTTAGTTGGGCACACTTAATATTCAACAATATTATTTATCTGACTGTATTGATGCTGTTGTATGAGAACTGAACTGTGCTGTATGATGACAATTTTTTACAAAACTGCTTTATAGATGAAATTAACTAATTAAATTATCTGAAAAACTGATTATCCTTACAACAGAACTGAATCAACACTAAACTGACTTCAGATGATCAACAGCCGAAATGTATCATTTTCCTGTTATCACTGTAAAGCTGATTTGAAACAATCTGTATTGTATAAAGTGCTATATAAATAAAGGTGACTTGACTTACACAATGCTTTTTACTATATAAACACATTGTTAATGTTTTTAAAAGAAGTCTCTTATGCTCACCAAGTCTGCATTTATTTGATTAAAAATACCAACAAAACAAAAAAACCCAGTAATATTGTTAAATATTATGACAATTTAAAATAACTGTTTTCTATTTGAATATATTTTAAAATATAATTTATTCCTGTGATGCAAAGCAGAATTTTCAGCATCATTACTCCAGTCTTCAGTGTCACATGATCCTTCAAAAATCATTCTAATATGCTGATTTGATGCTAAAAAAAAAAAAAAAAAAAAAAAAACATTCGTTATTATTATCAATGTTGAAAACAGTTGTGGACAATTATTGATAATAATAATAAACATTTCTTGAGCAGCAAATCAGCATAATAAAATGATTTCTGAAGAATCATGTGACACTGAAGACTGGAGTAACGATGCTGAAAATTCGGCTTTGATCACAGGTATAAATTACATTTTAAAATATATTAAAATAAAAAACAGTTATTTTAAATTGTTATAATATTTCAAAATATATATAAAAAAAATTGTGTGCATTTTTATTCAAATAAATGCAGCCCTGGTGAGCATAAGACTTCTTTTAAAAACATTTAAAAAATCTTACCAATCCGACTTCCGGTTTGTGCGATGACGGAGTAGGTCGCAAACTGGGAGAGCTCTGTTGAAATCCTATCCAAATTCGATTATTACACATTTATTTAACTCAGTTAACTTGAGCAAGCTGCGTGGAAGTGCACTAAATATGGGGAAACCGACCAAAAAGCTAAATCAACCTACGGAGGGCACGCCTGAGGAGAACCAAAGTTTGGGTACCCAGGCTAACCAAAATGAACAGCATGCTGCTAGCAACGCGCCGCTAACCTTGGCAGATATGGAGAAACTTCTCAACTCGATGGAAGACCGCATTATTGCCAAACTATCTGTCCAACTTTCTGCTGACCGAGCAACGATTGACAGACATGACCAGACCATCCAGCAGATGGAAACTTCGCTAAATGATATGGAGGCCAGGCTACTAACCCTCGAATCAACCTGTAAGACCCTGTCTAGAGAAAACGAGGCCCTTAAACTTAAGACGGATGATCTTGAAAACAGGTCGAGGCGCAACAATATCCGTATTACTGGCCTACCTGAAAAAGTTGAAGGTTCACACCCAACTGCTTTCATGGAGGTATTTCTGGAAGAAACCTTTGGCGCAGAGGCTTTTCCTTCACCTCCTTCCATCGACAGGGCACACAGAGTAGCCATCTCACGTAGAAAACAAGATGACCCTCCGCGTCCATTCATTGCACGGATCCACCGTTATCAAGACAAGGAGCGCATCCTGAAATTGGCCAGAGAGGCAGGGTCCCTCTCTTTTCGCGGGTCCGAGATACACATCTACCCCGACTACAGCGCGGAGGTTTCCAAGAAAAGAGCAGCGTACTACACAGTGAAGTCTCAGTTGAGAAACGCCGGATTCGGATATCGGATGTTCTTTCCAGCCAAACTTCAAGTCACGGATAAAAACGGGCAGAAACTACTTTTTCTCTCTCCTGAAGAAGTTTCAGCCTTTCTTCAAAACAACCGCCAAAGTATTCCTCTCACTCCCTCTACTTCATGAGTCATTGATTTTGACGGCGTTAAAACTACTCTAAAGTCGGAGGCAGCCATCCAATTGCTGGTGAGCTTTGTGTTTCATTGCTCCGGGATGTTTAAGTCTGTTGACTGCCGTGTAGCCTCCGGTTGGACAGTGTTGCAAACTTTATAAGCTCTGTTAGCTTAACGTTACTCTTGGTGTTGTTTTTTTTTTTTTTTTTCTCTCTCTCTCTCTCTTTCATATAACAATACAGCAGTTGCCTTTATGGTTTGTGTTTTACTTTATTATTATTATTTATTTAATTTGGTTAATAATTATTTTTATTATTATCGGTGTTATTATGATTATTATTATTTCTTTTTCAAACGTGCATATCTGCTTTTTGCTTATACTTTTATCATTAGTTGAATACACGGTCTAATTTGAAAAACACCTCATTTACAATACTGCTTTAAGTTCAGTTTCTTATGGAAACTCACTTCCGTGAGTCTTCTGGTATTAAAATCACATTGTCGCCCACTAAGATAGAAGCGCTTCCCTTTACACACAGTATAATTTACACACATACACCCTTGCACGCACATACACCTTCGCACGTACGTACACACATACACAATCATAAGCCCATAGAGCACTGGCAGATGGATATGAGTAAATCCTTCTTTGCATTCTAGAATTCCCTCTGCTGTAGCTGCTCTGACTACACTTCACACATTTACACATACAGCATGACTATTAATGTACAATTGGTTAAATTGTTTTTACCTGAAACACAGTGCCTTTGCTTGCACAGTTACACGTTAAAAGCTGTAATAATGTGATTGTTTTGTTCCTTTGTAAAACAGAGTTCAAGTGTCAGATTGATGTTCTCTAAGCTGACAGCTCTGAGTTTTGTTAGAAATCCCTGTCCCTTTCCAGATATTTCTTTTCAATTTGCCCCTTTTTTCCCCTTTTTTTTTTTTTTCTTTTCTTTTTTTTTTTTTTTTTCTCTTCCCTATCCCCGCCCATGCCGCCACTCACTATTCACATCCCCATTATCTTCTAAATTATGACATCTAAAACCATTTGTAATCAAAGTCGGCCCATTCACTTTGTCTCTCTTAATACCAAGGGTATGAATACCTGGGTGAAAAGACAAAAAATAACATCTTATCTACAACAATTAAATTCGGACATAGCCTTTTTGCAGGAAACCCATCTTAAGAATGACCATGTCAACTATCTTAAAAAAGGCTGGGTTGGTCAAGTGTTCCACTCGCGGTTCAATGCTAAGGCCAGAGGGACAGCAATTCTCGTACATAAGGACATTCCCTTTCAAGCTGAGGAAGTGATTTCTGATAAAAATGGGAGATTTGTCATTGTAGCAGGCAGATTGTTCACCAGTCTTGTCATTTTGATCAATGTCTATGCTCCTAACTATGATGATTACAACTTTTTTAACAAACTGTTCTCTGCCATTCCCGGTGATAACAATTATAAGTTGATAATAGGTGGTGACTTTAATTGTGTACTCAGCACTGTGTTAGACAGATCATCTAACAAGCCCCAACCCCTCACCAAATCTGCAAAAGTTGTCAATGAGTTCATAGCTCACAATGGTGTTTCAGACATTTGGCGATTCAAATTTAATAATAAAAAAATATTCTCCTTTTTCTCGAATGTCCATCACACTTACACTCGCATCGACTATTTTCTCCTAGACAATAGACTGCTGGGACATGTTAGCTCTTGCACGTATCATAGTATTACTATCTCGGATCACGGTGCGGTCTCATTTTACATAGCTCTACCCAACTGCTATAGACCCTCTCGCAATTGGAGGCTTAATCCCCTCCTCATTGCTGATGAACAATTTGTAAATCACGTCTCTTCTCAAATTAACTTTTTTATTGAAACGAACACCTCGCCAGAAGTTTCCCACTCAACCTTTTGGGAGACTCTCAAGGCCTATCTTCGGGGGCAAATAATTGAATACTCCTCTAGGACAAAAAAAGCAAGAGACTCAAAACTCAAGGACATTTCGCGAGCCATTGCAGAGATTGATAACCACTATTCCTCTTCTCCATCTCCAACGCTTTTCAAAGAGAGACTGCGATTACAGACAGAATACGACTTATTCTCCACAGATAAGGCCATTTATTTACTCAATAAAGCACAATCTAGAGTTTACGATTCAGGTGATAAGGCTGGCAAGCTACTTGCCCAACAAGCTCGCCAAGCCCAATCATCTCGCCTTATACCTAAGATTTATAATCAAACAGGGGAGATTGTGACAGACTATTTGGAAATTAATGATACCTTTAAACAATACTACAGTAAATTATACAGCTCTGAATGTGATGGTAACTTTCCACAGCTCAACCTCTTCTTTGATAACCTTCAATTCCCTTCTATTCCAGTTGAACAAAATTCATTACTGGGAGATGCGATCTCTAAGTCAGAGATTCTAAAAGCTATCAATTCCTTGAAAGGCAACAAGACTCCTGGTCCAGATGGGTATTCTTCCGAATTTTATAAAAAATTTGCACCTACGTTATGCCCGCTGCTCCAAGCTATGTTTAATGAATCCCTGTCATCCGGTCAGCTCCCACCAACCTTACGACAAGCCGCGGTTACGCTTCTACCAAAAGGTGGTAGGGATCCACTTCACTGCTCCTCCTACCGCCCAATCTCCCTGCTGAATGTGGATTATAAAATTTTATCCAAGGTTCTGGCGGCTAGATTGGAGACCGTTATCCCACAAATTATTGCAGCAGACCAAACAGGCTTTATCCTAAATAGGCACTCTAGTTCAAATTTTAGAAAACTTTTCAATATTGTTTATTCCCCTTCATCCTGCTCCCCGGAAATGGTTATATCTCTTGACGCTGAAAAAGCGTTCGACCGAGTTGAATGGCAATATTTGTTTGCAACCTTAAAAAAATTCGGATTTGGAGATACCTTCATCTCCTGGATAAAACTCCTCTACTCTCATCCTACAGCCACAGTAATTACTAATGGACAGCAATCAGAGTATTTCTCTCTTGGCAGAGGCACACGTCAAGGCTGCAGTCTGTCTCCACTGCTTTTCGCTATCGCCATTGAACCGCTAGCCATTGCCCTTAGACAATCAGAGAATTTCCAGGGCATAGAGCGTTGGGGCCTCACACACAAATTATCCCTATATGCAGACGACATTCTTTTATATGTCTTAAACCCACTAAGTTCTGTTCCCTCCATTCTCAATATCCTAAAACAATTCGGAAGCCTCTCTGGTTATAAAATCAATTTTGAAAAAAGCGAGATGTTTCCTCTCAATCAAGCAGCCACTTCAATCTCTGCATCTCATTTCCCATTTAGAATTGTCAACAAGGGCTTTAAATATCTTGGGGTAGAGATTACTCCTGCT
This sequence comes from Rutilus rutilus, assembly GCF_951802725.1. NCBI lineage: Eukaryota > Metazoa > Chordata > Actinopteri > Cypriniformes > Leuciscidae > Rutilus > Rutilus rutilus. The sequence goes on along the minus strand of NC_140215.1, from coordinate 30,837,475 downwards.
TTTTTGTCCCTCTTCACTAAGAATTTTAATATTTTGTTTGAAAAATGTAAAAAAGACATGGCTAGATGGATGAATCTTCCGCTGTCCCTAGCAGGCCGAGTTAATCTTATCAAAATGGTTGTGTTACCAAAATTTCTTTACTTCTTCCAAAATATCCCCATCCTGATAAAAAAATCGTTTTTCAGCTCATTAGAGAGTAGTATATCTTCCTTTATCTGGAACGGTAAACCACCCAGAATCAAAAGAAGCTCCCTCCAAAGACCTAAAAAGCTAGCTGGCCTAGCTCTGCCTAATTTTATTTACTATTATTGGGCATGTAATATAAAGACAATGTTACACTGGATGGGAAGAGGGGGCTCCAGTGGGAGTGAGGCCTGGATGCAAATGGAGTTTGCCTCTAGTTCATTTGATCTAGGTTCCATACTTTGTGCCCCTTCTCCCCCCCCTCGAAGCCAATTCTGCGCTAACCCAGTGGTCTATCACTCTATTAGAATTTGGTCTCAATTCAGAAGACATTTTAAGTTGCAGACAATGTCGGTGCATTCTCCCATAAAGAATAATTATAATTTTCCACCTTCCCTCTCAGACTCTACCTTTGGAACTTGGTCCTCGAAGGGTATTAAGTCTATTTCCAATCTTTATGTAGATGGCAAGTTTGGATCATTTGCCCAACTCTCTCAATTATTCGATTTACCCATGTCTCACTTCTTTAGATTTCTCCAAATTAAACACTTTGTCCAGAAAAGTATAACCTCCTTTCCAGATTTTCCAGCGAGCAATATAGTTGACTATATCCTTTCACTATCCCCATCACACAAAGGTTTAATCTCAAATCTCTATAATAGTATAGGCAATGTCTCCCCGCATTCTTTGCAGGAGGTCAGGAGACTTTGGGAGGATGATCTTGGGGAGGAATTTACAGATGATCATTGGAAGGCTGTACTTGATTCAGTTTATAAATCTTCTCCGTGCGCCAGACATAATGTGATACAACTTAAAATAGTTCTAAGAGCACACTTGACCAAGACGAGGCTGGTGAAAATCTTCCCTGATATAGACCCCACTTGCCCTCGCTGTAAAGGCCAACCAGCGGATTATATACACATGTTCTGGTCCTGCCCCAAACTTTATACATTCTGGGCCAACATCTTTAGCGCTTACTCTAGGATACTTCAAAAAAACATTACCCCCAACCCAGTATGTGCCCTATTTGGATTTATCTCTGAAAATCGCCCCCAAACATGCCCCATTACAGCATTCACTTCTCTGATTGCCAGACGTCTCATTCTGCTCTCCTGGAAGGAGCAAACACCCCCCAGCTTCACTAGATGGGTTAAGGATGTAATGCATTTCCTGAAGCTGGAGAAGATCAGGTATACCCTTAAAGGCTCCGTGCAAACATTCAGGAAGGTTTGGAGCCCCTTCTTAGAATACTATGAGAGCTTACAAACACCCTTAAATACGGATGAATAAGAAGTTATCTTCAGAGTGAAGCGGCAACATGTCCCCTCCCCCCCCCTTTTTTTTTTTTTTTTTTTTTTTTTTTTCTTTCTGTTATTACTATTTATTTATTACGTATTTGACTGGTCTTATTTAGATATTTTATTTGTATTATTATTATTCTATTCCCCTCCTATTTTTTTCAATCATTCCTTACTGTACTGGAAAGGTTATTATGTATTGTATATGCTCCTGCAATCCTTAGTTGGATCAGCACTTCAAAGGACAATCATTCTTGGGGAGATCTGGATTTATAGGGACAAACTGGGATGGTTGGGATGGTTGGGTGGGTTGGGGTGGGGGGTATCTTTATAGGAATTAATATTTGTATAACACAGCAACATTTGGTTGTATACATTTGGTCCAATATGTGTTGTATAAAATGTTACATGGTCTAATAGAAAATCAATAAAAATTGTTAAATGAAAAATCTTACCAATCCCAAACTTTTGAACGGCAGTATATATATATATATATATATATATATATATATATATATATAAACATAAACACAAACACACACACACACAGCGCACCGATAACGATTTAGACCAAAAGGGGTTACGTAAAAGTTTCTAAATGTTTTTTTTTTTTGTTTCTTTGTTTGTTTGGTTTTCCTTAAATATTTAAGAATGATTTATTTTAGTTACACCTAGGGTTTCTTTGAACGGGCACATATCGAGCACAAAAGAATTATTCCATTTTGAAACAATTTAAATGACATGGTGTGGACAGTGTGGTTTTTTGTTATATTTAAGAGTATACACCACTAACAGGGTTTTTTTTAATGGCACAAATTGAGCATAAACCAATGGCACGGTTTTGGAACAATTTAGATGACATAGGGTGGAGAGTGATGTAACTGTCCCTAAAAAAGTTTTTTGTTTAAGACAGGGTTATAGTTACAGGTTTTTGTATTTGTTATTTATAAGGAGGGGAAATAGATACAGTGTCGAGCACAAACAAACGATACCGGTTTGGAGCGATGCCACACAACCAAAAAAATTATGTTCAATATCTCAAAATAAACCAGCACAAACGTTCATTTTTGCGGCACAAATCAGCACAAACGAATGACATAGTTTTAGGGATTATTTCATTTTATGGGGTGCCAACTTCACGGAGGTCATAAGGCTGTGGTGAGAGAGAAGTTGTGATGGTCGTTCATGAATGCTCTGCATTCACTCAAGCAGTTTTAAAACGTGGACTAAAGTGGTTGCTACGCACTTGATTATACATAATACATACATTAAAATGTAGTTAAAATGTTAAAAAGTCATTTTTCAATAGCTAATTTCTCCAAACACGTCCATACGCAATCTTTGATCATATTCCAAATTAGTAAGTGTGGAATTACAAATTTAAGAATCTGTTTAAGATCTGATGATTCTACGTCCTGACATAACATTACATGAAAAACTAAGGTGAAGCACATTGTATTTAACATTTAAAGGTTGAGGTGATGATATCAGATGAATGGTTCTGTTAAGCAAAGTTTCCAGCAAAAGTTTTCTAACAGTTCCTGTTCTCTTTATTGTAAATCAAATGAGCCAGATTACTGAGACTCTCACATTTTGTCTTTAATGGCTCTTGGAGCCCCTGTCCCATTATTTGAATAGTTATGCTGATTGTATTAGGACTGGTGACACTCTAGAGTCTGGGGCGGTTTGCTATAACTGTATACTTAATTTGCATGCTTTGTTTAAGGTCGTCAGCCAGGTGAGATTCATTCTCTGTTCAACCAGGGAAGGTTAACAACAGTCACAACAGTTTATTCTCTGCTTTACAAGGGTAGGTGGTTTATCCTCTGTCTAATCAGTGAGGTTGTTTAACAATAGTTACCCTCTACATTGCTAGAGAAGTTTTATCCTCAGTAAAGTTAGGGAAGATTAATCCTCTGCTTTAAAAGGCAAGGTTATTTATCATCTGTGTAGTCAGAGATGATTCATCCTCTGTTCAACCAGTGAAGTTTGTTCAAGTGTTGAAACAGTTTGTTAACAGTAGTTAATCCTCTGCTTTGCTAGAGAAGTGGTTCATCCTCTGTTTAATCAGGGAAGGTTGTTTGTTCAACCAGTGAAGTGTGTGTTCAAGTGTTTAAACAGTTTGTTAACAGAATAGTTATCCTCTACTTTGCCAGGGAGGAAGGTTCATCCTCTGTTAAGTCAGGGAAGGTTGAATACATTACATTTTCTTGGAATACATACATTAACTAGGTTGAAAGTGTCCTGTTGTGCCAGAAAGACATTACAAAATATTGAGAAGGAATGCTAGGGTGATTCCTATTTCCTACAACTGAGAAAGGTGGACTAGCTACCACTACCCCTAGCTACTAGCAGTGAGTTCAAATCATTGTTAGGAGAGCACATGGACTCCATAGTCAGACAGATTGGATTTGACAAAGAAATTTGGTATTCACCCAGAAAAGGAATGGTCAATTGAAGAATGCCAAAAAGTACTTGGTGCATGTATTAGAAAGAAAAACATAAAAGGCATTATCTGTTGCCACAGAGAATTTACCTTATACATTGCACATGAACAATTGCAACACTGTTTACAATTGTTACATTGTTAATTGTAACAATTAACAATACAATTAACAGTGTATTGCTAAGTTAAAAGAACAAAACCAACAATTGCACACTCGAGTGTCTCGTCTAACTAAAAAGGTGGGCCACATACCACATAAGGCCACAACCAAATGTGACTCAAAAGAACAACAGTCAGATGAAAGCTATCCTAACTTACAGTCTTTATGTAGAATAGAGGACAGTAGCAACACTGGATTGATGGACAAAGATGTATTGTCAGCACAGGTATGCCTACCTGCTGGGAATCGCTGCCTGAAGCACCTCCATTAGTGCCGTTGGACCAGCTGCGGGTTCATCAGCCGGGAGCCACCCTTCACTGATGTTTTGCTCCTTTAATTCCAGAACATCTTGAGGGGATGGAGCAGTCCCAGTCACTGCTGCCCCCCACAGCTGGTCCTAGGATCCCTGTTAAGCCCATGTTCTGTCCCTTCTACAGAGCCAAAGCTAGAAACTCCCTCTTTCTGCCTCCTTTGTCAGATCTATGAGTGCCCTCTTTTTTCACGGTCGGTGATGCCCAGAGACTTCAGGAGCCGCTGGGTAGATACTCTGATGTAGCCTCTACAGCCGACTTCCACAGGGAAGGTAAGAGCCCTCCACCCACCTTGAGAGAACGCAGCTGCCAGCTCTGTGTACCTCTCCTTCTTCCAGGCAGCCTCCAGCCCCTCTACGCATGGGACAGTCAGTTCAACCATGATGACTGTCTTACCAGGAATGAACCAGAGGACGATGTCAGGCCATAAGGAGGTTGCGGTGATCTCTACCGGGAACCTTAGCTGGTGGTCAAGGTCAGCTACCATGCTCCACTCCCCTTCTGGTGACAAGAGATACCACTCCTTCAGACTGCTGCTGCTGCCAACTTTGGCCCTCTCCCCCTTGCCTGACGAAGTGGATCCGCTGCTGGGATATTGCTAAATGGGATCTGTTTGCCTCTAGCCTGCGCGTCTCCAGGACTTCTGCAAGCTTGCGCAGGACTTGGTCGTGGCGCCATCAGTAGCGGCCCTGGATCAATGCTGCCTTGAACCAAGAGAGGGTGCGCTGGAGACTTGGATTCTGGGAGGAGCAAAGATGACAGTTCTCCTCCGATCCATACCACAAATGTAGGATCTGGGGACCGGGAAGGACGTCATACGTGGCCCCTATGAGGAAGCTAAGCCTTGCTTGGGGCATCTTCCACATATCAGCCCACGTGATGTTCCTGTTAATAGCTTCCCAGGTTGTCCATCTGGCTTGCTGGTGTAGACAAACGGCTCTGACCTTGTAGCACTCCTCCTCCATCTTCGACACTTCAGTGATCACAAGGTCCTTCCTTTCCTTTGTAGATGCTTTAGACCACATTTTGGGTGTAGATCCCCAGCCAAGACCTTGTCCTTCCTGGCTGAAAAAACCCAACGATCTCCAGATGCTTTAGCCGGTTGGTGGCCTGTTCCACTGTCTACGTCACACTCCTTTTGCGTCCTGTGCGGATTTGGCCTTCTGTGTTTCTCACAAGCGGATCAGGCGATTCTCTTAGCTCGAAAAACAGCCTCACCTTCTCCTGCTTGTAGCCCAGGTTGATGGATTTCAGTGAGAGTTCCAAAATGTTCCTCCCAAATAGTGCCATGTTGACAAGGGCACAGGGGAGACCAAGCCATTTCTTGATGTAGCCGTTTGCCTTCCTGTCCATTTTCAGGACCGTTGTTGAGGTAATGTCACACTGTTTCAGAGGCCACACCAGATGCTTATTCAGAGTAAACTGATAACACCAGACCTTGAACATCCCTGGGAGGCAGCTTTGGTCGATCTTGTTCAGCCCATCTATGAGCTCAGTATCGCATCAGGCAGTGCATTGTAGTCTCCTTGAGGAATAATTTGATTCATTCATTTCTTTAGGAGAGGAAGAATTTTCCAAACTCGTTAAATCATCTAAATCGACAACGTATGTTAGACCCTATACTGACTAAGCTATTGAGAGATGCTTCCAGAGGTCATAGATCCTCTTCTTAATATCATTCAATCATCTTTGTTAGTCCATCCTTACTTCACTGGTCCATAGGTGTCAAATAAATTAAGAAATAGGGAAAGAATGAAACGACAACAGTAGACTCTGAAAACGATAGAACCATAGTGTTTAACCCTCTGGGCTTCTTCGTATTATAGTCACACTTAGCTTCCTCCCGCCCGAAAACGGGCGAAGCCTTAAAATCTGACTTTACTTTTTCCCAGGATAACCAATCAAATATATTTTTGTTCTATAATGTTTTCTGATTATTATTTAGAATTTTTGGAATTTTTTATGATATTTTGCATTAATTATATAATTTTTATGAGCTATTTTTTCCATTGGAATTAATATATTATTTTTTATTTTTTTTATTTTTTTAAATTTTTCAATAAATGCAACATTTCACATCAAAATAGAGTGCAGGCCTAAAAAAAAAAAAAATTCAACTGAGAAGAGCGCTATCTAGTGGCTTCAAAATGTATTAATTTGTGTCATGTCCTATAGGCGGCCTATAGCTTTTTTATTTATTTATTTGATTTATTCCCATTCGGAAAGAAAAAAAAGTATTACTAAGCAACCACTGAATGGAACAACACAAATTATATATCATTTTAAAGCTTAGGATCTCAGCTTTTTAATGCATCTAATTATATTTATTAACTCCTAACGAGTGCTGAGTAATCCCTCTAAAACCGAGTGTACCGCCAGCAGGCGCCACCTAGCTGCGAAAATATTCTTTACCATATTTTTAAAAAATCTTGCCTTGATTAACACAAAGTTGATGTCATTTGAAAGCTTAGAGTCTGAACTTTACAGTGAATGTATCCACTTTGAAAAACTCTTAAGTATTGCTTAAGTATTGCTGAGTATTTTTCCTCCTACCTTATTTCCTTCCTGAGTTATTCCATGACAAATAAGAAAGATATGCAAAATCATAATAAAAATTATATATATATATTGTCTTTTATCCGCTGTTTCTTGGCAGGACAATGTCCAAATGTAATGTAATTTATATTTTCAAAAAATTTAAAAAGAGTTCTTTCAAACGATACCTACCTTTTGACTCTCCTTGCTATAGTTTTGGAGTTATTATGATTATATCATTTTTATATAGTTTGGGGCAAAATTTGCTGTTTCAGTCTTACCAGTTCATTTCTCTCTCTGTGTGTGTGTGTTTGTGTGTGTAGGTGTGTGTGTGGGGGGGGGAGGGTATCTTATTTGCACTCTTGATGTTCTAGAGTGTCACCCCTTCATTGCTGTACACTTTTTTTCAGCACAGTGGCTGATCTGTAGCTTGTACCACCAAAAGTTTCTCTGAGTTTTCCTATTTTTTCGTATTTCCCATTCATTTCCTATGTCGCCCGTTTTCGGGCGGGAGGAAGCTAAGTGTGACTTTTTTTTTTACGACCCTTTAACATATCAGAATCATCTCCTTGATTTTTTTGTGTGTTCATATAGGTAATAAAACAAAAGTCACCAAGTTTCACCCCCATCCGATGAAGCAAAAAAATGAAACAATTCGAAACGTTCAAGTTTTCGCCCGTTTTCGGCGAAGAAGCCCAGAGGGTTAAACTGCTACAATCGTAGTGTTTGAAGAAATACTGCTCTCTGTTTTTCTGTTTTCTTTCTTACAGTGTGCAGATAAAAGTTGATGGCTGTCCCGAGATCTATATGCAAAGACCTCCTCACCTGCCTATGAAGCCACAACCTCAAGAAGACAACCAGACCCACTGCTGAACGAATTATCACCAAAGAAAATGAAAAATACACAACGCAGAAAATTCACGGACCCTAGTTGCATGTTATGTTTCTGTGTCAGCATGCAATTACAGATGAACAACACAGATCATGCTTGTGCCTGTAACTTTTTCAAGTTACAAGAATGAACTTTTAAGTGTACTTTGATAAAAGTTAGACTTAAAACCACTATACGATCAAATGACTTATGGAAGGATGAAGTCTATGCATGAATATTGCTGTTCTGCTGTTTCTTTGTTTTCTTGTGTTACTCGTATGTGTTGATGTCTTCGCAAGCAGAAACCTGGTGTAAAGCATCACCTCAGATTTCCATGAACAAGCCTTATGAGGGACGAGTCATCAGAGCGACTCTACGTGGGAAATGGACGCTACAGGAAACAGACTTCACAGCTATTCAGGCGCCATGGACTTTCAAGAATTCCACTGTTATGCTACATGGTTTTCTGTGTAATCATGTAGTTTATATGACATTGTACACCCTGCGTCGCAGGTGTCAACAGTTATGGTTTTGAGAAGAACTATGACACTCATGTAAATCAAGGACACAACACAGAATAAGTTACACGTGCCTGTAACTTACACAAGTTAAAAGAATTAACTTTTAAGTGTATACATTTGTATTTTTGTGAGAGTTATTAGAACTCTCAAAGGGGGAAGTGTTGTATTACATATTTTATTAAATGTTTAATTTAGTTTTTCCACTGCAATAGTATATAAACTGATAAAGTTTATATACTGATTTATTGAGTCTCCAGCAAGAGTCTCCTTTCCTGCCAGACCGGTTTTCTCTATTGTGTTTTAAATAAGTCAGATCACTTGATTCTCACCTTTCGGAGCCCAGACGTTGAATCGTTAGGTTGATTGACTTTCACCTTTTGTCTTTAATGGGTCTGGGATGGCTCTTGGAATTAGAGTTCCTGGTCAGTATCAGCATGTGAATAGTTATGCTGATTCAATTGGACTCAGAGTAGGGTGTGTTCCTACTTCATTTGCATGCTTTGTTCAGGGTCTCCACCTCTATGTAATCCCTCCCCCTTGGAATGTATATAACTACAATGCAAACTGTATTAGAGTTAGATTATGTTGGACGAAACCGCAGCCGCGCTCAAATAAAGAAACTCTTCTGTTTGAACGTGATCCCAACGTCTCCTGGTCTGCTTTGAAGAAAGAAAAACTTTACAACAATACGTACCAAAAACTGGCCGGCTATGATTAAACCACTTGTTAAAAAAACACAACTTGATCCTACAGAATTAGTCAATTACAGGCCGATCTCAAATCTACCTTTTCTGTCAAAGATACTAGAAAAGGCAGTATCCTCACAACTATGTTCCTTTTTAGAAAGAAATGGTATCTGCGAGGATTTTCAGTCAGGATTTAGACCGTACCGTACAGGATTTAGTGTTAGTGTTACTTGTCACTCGACTCGACTTGATAGTGTTATTAGTGTTACTCGATCTCGAAAATGAGTCTCAGTATGGCATACCACAAGGCTCAGTGCTAGGAACTTTGCTGTTCATGCTACCCTGCAAAGTAAGGAGATATCATTAGGAAGCATGGCATTAGTTTTCACTGTTATGCTGATACTCCACTCTATATTTCTTCACGCCATGACAAAACTTACCAATTCACAAAATTAACGGAATGCATAGCTGATATAAAAAACTGGATGACTAGTAATTTCCTACTACTTAATTCTGAAAAAACAGAGATTATAATTATCGGACAAAAAACGTCCTCACGTAATAACCTTGAATACTGTCTAACACTTGATGGCTGCTCTGTCAAGTCTTTGTCGTTGGTTAGGAACCTGGGTGTGCTCTTTGATACCAATCTATCATTTGAAAGTCACATGTCTAGTATCTGTAAAACCGCATTTTTCCATCTTAAAAATATATCTAAATTACGTCATATACTCTCAATGACAAATGAGGAACAATTCATGCGTTCATGATATCAAGGCTCGATTATTGTAATGCTATCATGGGTGGTTGCCCTGCACGCTTGGTCCTTATCAAGTCCAATTTTTTTTTTTTTTGTGCAAAATGTTAGTGTCTTAACCTCTTAAACTGTTCCTTTTAACTTCAAAATTGGAAATATGCAAAAATGTTGACAAAAAAATTATATTTAGAGGTAGCTCAATCATGTGGAAGATTGCCTATGTTAAGCTGTGCGGCGTTATTGTGATATGCAAGTAATATTAAAAGTTGCTGCAAATGAACTACATTTTATTGAAATCAGAGCAACACTGACATGACAACAATGACAACAATCTAAAAAAAAGCACAAAGTTTTCAACAATCCCTCATTTCTGATGCTGGATAGATCCGTCGTTGATCTTCCACCACATGAAGGAGAACTGAAATTGTTCTTCAGAGTGTGTGAGATAGCCATTGTATTCTTGAATCAGAGCCACTCCTCTCTCTGCGTGATCATTGACTACTTTTATTGCATGTATAATTGCCTGTGCCTCCTGATAATCTGCTTGATTCGGCCAAAGTTCAGGGTCAATTTCAAGGAACGTAATGTAATTTTTTAAACCAAAAAATGTGCTCTAAACCCAAACAATAACCAAGGTGATCATCAATAGAAATATCTATTGATTCCACCAGGAAAGGTAAATCTGCTAAACCAGTTCATGGATGGATTAATTTGGATTTAGTTTCTACAATAAGTAAACTGAGATATGCATCTAAAATACATATTTAGGAATATATGGAGCATATGGAATATGTGGAGATTTTTTTGGAATTTTACTAGCCAGGTACAATACCAAATGTCAAATGATCGTTTTTTTTACGAAAATCATCAAAATCTCAGAAAGTTTAAAGCTATTGAGCTACCAGTAATTATTATGTTACTGCCATAAAAATTGGCATGCTGTATTTTCTTATATAAAGGAACAATTTGAAGGGTTAAGAGCATGACAATTGGAGACTTTAAAAATAAGGACCACCCTAACTCTTAAGGCTGATTTATACTTCTGCGTCGGACCTACACCGGAGCCTCTACGCTGTAGGCAACGCGTTGGTTTTCATTTATACTTCTGTGTCGTTGTCCGCTTTGATGCACAATTACACATGCAGAGGGAGCCTGTGAAACCCAGGGGAGGGATTCTAGCAGACCAATCACAGCGCTTGTGATTCTCAACTCCCCAGTACTTGAACGAGCTCTTAACGCATTAAAGTCCTTCAAGTCTATTGCGATGTCAAAATTGCGGCCAGTTCATAATACCTAGAATATAAAAATCGACTGCTGGCAGTAGATCCTTTTCTATTTAGCACCAAAACTTTGGAACAGTCTTCCTAACATTGTGCGGGAAGCAGACACACTCTGTCAGTTCAAATCTAGACTAAAAACACATCTCTTTGACCTAGAATACACATAACACATTATAGACTTCTATAATTCAATGTTAGGCTGCATAGATTAGGTCAGTCAGAACCGGGAACACTTCCCATAAATCCTGATGTACTTGTTACATCATAAGAAGGATGGCGTCTACACTAATATTAGTCTCTCTGTTTATCCCGAGGTTTACTGCAGTCCGCCAAATCCAGGCAGTATCCAGATCTGATGAAGGACCTGCGCCTGAAACCGATGACAACGCAGTCCTGAAGTGTCAACTAGTCTCTCGTGAAGGCCTCCTTCCCTTCCCTTTACCTCTGTACAGATAAAACGTTGTTGGGATAATTCCGGTTCACGTGGAAGCGATAGATAATTCTTTATTATAGATTTTTAAGGCCAGACAAGTAGCTTGTTGAGGGTTGGTTTGTAAAGAAGGACTACACGTCTGCGCACATATATATTCAAACGCGCATACCTATAGACTAAACACATGATGTGCATGTGCACGCCGTCTGTGTTTTCGCGGGTTTGCGTTTTTGAGGTTTGTGCAGAGATAACTTTTTTTTTTCTTTTTTTTTCAAGGTGAACCTTGGAATCTATTTCAGGGTTTGCGTTCTCGAGCCACCAGGCACTGTTTTGTGCGGATGAGCGGGCCGGAGCACGTTGAGTGTTTTCTGTTAGAACGGTGTCGTGTTAGCGGTCCCTAAGTTAATAACTAATGATCTTTGCAACGGAAGTGAACCAATCTATCAAAACTAACTTTAACTGGACAATAAATTAAAGCTAGAACTGCTGTAAAGCCAAAACAATCTCTGTTGCTGTAATTTACTATTATCACTGTAAAGCTGCTTTGAAACAATCTATATTGTTAAAAGCGCTATATAAATGAAGGTGACTTGGCTGGTACACAATGAGAGGAATTTTCTCACCGCTCACTTAAAAGCAGATGTTATCGTTCCTAACTCCCTTACGGATTGAAAGGCTACGGGACTTGGATGGCTTTATCCTCACCCGAGCCCATGCTAGCAGCTCCTCCAGCCTTTTGAGTAGTCTGGAGGTGCATGCACCTGTCAGGAAGAGAGTGGTGACATCGTCCATGTAACTTCTTATGGCTGGAAGCTTATGGCATATGTGGGACCTGACTCCTTGAACCATCTGTCTACCACTGATCAGGATGATCTCGAATGCTGCAGTAAAGAGGATGAGGGAGATGGAACATCACATTGCTATGCCCCTCTCCAGCTAATACCAGCTGGTTGAAATCTTTTGGGTTGTGTAGCACACTTGGAGGGTGTTAAAATACTTGGCCACTATGGTCTGAATGGGTAGTGGCACGTAGAATAAGTTGAGTGCAAAGGAGATAAAGGAGGTGGGGAACTGACCTGTAGGTATTTGCAAGGTCCAACCAGACTACGTGCAGATCCTAACTATCCCTCTCGGCTGTCTGTTTTTGATCCCAGATTATAGCCGAGTGTTCCATGCAGCCAGGGAAAACATTTTGGAGGAGTAGTGTCAAACTGCGAGGTGGGCTTTGGGGGCTGTGGTATGTAACCTGGAGATCCTGTAAGGATTCCTTCTGGCTGTTGCTGAGCTGTGATTTGATGGAAACCTCAAGCTCCTGCTGGGTGATTTGCAACTTTCCAGATTTCTTCTCCTCCAGGAGACCTCTGGCGAACTTGAAAGGGGCCCGCAAGAACTCAATCTTGCTTTCTCCTTGTGGCTTCTGCGTTTTCTGATCCTCTCAGCATGCCTCAGGTCTGCAAGTCTGGCCTTAATCTGGGTCCACAGGTTCTTCAAGCCCTCCTTCTCCTGATCTTCGACTTTCCTTCACGTCTTCCGCAACAGCCGTCTCTCCTTCACTAGCTGAACAGTGAAGTCAATTATTATTCAGGCAGCATTACAGGTCAGAAGTCAGATTGGATTGGAACATTCAGAATATTGATCCAGTTCCATCTGGTTGAAGATCAGAGTCATTACGCCGGTATAGAGACGGGTTTGTTGAGGATCAGTGCCACTGGCTGTCGTGTCGATGAGGCCTTCACAGGGGAGAGTCTAGTTGATACAATCTCTGCTGACACTTCAGGGATGTGTTGTGGTTGTGTCTAGGCACAGGTCCACCATCTGATCTGGATACGGCTGTGTACATCATGTGTTGTGATCGTGTCTAGGCGCAGGTCCCACCATCTGATTTGGATACGGCCGAGATCCGGCTAACTACAGTAAACCTCGGGATAAACAGAGAGACTAATATTAGCGTAGATGCCATTCTTCTTATGATGTAATCAGGTGTTATAGGAGGTGTTCCCAGTATATGACCTAGTATATGCAGCCTAACAATCATTTAACTGATCTGAATAATATAAATGTATAATGTTCTATAATGTTATAATGTGTATGCCAGGTTAAAGAGATATGTTTTTAGTCTAGATTTAAACTACTGACAGAGTGTGTCTGCTCGAACAATGCTAGGAAGACTATTCCAAAGTTTAGGTGCTAAATAGGAAAAGAGATCCGAGAAAGGAGGGGATAACCCCCATAGCGACATCTTTGATGACGCAGTGTTGAAAGACCGACTCGAAAGGGAACCAGGAGTCACTTCTGGACAACACAAACACCTTGTGGTTTCCAGCAAAAACATATCTAAAAAGGATTTTCAAGTATTGAGTTAAAACTTTCTGTCATGAATAGCATTGGAATATGTTCCATTAGCAGCTATGCAACCAATGTGAGCTCAAATTTTAGTTTAAGTTGTCCTTATCCAGTGGGCCATGACCTCACCACATCTGTACAGGGTCATCAGTGACAACACCAAGAGTGAGGTATTTCACAACACATATTCTCTTTTGCATGCTTGTCTACTAAAACAGCCTGTAAGTAAGTAAACTTGGAACACAAAAGGGCCATTAGCCAATGAACAAAAATGTACAGAGTATCTGCAGAGATAAATGGAAAGCAGAGGGTCTCTGCACATACTTCAGAGAGGTGTTTTGATAGATGAGCTCAGTTGCACCAATGAACAGCAGACAGTTTCAAATTCAAACTCATACAGGGCTTAAAAGATTCAGAAATTCATAACCATTGCAATGATATTTAGTGGTGTCTGCTAAGGTAAGATAGAATCACTATTACTTGAGGTTATCATGGCAACCATATACATTTCACAGGAATTACTTGTAAGAGCCATGCTGCCTATTTTTCCCAGTAAACACATTATTAAAATCTTTCAGGCACCAGAGCTGGGGGTGGGTGTTGGTTGTTCCTTATCCATTCAGGATATTCTGGACCTTTGGTGTTTTCACCTTAGGTATTATTTGCCAATCAACAACTAAGTCAGCGATGCCTTTATCTGCTGTCCTTGAGACACAAAGTGTTGTTTCACGTTTTAGTGCGTTAGTGCCACCAAATGCTCTTTATGACTAATACAGAAATGGGTGACTCTGGTGCTGAAGGAAAATATTAGGAAAGTCTTGAGAATTGCTAAAAAATTACAGGTACAGTAGATGTGTTTGATTAGGGATAAAGTTATACTCTGCAGAACATGGCCCTCCAGGACTGGAGTTGAACAAGACCTGATTTAACATGTGAACTATAACTACTCAGCGTGTTTTTATCATCAGACATAAAAAAAAAAATTTAAATCTCGGAAAAAATTATTCTTTTACGTATGCATGCGTGCATGCGTAAATCTATACGAATCCATTGTTTCTATTCAAAATCTTCATATATCTTCAGTTTGCACCAAAAAAAAAAAAAAAGCCTATGACGACATTTCTGCATAATGATATGATGTTTCGCAATATTTTCAAAGTGAATGTCCAGTGAGTGGTGCTAAAAGCATGTTCAGGTTTATTGAAATGATGAACATGAATCTGGCAACATTCTTTGGAGTTTTGCATTTAGGTAGAGGCCTATTTTTTACTTCTGCTTTGAATATGTTAAGCCTGATTATATAAATTAATTAAAGTTACCTTACAATTGCTGCTCTTGTAATTGCCTATTGAAAGAAAATGTTCCTCTAGATATCGGAGTAAAGTTTTAAAACCTATTTGGCTGTTTGTTTTTGCTTTTGTTTTGTTGTTTGTTTTTGTTTTGTTTTTTCATTTCTATTATCAGAATTGAATTAACAACCTTTATTAAAATGTTTTTCTGTCTCAGATTTATTAGTTTATAAGCTTTCAGGTATTTTGCAAGCCCTTAACATGTGGTAGTTGCATTAACCATAGTAACAGTTATTGTAGTTCCATGCCCTGTGATGATACACATGCTGTGTGATCATATTTTCAACAAGGGCTTAAGTTTCACAACACTTGACCTACAACCTGATGAACTGCAGCACCAATAACTGTGAAAATGGATTTGCACAACAACAAGAGAGATGGAACACACTGTCCGCTGGCCAAGACTGGAATAATTTCTATAGAAAATCAGCCAGCCAGTTCTTTGTTTGGAAAGAAACACAAGCAATGTCTTATGCATGAGCAGATAATGGTAATGGACCTTTCCATTTCAGAGAGCTTCAATAAATAATAAAGAAATGTAATAGGAAATACATAGTCAAATAATAAAGAAATGTAATAAGAAATGTATTTAAAATATGTGTGGACTTTTCCCATAATCTGGAACTACTCCTAAAAGACAGAATTATGAATTCTCTTTTCAAATCACCTTTATTTAACACTTTATCCAATACAGACTGTTTCAAAGCTGCTTTACAGTGATAAAAGGGAAAATAATGATCAATGATGCAAACAGAATATAATTCTGCTGTAAAGCAGGTAAAAAAAAAAAAAAGACAATAGTGTCATTATTCATCGGAAGTTAGTTCATTGTTGATGTCACCCATTACACTTTGAGCATGTCAAATTTTGGTACTGGATATGATGTCATGCTTCTGTTTTAAATAAATCACAAATAATAACACATTAAAAATATACTATATATAAAATATATATAGAGAAAGAGAAAGTGCGACCTTTAGACTATTATTTCTCTATACAACGCATGTTAATTCAAGCCACAAAAACAAACTTGAAAATGAAATATGCACCAACTCCTGAAGTCAGCACGTAAATATATGTTGTGTTCCATGTGAGTAATTGTGCTAGAGGGCGCTCAAGAGGGAAAGAGCGAAAAGGAGAACAAGAAAGAAATGTATGAGAAGAAGAATGTAATATGGTGAGATAGTGGTTAAGTGAGTTCATATCAGTTAAAGAATAAAAGGAGTTACTATTATACTTGCCTCGTCAGTGCTATGATTCCTGAGCGCCCTCACGCGTCACAGCCCGTCAAAATGGGAGTGGCTTAGCGTATATAAGGAAGGGCTCGGAGGCTGCTAACCTGGTTTTGTCGACTGAAGCGAAGTGAGCTCGTGGCGCGAGCACGGCGGGTTACGCAAAACTCCTTCCCTCTTCTAGAGAGAACCGAGGTTACGTTAGTAACCGAGTATCGTTCTCTTACGAGAGGTTCTCTCGTATTGCGTAAGTTAGCTTACGCTACGGGAACCCCTTGTCAACGCCGTGCGCGCCTAGCATCCACTACATGAGTCCCAGGGGAAACCCGGGGAACACAGAAAGGTGGGAATCAGGCGGCCAACAGAGTGGGCCAGCACATGTTCATAAGCACACAGTAGAGAGTGTAGAGCGGCTCGGCCGGTCTATACTGACTTAACACAACCCTTATAGTGCAGCTCAACCAGGGGAGCTAAATCGAGTAAAGTGGCCCGCGCACGATGAATCTGGGCAGGGCACACACACGACTTAGACTGACAGAAGTTTAGCCTGCAGGGCGGGAACTTCCAGGTTGTAAAACCTAACAAATGTAGAGGGGGAGGCCCAGCCTGCCGCTGTACAAATGTCATGAATGGAAATCCCACTGGACCAAGCCCACGATGAGGCCATGCCTCTGGTGGAATGAGCCCTGATGAGCCCTGATGCCCAAAGGGTACTGCAGGTTCTCTTACGAGAGATTCTCTCGTACTGCGTAGAATACGCTAGGGGAAAATCCTTTTCCACGAGAATACTGAAGCCAAAAAATTATCCTTAATTTTGTATTAATGTAAAACGCGTTGCGGCATACAGACATAGGCGAGGCAGCTTGCGCGCCTATTGGCTGGTCTGCTGGCAACTGCTTAAGCCTATCGAGCGAGACCTAGAGTGACGTCAGACCCAATGAGGGTGCTTCGCGCCCTCTGCGTCACGTCCCGCCGAAACGGGCGTGGCTTAGGTCTATAAATACCGCTCGCAGGCTTTATATCTCTGATTTTTCATCCTTCAGCGAAGCAACTCACATCGCTGGATCCGAGAAGAAGCCGCGCTGTTGAAGAAGCACTTCAGCGGGACGAGTCGAGAAGCTGCTGGCCGCGCCGCCTTCATCGCCTTCCTGCTGCGCTATCCGGCGCTGTATCCTTTTCTCTTCTACTGTGCCTTGTGTGTGCTCGCCGCCGCGACACACACTCTCTTTGCACTAAAAGAGCCGGGCGTCTTTTTCAAGACGCCCTTTTCCTGAGGATCACGCAGTTCTCGCGCTCGCTGACGGCGACTGCCCTCACTGCGAGCTAGGTACTGCCTATGGTGACTCTGAGGACTCACCTGGCATCCTTCTCCGAGACTGCTCCTCCGTCCTTCCAAGCCGCAAAGCTCGCCGGTTCGCCCGCTTGCCTTGCCTGCTTGGGGGATGATACCTGCTCGCCCTCTGTTCGAGCCGCGCAACCGCGCCGTTCACAGGGGATGTCTGGAGCGGACCGTCACGCGTCACTCACCGGCGAAAGGAGAAAAGTGTTTACAGTCCCGTCGAGACCGGACTGACCTCATTTCTCACACATGTCTCAGTTCCCTGATCAGGCGACTGGAAATGTCTATACTGCAGCAAACGTGCCTGTTTAATACACGCACGCCTGCAAGCAAACGGCGAAGAAAACATGTTGACGCTCTTTTATATGCTCGTGCATCTGAAAACCTTTGTGTTTCCCCCCTGTGGCTCAGTGGCGGAATCCAAGGTTTTTTCACACGGGAGACCGGTGTTCGAATCCCGGTCTAACGGCAGATAAATTATGCCGCCAATGCTTCGTTCTGTCAGTTCCCTGGGAGGCGACTGCAGACATGCATTTTGCAGCCGACGAGCGCGTTGTACAACCCGCTCGCCTGCATCCAGACACCGTTTCTATGGTTCCCGTGCGTCACTGGCGAAAGGAGAAAAGTGTTTACAGTCCCGTCGAGACCGGACTGATCTCATTTCTCACACATGTCTCAGTTCCCTAATCAGGCGACTGGAAATGTCTATACTGCAGCAAACGTGCCTGTTTTTTATACACGCACGCCTGCAAGCAAACGCCGAAGAAAATATGTTGACGCTCTTTTATATGCTCATGCATCTGAAAGCCTTTGTGTTTCCCCCCTGTGGCTCAGTGGCGGAATCCTAGGTTTTGTCACACGGGAGACCGGTGTTCGAATCCCGGTCTAACGGCAGATAAATTATGCCGCCAATGCTTCGTTCTGTCAGTTCCCTGGAAGGCGACTGCAGACGTGCATTTTGCAGCCGACGAGCGCGTTGTACAACCCGCTCGCCTGCACCCAGACACCGTTTTCTATGGTTCCCGTGCGTCACTGGCAAAAGGAGAAAAGAGTGTTCTAGTCCCGCTGCGGCCGGGCCGATCTCAATTTCTCACACATTTCTCATTCCCCTCTGAAATTCAGGCGACTGGAAATGTCTTTATTGCAGTGAGCGAGCCTGTTGTTACACGCACGCCTGCAAACAAACGCCAGCATGTTGACGCTCTCTGATAATACTCGCGCTGACTGAAATCTTATGTGTCTTCCCCTGTGGGCCAGTGGCAGATTCACAGATTTCCGCGCGAGAGACCCGTGTTCGATCCCGGGTCTACCGGCAAATAAAATTATGCCGTCAATGCTCGCTCTGTCAGTTCCCTGAAGAGGCGACTGCAGATGTGTATTTTGCAGCCAACAAGTGCGTTGTACAACCCCCTCGCCTGCACCCAAACCTTGCCGCTCGTCCAGTTCCAAGAAATGTGACTGGTCCAGCGTATTTAGCAGCCAACAAGCCGGTTCCATTGCCCGCTTGCCTGCACAAAAAAGCCATTTTACGGCTACCCAGATAAATCCCTTAAAGAGTGTATTTTCTGGTGTCCCGGCCACGGCCGACGGTGTTTTCATGTGTAGAAAAAATGCCCACTACTCAGTGCCCATTCCTACACACAAACACAGCCCTTCACACAGGGCTCGCGCACATAAAATCGACTCAGATCGATTGCGCTTTAAACGTAGCAAACGTGCCCACTACCCAGTGCCCACAAACGCTACTTCCCACATGTCTCACGGTCTCTGTAAATACAGGACCAGTATGCATACGCTCTGCTCACGCGAGCAATGCTGTAAAAGTGGTGTATGTGCCCGCTGCTCTGCGCCCACGCCCACGCACAGACATGAAACTAGCCCAGCCCTCCCCCTCTCAGTTAGACACTGCAGAGGAGTCGAGCGCGGGCATTCTGCCCGCTGTTATCAGCGCGCCCCCTGCCTCAGATGTCATGAGCGCGACGCTTATGTCACAGCACACAAAAGCCGCTGTATCGCGAGCCGATCAGAGCGTGCTTCGCATCCAGCCCCTAGCTACTCGCGCACTTGCGTGGGAAAAAAG
Source organism: Rutilus rutilus (assembly GCF_951802725.1). Taxonomy (NCBI): domain Eukaryota; kingdom Metazoa; phylum Chordata; class Actinopteri; order Cypriniformes; family Leuciscidae; genus Rutilus; species Rutilus rutilus. Next base: position 30,817,651 of record NC_140215.1, on the reverse strand, counting down.
CTTCCCGGGGTTTCGAGATGGGTGCTGAACATCATAAAAGAAGGCTATTCGCTGCAGTTTCGCCGGCGCCCTCGCCGCTTCATGGCGCGCGTCGAGACCACGGTAGAATCGAAAGTAGCTCATCTACTTCGAGCCGAGATTCTGAAACTGTTGAGCAAAGGGGCTATAGAAACCCTATCTCAATCTCAAAGCGAAGGGGGGCTTTACAGCAGATACTTCCTGGTGCCCAAGAAAGACGGGGGTCTCAGACCCATACTAGATCTGCGGCAGCTGAACAGAGCGCTTCTGAAGCGCCAGTTCAGGATGCTCACGACCAGAAAAATCCTCGCGCATGTCCGCCGAGGGGACTGGTTTGTGTCAATAGATCTAAAGGACGCGTATTTTCAAATACAGATAGCGTCACGTCACAGGCAATTTTTGAGATTCGCCTTTGAGGGCCAGGCATATCAGTACACAGTCCTGCCTTTCGGCTTGTCCCTGGCACCCCGTACATTTACGAAGTGCATGGACGCAGCGCTCGCACCCCTCAGACTACGGGGTATACGAGTGCTGAACTATCTGGACGACTGGCTGATTCTAGCCCAATCTCACTCGGAGCTCGTAGAGCACAGGACCATTTTACTCGATCACCTCGAGAATCTCGGTCTCGCAGTGAACTGGGAAAAGAGCTCGCTATTCCCCAGTCAGATTATATCTTTTCTGGGAATAGAGCTGAACTCGCTGCTAATGACAGCACGCCTGTCATCTCAGCGCACACTGGACATTCGGCGCGCAGCCGGCTCGTTCTGCTGCGGCGCGATAGTCCCTCTCAAAACATTTTCAAAGGATGCTAGGTCTGATGGCCTCAGCATCTTCAGTTCTCCAGTTGGGCCTTATGCGCATGCGCCCACTGCAGTTCTGGCTCAGAAAGAGAGTACCACGCACAGCGTGGGCCTCCGGTCGGCTTCGCTTCAAGGTCAATCAAGCGTGCATTGCAGCTTTGAAACCTTGGGAGGCAAAAGACTGGTACCAATCACGCCAGGGCGGCCTCAGGTCCCTGACTCTGTACAGGCTAACCAAGCGCCTCCTGTCATGGGCCCGCAGCAACCTGCTCTCGCTGAGAGCAGCGCACGTGCCAGGGCTCCTAAATATAGGACCAGACAGACTGTCCAGGAACCAGGTTCCGACAGGGGAATGGTCTTTGCACCCACAGACAGTCCAGCTGCTGTGGAAGAAATTCGGCAGAGCGGAAGTAGACCTGTTCGCGTCTCTAGAAAACGCTCACTGTCCAGAATTTTTCTCGAAGAGCAAGGACGCGCTGACCCACGAGTGGCCTCGCCGTCCTCTCTACGTTTTTCCCCCCGTCTCCCTCCTGACTCAGGTGGTAGAACGGGTCAGGGAAGAAGGATGCTCAGTGCTGCTTGTAGCCCCACTTTGGATGAGCCAACCTTGGTTCCCAATTGTGATGCAGTTAGCGAGCACCGCCCCGTGGCCAGTGCCTCTGAGGAGGGATCTCCTCTCTCAAGCCAATGGCTCGATCTGGCATCCTCACCCAAGAGCTGTGGTCCCTCCATGTGTGGGCCATCAACGGGTACCCGCTGACCTCCCACAGGGAGTGTTAAACACTATCACAAAGGCCAGAGCTCCGTCTACGCGACGTCTCTATGCCTCAAAATGGTCAGTGTTCTCTAGCTGGTGCACAGCTCGTGGTGTGTCACCCCTGCATTGCGGTGTGACGGAGGTTCTCTCCTTCCTACAAGAGCTGCTGGATAAGGGCAGGACCCCTTCCACGCTCAAAGTCTATGTAGCGGCCATAGCAGTGTTCTCTTCGACCACGCTTGGCCAGTCTATTGGAAGGAACGATTTAGTCATTCGCTTCCTTAGAGGAGCTAAGAGACTGAATCCTCCCAGACCTCCCACAGTCCCTATATGGGACCTTTCTACGGTACTGGAAGCCATGAAAGGTCATCCATTCGAGCCCTTGCAGAAGATTGATCTTAAACACCTGTCTTTCAAGACGGCGTTTCTTCTGGCTCTCGCTTCAGTGAAGCGCATAGGGGACTTACACGCGCTCTCAGTAAGCACGACGTGCATGGAATTTGGGCCGAATGACTCTAGAGTTATACTCAAACCTAAGCACGGTTATGTTTCTAAATCCCTCAATACACCGTTCAGAGCACAGGTCATCTCCCTGTCTGCTCTGCCGGTCACTGAAGGAAATACGGACGAAAGCTCCCTTTGCCCAGTCAGGGCGTTAAGAGCTTATGTGTCTCGCTCGTCTGTTTTCTGACAGACGGAGCAGCTCTTTGTTTCGTTCAGCGGGCGTTCTAAGGGACTAGCCGCTTCGAAACAGACCCTATCCAGATGGGTAGTGGACGCAATAGCGCTAGCTTACACAACCAAGGGCATGCAGTGCCCGCTGGGTGTCAAAGCGCACTCCACGAGAAGCATGGCTTCATCGTGGGCCTGGTCAAGTGGGATAGCCTTGCGAGATATTTGTATGGCGGCAGGCTGGGCCTCTCCGTCTACATTTATAAGGTTTTACAACCTAGAGGTTCCCACACTACAGGCCAGACTACTGTCGGTCTAGTATGGCCAAATCTCATAAACTGACGATGTCAGTTATGCAGCTATTTGAGTATTGCAGTCCTTGCTCTATGCTGCCATATAGGAAGATAGTGGCTAAACCCCTCCTCTTCCAGGATTCCCTGTGAGTCCCCTGGGTGATTGTGTACTGTATGAACTCCGGGCTGTCGCCCTTGAGTCTATAGTATCAGATCCCAGCACGCACGGCGTTTTACAGTAGGTTCCCCTAGCGTATTCTACGCAGTACGAGAGAATCTCTCGTAAGAGAACGTACTCGGTTACTAACGTAACCTCGGTTCTCTCTAGAGAGAGGAACGAGTACTGCGTATCCTGCCGTGCATGCACGCGCTCTGGTTGCTTCGACTATGAAAAACCAGAGATATAAAGCCTGCGAGCGGTATTTATAGACCTAAGCCACGCCCGTTTCGGCGGGACGTCACGTCTGCGAAGCGCCCTCATTGGGTCTGACGTCACTCTAGGTCTCGCTCGATAGGCTTAAGCAGTTGCCAGCAGACCAGCCAATAGGCGCGCAAGCTGCCTCGCCTATGTCTGTATGCTGCCGCAACGCGTTTTACATTAATACAAAATTAAGGATAATTTTTTGGCTTCAGTATTCTCGTGGAAAAGGATTTTCCCCTAGCGTATTCTACGCAGTATTCGTTCCTCTCTCTAGAGAGAACCGAGGTTACGTTAGTAACCGAGTACGTTTTTAGACGCATAAGCTGCCGCAATAGCGTCCACTATCCATCTGGACAGGCTGTGTTTCGAGGCGGCGATACCTTTGGTGCGCCCTCCAAACGAAACGAAAAGCTGCTCCGAGCGCCTGATAGTGGCGGAGCGAGTGATGTAATTTCTCAGTGCTCTGACAGGGCAGAGGAGGTTACTATCGACCACGCTGCCGGTTGCCGGCAGGGCTGAGAGGGCCTGCGCCCAGCGCCCAGACCTGCGCTCTGAAAGGAGTGCCCATCACTTTGGGGACATAACCATGCCTCGGTTTGAGAATGACTTTGGAGTCATTAGGTCCGAACTTGAGACACGCAGCGTTAACTGATAACGCGTGTAAATCACCTACACGTTTGACTGATGACAGGGCTATCAGAAAAACGGTTTTGAGCGTGAGATATTTCAAATCCACAGTTTCTAGAGGTTCGAAGGGATGAGCTTTCAGGGCCTCCAGGACCAGAGAAAGATCCAAAACAGGAACCGATGGGGGCCGCGGGGGATTCATCCTCCTGGCTCCTCTGAGGAAGCAGATGATGAACTCGTTCCTTCCTATAGCGCGGCCGTGCGCCGATTCGGCGAACGCTGCGATGGCCGCAACATATACTTTGAGCGTGGAGGGGGCCAGCAGCTCTTGTCCAGCAGCTCTTGAAGGAAGCAAAGCACCCACGAAACCCCACACATTTGTGGGTCTAGATTTTTGACAGTGCACCATTTGTTAAACACAGACCATTTAGACGTGTAGAGCCGTATTGTCGAGGGAGCTCTAGACTGCGTGATCGTGTTCACGACCCCTTTTGGCAAATCAACGGGTATCTGTTGATTATCCATGCATGCAGAGACCAGCGCTCTGGATGAGGATGCCAGATCAAACCGCGGGCTTGAGAGAGGAGGTCTCTTCTCACCGGGATCGGCCATGGGGCTGAGTCTGCCAGCCGCATCAAGCATGGTTCTCCCAGCGTGGGGCTATAAGGAGCACCGAGTGGCGAGTCTCCCTGATTCTCCCGATGACCTGTGGCAACAGTGAGATCGGGGGGAAGGCGTACAGCAGGTCGCTGGGCCAGGCTTGGGCCAGCGCATCCTCGCTCTTTGAAAAGAACCTTGGGCAGTGAGCGTTGTCTTCTGACGCAAAGAGGTCGACTTTCACTTTGCCGAAAAGGCGCCACAGAAGCTGGACTGTCTGGGGATGCAGAGACCACTCCCCCAGGGGAACATTGTCTCTGGACAGTCTGTCTGGACCATCGTTCAGGTGACCGGGCACGTGCGCTGCTCCCAGCGAACGCAGTGAGTGCTGAGCCCAAACGAGGAGGCGTCCCACCAGGGCGCAGAGAATCTTGGATCTGACACCGCCCTGACGGTTCACGTAGGACACCACTGACATATTGTCCGTGCGGACTAGTACATGGTGGTCCCGCAGGTATGGTAGAAAGTGCTTCAACGCGTTCTCGACTGCCAGCATCTCTAGACAGTTTATGTGAAGGCGTTTCTCCCGGTCTGACCAGAGACCATAGACCAGTCTGCCCTCGAAAAGAGCCCCCCAACCTAGGTTGGAGGCGTCTGTCGAGATCGTTTTCCGGTGCGAGATGACTCCCATTGACACTCCCCGCTGGTACCATTCGGCCGCCAGCCAGGGCTGCAGGGCTGAAACACAGCCCTGATCCACACTGACTCGCGAGCCGCCGGCAGTCCATGCTCTGTGAGGCACTCGCGCTTTCAGCCAGCGTTGTAGCGGGCGCATGCGCAGCAAGAGCACTGCTCCAGCTGAAGCCATGTGGCCCAGAATTTTCTGAATCGTTTTCAGAGGAAGCCGTTCTGAAAAGACGCGACGAGATGTCGAATATGGCACACGCGCTGTGTCGACAATCTGGCCGTCATAGCCACCGAGTCCAGCTCTATTCCCAGAAAAGAGATTGACTGGCTGGGCATTAATGAGCTCTTGGTCCAGTTGACCGAGAGACCCAGGCTTTCCAGATGGCTGAGAAGCGCTGTTCTGTGAGATATGAGCTCTATCTCTGACTGTGCCAGTATCAGCCAGTCGTCAAAATAGTTCAGAATTCGCATACCCTGTCTTCTCAGGGGAGCGAGGGCCGCGTCCATGCATTTCGTAAATGTACGGGGTGCTAACGACAGGCCGAACGGCAGGACGGTGTATTGATATACCCGACCGTCGAAGGCAAATCTCAAGAATGGCCTGTGACGGGGTATAATCTGAATCTGAAAGTATGCGTCTTTCAGATTGAGAGAAATAAACCAGTCCCTCGGGCGAATTTGCGCGAGGATTTGTCTGGTCATGAGCATTTTGAATGGCCGTCTCATGAGAGCTTTGTTCAAATATCTCAGATCTAATATAGGTCTGAGAGCTCCGTCCTTCTTGGGTACGAGGAAAATAACGGCTGTAAAAGCCCGTCTCGCTCAGAGAAAGATGTACCTGTTCTATCGCCCCCTTGCACAGCAGCTTCGCTATTTCTGCATGAAGCAGGTGAGCTGTTTCCGTATTCACTCTCGTCTCGGTCCGTGCTCGAAAGCACGGGGGGCGGCGAGGGAACTGTAGCAAATAGCCCCGTTTTACAATGTTTAGCACCCATTCTGACACGCCCGGGATAGCTTCCCACGCTTTCGCATGCATAGCTAGAGGTAGAATGGCCTCTGGGTCCCGGCCGTCGCACTGCGCGGGATAGGGAACTTGTATCAGAGGATTCGGCACGGCGTGCACGCCATCGATGCTCGAATACGGGGGCTCGCTGATAGCGGTAACTGGCTGGGCAGCACTCAATGACTCGGTCGCTTGGGATGGAGAACATTTTGTGGCGAGAAAATGCCGTGATGCGAGAGCGGCGTCGGGGGTTATGTGTTTATCAGTAAGTGTGAGCGCTCGTGAGCGGGCACGGGGCTTACGTTCACAACACGGCCAGAGTTTGGGAGCTTTAAAGGATCTGACCCCTGGGATAACTGTGTAACAGAGCGGGCAATGGGTAGGTGCGGGCACTGAATCGTGGGCACATTTCCTACGCTTGACACTCGAGCGGCGCGTGCCCACTTTATGAGAGTGAGCTCTGTGAGAGACACAGGGGAGACCGTGCTTGTGTGTAGGGGTGAGCACTGGGACGTGGGCACATTTTCTACACTCATAACACCATCGGCGTGAGCCGGATAACCAGACATTATACTCTTTTTGAGATTTCTCTGGGTCGCCGTGAAAACGGCGTTTGTGTGCAGGTGAGCGAGTTGTGTAACTGACTCGTTGGTTGCGGTGTACGCTACTGCAGTAGCCTTTTTTAAGGGGACTGACAGAGCTAGGCGTTTTGACGGCGGTCCGGCCGCGGCGGGACTCGACCGTCTTTTCCTCCTTGCGTCCGCTGGGACTTCGCGGGCTCAGGCTTCAGCGCGATCTTGGGCCGGGGTCCTCGGGGGGGAGGCGGTCTGTGACGGCTGGATGAGCGCGACCTAGGGCGGCCGCCCTGGTGTCACTGCGAAGGCAGAGGCTGAGACGAGCGCTGTGTGGAGCAGCCTGCAGCTGAGCTCGAGCAGCGGGGCAGAAAGAGATTGATGGCCTGCGATGCCTTCTGTACCTACGAAAAACGATCCACAATCCCGCTTACCGCTGGGCCGAAGAGGCCGGTGGGGGAGAGCGGGGCGTTGAGGAACACGGACCGCTCAGATTCACCCATGTCGGCGAGCGTCAGGCGGTAGGCGAGGCCATGGATCTCCCGATGGCCTGGGCAGCGGACTTGGTAGCGCGAAGAGAGAGGTCCGTCGCGCTTCTTGGCGGCGGCTAGGTAAAAAGCACCCGTCGATCCTGTTAGGCGCGGGCACCTTCGGCGGAGACCACTCAAGGCCTAGTTGGTCGACAGCCTTAGTGAGGAGGCGGAGAAGCTTGGCGTCCACACTGGCGCGGGCCCGGCCAGATTCCTGGGTCGAAGAGGAGGTGGAGCGGTGTGATCCGGACCACTCTTCACTGTCCGAGGCCAGGAGAGAGCAGCTGTCGCCGATGGCGTCTTCGTCCGCTTCATCCCCTGAGGCGACGGCAGTGCGGGCGGGAGCCGGCCGCTGCGCGTCGGGAAAGGGAGGCGGAGAAGGAGAGAGCGAGGCTCGCGGGAAGGGTTCCGGCGAGCGCATTGCTGGCACATTGGGCTCCGGTGGTCTCTGTGAGCGGCGTTTCTTTTTGCGCTGCCCAGCAGAGACAGGCGGAGTGACAGCTTCGGCGTCGAACAAGGCGAGTCGAGCCCGCAGGGTCGACATCGGCAGTTCTTCGCAAAACTCGCAGCCGCGTGGTCTCGTCCCAGGCAGAGAGCGCAAATCAGGTGGCAGTCTCTGTCGCTGAGCGGGGCTCGGCAAGAGCCGCAGGAAATGCGAGGCATTTTGAAACAAACGCCTTGCGCTCTTTTAGGAAATGTATGTCGCGGCGGCGAGCACACAACAGAAGCACAGCAAAGGATACTGTCGCCGGATAGCGAAGCAGGCACGGATGGCTGAAGGCGGCGAAGACGACCGGCTTCCTCAGACGCTTTCCTCGGCTTGCTTGTCGCTTGCTTCGACGGCGGCTTCGACGGCGGAGTCCAGCGATGCGAAGGGCTTCGCTGAAGAGACGAAAATCAGGTTAGCAGCCTCCAAGCCCTTCCTTATATACGCTAAGCCACTCCCATTTTGACGGGCTGTGATGCGTGAGGGCGCGCGGGCGTGACGTCACGCCGAGCTCAGTGGTAGGCTGCTGCAGGTGCCGCGGAGCAGCCAATGAGCGCTAGATAGCCCGCTCTAGGTCTGCTAGCTGCTGCACTGCGTTGACAATATATAAAAATTAAGGATAATTTTTGGGCTTCATATCTCGAGAAAAGATGACTTTACCCGTAGCGTAAGCTAACTTATGCAATACGAGAGAACCTCTCGTAAGAGAACTTTAACAGCACAAAAAAATTACTCGATGGATGGAAAGAGGCACCTGTCAGGAGCACAAAAGCAAAAACGTAAAAAAAAAAAAAAGTAGGAATGAAGACGTGAAAAAGATGAAAGTTTCACTTACAAATTGGGTCCTTACAAATAAGAATATACAAAATATTGGAGATTATTGTAGTGACAGAAGGGGAAAGATTGGAGATCCTTATAGTTATCCTTATAATCCTTATGTGGACGCTAGCAGCGAAACAGGACAGCAGATTAGCAATAAACAAGAAACAATCTGCCGAGATGAAACAGTAAAGGACAGTATTCAAGTCAGCGGCAGCGGCAGCATTGACGACCTCAAAGAGACAGGAGGATTACAGGTTAGCGAGAGTAAGGCCTTACCATTTCACATTGATTGTGCCAATAGACAAGCTATACCAACTGTCGGTGAGAGTAAAGCAGGACAGCTCGCCAGTAGACCGAGCACGCCCCGTGCCACTGATGAATCCTTGAATGTAAAATAATGAGGGTTGTCTGTGTAAGACTGGTTAAAACTGCTACGATGGTAGCAGGGTTATTATAGGAGATATATATATATATATATATATATATATATATATATACAGTGCTATGCATAAGTTTAGACACCCATGCTAAAGTTGACTAAAAAGAGGAATAAAAAATCATCTTTTGGAAATTGAACTTAATGCCTTAATTAAATAAATTAGGAAAAATCCAACCTTTAAGGACACCAATTTTCTTTGTGAATGAATAATGTATCGTAAATAAATAAATGTTCTTCCTTAAAATACAGGGTGCATAAGTCTGGACACCCCTATGATAAATTCCCATAGAGGCAGGCAGATTTTTATTTTTAAAGGCCAGTTACTTCATGGATCCAGGATACTATGCATCCTGATAAAGTTCCCTTGGCCTTTGGAATTAAAACAGCCCCACATCATTACATAGCCTTCACCATACCTAGAGATTGGCATGGTTTTATTTCAGTTAGCCTAATAGCTGGTTTGATTTGCATTGAGAGATGATCTTATGGAAAGTACTCCATGCCAATCTCTAGGTATGGTGAAGGCTATGTGGGCATGGGACAAAACATGAATGGTGAGTGAATCACGGGCGATCACGGGCAGCAGCGCAGAGTTAATTCTGTGCTAATTTGATGTAATATTTTGTTAGATATGTTGTAGATTTAAGTAGCAAATGAGAATCGCTAAAATCATTTAATATATTTTTGAGACAAAGGTCTTCTTAATGATTTTCAGTTTTGTTCAAGGTAATTAAAGCAACAGTTTTTCGCTAATGGAAGAATATGTAAAAGTATGGTAGATGGGGCAAATTGCGCCCCTACTGTTGGGACAATAATTAACATGACAACAAAGAGCTGGCTGACTTTTCCATTTGTTGACATGTGTTGGAAACTTTATTCCTTCATCGAAGCAAGACCAGGAGATGTTGGGATATCGTTCAAGCAGAAGTTATTCTTTATTGAGGACTTCGCTGAGCGTTGCTGCAGTCACCCAACAATCTAATCTAACATAACTTTACATGGTATCTTATAGGCATTTTAGGAGGAGGGACTTATGGAGGTGGAGACAAAACAAAACAAAGCATACAAAGGTAGTGATGATTTGATTCTATCAAGTGAAAAACCAGTTTGGCAGGTAATCTGGCTTGCTCAAGAGAAACAGACCCAATCAGCATAACACTCTATTGCATTGCTAATCCAATCAGCCTAACGATTCAACGTCTGGGCCAGGGGCTCCGAAAGCCATTTGCAGAACAAAAGGTGACAATGGAGAAAACAGGAATTGCAACTTTGCTGAGCAGAATCATTCGTGTGATATCATCATCTTAACCTTAAAAGCTAAATACAATATTATTCACCATGATGTTATGTAAGGAAGCATATCTGAAATAGATTCTTAAATTTGTAATCCTTCACATGACATGGTAAGATTTAACATATATTAGATTGGGTGTCCACCTTAGAGATGATCACCGTTATAATGAAACCATCATATTTAAAAATATGATATTAATCATATTATATATTTATTGTCACCACTGTAAATATATATTAACTTTTTATCTCATTCAATGCTTTCACAATCTGTACTTTTTAAAATAATTGTTTCTATATTTTTTTAATATATTTATATTAACATTTTAATGATAACATATTTATTGAACAAATTGTATTCTTTTATTTATCAATATAAACAGAAAATAGTACAAACTTTGCTAAAGTGATTGTTTTGAAAATCACATTACACATTACAACCAATCACATTACAGCCTTGACGTCATTGAATTTCGTTCAGAGCTGTGCGACAGTCAATTAGTGTTTGCATAGAAAACGTGCTGTAAACTAAATCATACCTGTCGTGCAATTGTCTGTGACTTCTCTTATAAAACAGCATTTTTTTTACTCTACGTGTTGAAGATTAGCTGATGGGCTGTCAGTTCATTAAATGATAAGCTATTACCACACAAAATCAGTTTGTTCAGCATAGTGAAGACTCTCCTCCACTGACATCCATAAAAAGGGCCTCTTGTCTCCTTCCCTGCATACCACATCATTAGCAGGCTTTACATTTTTTTCGGCTAAGGTTGCAGGCTCACTTTATGGCTTTGGCTTTGCGTTTGTGCTCCATTCTTTAATAAACTTTGTAAAAGACATTCTATAAGATGTTCAGGATGAATTTGCTGTGTTGAGTTTGACAAACTTAAACATATAGTTAATATGGGTTACACGATAATTAAAAATAACTGACAATGTGTCTGCTCCTCCCAGAAAAAAAATTAAAAATCCATGTAGATGGTAAATTAGTTAATCTATTCATCACCATGAAATCATGACAAGTGAACTGAAGCAAGGGATGGGCAACATGCCACTTGCATGAGATCGCAGCAATTAGCAAACAACAATGATCCATTTAATTTCCAATGGACAAAATGTACTCCCACCCTCCTTAGGTACACCTTGCTAGTAGCAGGTTGATAGCGCCACACAGTTGCTGCAGATTTGTCGACTGCACATCCATGGTGCGAATCTCCTGTTCCACCACATCCCAAAGGTGCTCTATTGGATTGAGATCTGGTGACTTTGGGGGCAATATGAGTATTGTGATCAAATATCCCCCACACCATTACACCACCACCACCACCAGCAGGATGGATCCATGCTTTCATATTGTTTACGCCAAATTCTGACCCTACCATCTGAATGTTGCAGCAACCGAGACTCATAGACCAGGCAACATTTTTCCAATCATCTTTTGTCCAATTTTGGCCAATATTGTTTGGTGAGTTTCCTGTTCTTAGCTGACAAGAGTGGCACAGGTGTGTGTTCTTCTGCTGCTGTAGCTGATCTGCTTCAAGGTTCGATGTGTTGTGTGTCCAGAGAAGCTCTTCTGCAGACCTTGGCTGAATCAAGTGTTTGTTTGATTTTTTTCAACAGAGTTACTGTTGCCTTTCTATCAGCTCGAACCAGTCTGGCCAATCTCCTCTAACCTCTGGCATCAAGGCATTTTTGTCCACAGAACTGCTGCTCACTGGATATTACTTTTTTTTGGACCATACTCTGTAAACCCTAGAGATGGTTGTACGTGAAAATCCCAGTAGATGAGCAGTTTCTGAAATACTCAGACCAGCCCGTCTGGCACCAGCAACCATGCCAAGTTCAAAGTCACTTATACCTTTCTTCCCCATTCTGATGCTCAGTTTGAAATTCAATAGTCATCTTGACCATGTCAACATGTCTAAATGTATTGAGTTAGATATTTAGTTAGAATTAGATATTTGTGTCAACAAGCAGTTGAACAGGTGTACCTAATAAAGTGGCCAATGAGTGTACGAAACAATAGGAAAAAAAAGATAATTGCAATTTCATATTCATACCCTTCATAAACAATCTTCAATAACTCAGAAAGGACATACAAACAAAAGCCTTTTTCATACATTAAACTTGGTAAATTACTGTAAAATTGTTGGATTGACTTTTCAGCAGCTGTGGCTCATACAGAGGCAGGTGGGGCAGTGACCCACCAAATACGTATTAACTTGAAAAAATAGACCTCTGTATATAGCCTACTGTCTCACTGTCTCAGCCTACAGCTACTCACTTTTTAAAAGATTTTAGGACCAGCTTTACTAACAGTTTGCGCCAGCGCAAACCCTCTTTTGAAATAAAAAAAACTATTGTCAGGATTTACTTAAGACATGCAGTGAAATATTAGCGCTGAAAAGGCGTGGACACAGTTATTTTTGTGGCTGACTTTATTGCAAATGCATTTGTTTCCCTTTCAGATGCAAAATGTATGGGAGGAGAGTATTTAAATGAATCATGCAAGGTGATTTACTAAGGTTTGCGATAGTCAATTTACTGTATTTGCGCCATTATTTAATGGCCCACAAAAAACATGTCTTAAACCAGACATTAATTGCGCTGCTCTTCGTAGATTGCGTTGGTCATTATGGAAATGATCTGGCTGTGTTCTTTAATTTGCACGCGTCTGTAGATCACACCTAGACCTTTCCACTCCCATTGGTGCTTTTTTGGAATTGCGCACTCACGGTAATTTGCCCTATTTAGTAACTCTGCCCCTTAGTCTTTTATATTTTCCCCTTTAAATATAATGGTTTAATCTTTGACATCATATGTGTTGCAGTGACATCCTCAGTGTCATTTTGGTCCAAATGTAATAGTCCCTGAAATCCCCATATTGTTGACAACTAAATATTGGAGTCCCCAAATGTGTTGTTAATTATTTTATTTTATTTTATTTTTTCTGAAATGGTCAGGTATAAAGGGCACTTTTTCCTAACAAGAGCGGCTGTCTGACAGGTAGAGTCATACATGACTGTTGGCTTGAGACTGGTGCACCAGAGTAGAGGATGGATTAATGAATCCATCCTCTACTCTGGTGCACCAGTCTCAAGCCAACAGTCATGTATGACTCTACCTGTTAGACAGCCGCTCTGAGGAATTTAACTACCCTGCTAGGATACACACAGTATTAATGCCCGATAATTACCCAACCAGCCTTGTTATGTCATACATGTTTTACTTTCACTGAGCAAAGAAAGATTTGCTGTTCTATACACAAAAACAGTCCAAACAACACACACTAAAACAAATGTACTGTTAATAATGTTTAATTCTAGGACACTTTCAGAATATGGGAGATGATGACAATGGCCTGTCATACCTGGATTGAAGTGCAGCGTCTCATTGTTGCAGAAGTCTGTAAAGCAGCAGTTGCGTTTATAGACGTTTCTGGAGCTGTGGCAGAACACCTGACCCTTGAGCTCTGATGGGGACACACAGGACTTTACTGGCTCCTCCTTCCCATTTATGAGCATCACTGAGTTCCAACATGCTCCTTCTGCCTCCGTCTCACAAGTGTGGTTCACACACAAGTGACATACACACTTTAAGGCTGAGAGAAAAAAAATATAGATTAATATTTGGCATGGGAAAAGTCGCTGTCACACCTTTTATTAGAATGAAACTCAGAGATTTTTTCTTTAGGCACGGTAAAAACAGTATTGTCATTGTATGTACACCAATGACAATAAATCATAAATATCAGGTGATGTGCCATATCCAATTAAATTCCTGAATTTGAAGTAAGGATGTAAAATTAGAATTAAGGCAATAAAATAATAATAAATTAAATTAAATTAAATTAATTTAACTGCTGCAAGTGGTCATTAATATTACATTAATATTACATTAATATTACATTAATATTACATTAATAATGTATTTATTAATAAATAAATGATTTTATAGCATGAATTACATATACTCATGTGCTGAAAACTATGGAAGCTTGTTTCCGCCACTGAATAAAACATTTTAAAAGATAATTGCGACTTTTTATCTCACAATTGCGAGTTTACATCTCGCAATTCTGACTTTATTTCTCAGAATTGCGAGATATAAAGTCAGAATTGCGTGAAATAAAGTCAGAATTCTGAGATATAAAGTCAGAATTGCGAGATATAAAGTCGCAATTGCGTCTTATAAAGTCAGAATTCTGACTTTTTTTCTCGCAATTGCGACTTTATATCACGCAATTCTGACTTTATATCTCAGAATTCTGACTTTATATCACGCAATTCTTACTTTATAACACATAATTGCGAGTTTATATCTCGCAATTCTGACATCTTTTCTCACTTTTATTTATTTTTTTTACCTTAGAATAGTTTATATCTCACAATTCTGACTTTATAACACGCAATTGCGACTTTATATCATGCAATTCTGACTTTTTATCTCCCAATTGCGTGATATAAAGTCAGAATTCTGAGATATAAAGTCAGAATTGCGTGATATAAAGTCGCAATTGCGAGAAAAAAAGTCAGAATTCTGACTTTATAACACGCAATTGTGACTTTATTTCACGCAATTCTGACTTTATATCTCGCAATTCTGACTTTAAAACACGCAATTGCGACTTTATTTTACGCAATTCTGACTTTATATCTCGCAATTCTGAGAAATAAAGTCAGAATTGCGAGATGTAAACTCGCAATTGTGAGATAAAAAGTCGCAATTATCTTTTATTTTTTTTATTTTGTGGCGGAAACAAGCTTCCATAGAAAACAGCAAAGTACTCAATCTTTTTTTTTTTTTTTTTCACTAATAAATTTGAATTTATTTGTAATTAATAATTCAATTTCAGAATGGTGTAAGAACACATTTTATTTCCCAGAATACCCTAATTTGTCCAATAATTAAGAAAAGATATACATTTTTATTATTATTATTATTATATTTGATAAAATCATCGTTTAACTAAGCCATTTTGTGGTATTGTACAGCAAAATAAAAACCTGTTTTGATAGCTGTGTTGATTGTTTTGACAGAATACTATTCTGACAGAATTCTACCACTAAAGATTGCATTATAAATAATCTTCCTGATCCAAATCTACTCCTCTGCATACCAGATAGCTTAGAAAAACTCAATGTTACAACAGAAACTACTGACTCTCTCTTTCCCAGCACTTTAGACACGGTTGCTCCTTTGCGATTAAAGAAGATTAAGGAAAATAGTCCAACGCCATGTAACAACCACTCTCTGGCCCTCAAGAAAGCAGGCTGAAAAAATGGAGCGCAGCTGGAAGAAAACAAAACTAGAGCTATTTCGCATTCTGTGGAAGGAAAATGTTATTGCATATAGAAAGCCCTTGAAAACTTCTATATCTGCTTACTTTTAGACTCTCTTAGAAGAGAACAAACACAACCCTTGGTATTTATTTGATACAGTGGCTAAATTAACGGGACATAAAGCTTCAAACGTTTCCAAACAGCCGCCATGGGTGGTTGCAGTTAAACAGATGAAGAAGATGAATATAAAGTTCCAACACCAAGTTTAATACTAATAATCCACAAGACAGACAAACAGGCAGGAACAACACACTTAACGTAGATGTGACCGGATAACAAACAGAGGAAAAGGAGAAACCAAGAAGGTGTGATTATCTGATGAGCGTCCATGACAACTGATGACTGGTGGAAAACAAAGATAAAGAACACATGTGACTGATGAAAACCAACTGAAAGTCCATGAAAAGAAACTAACTGAACATAACTGTAGCCGCGTTTCCATTACCCTTCAAATTGCGCAAATTGAAATTGTGAATTGAAAATACGCCCAATGGAAACACGTCAATTTCGCAAAAACTCCCATTTATCGCAAAAAAGTTTTTACGCTCGCATGAGGTGGTTTTTCAGGCAATTCGAAAAAGGAATATTTCACAAAACTGCATTTACAGTCACCTGTGTTTGGACAGAATATGAGACAGAGCTCTTTATTAAATTCATAAAAGACAAAAGAATGACAGAAATACTGGATTCTAAACCTCAAAGAAATGCCACAATCAAGACTTAGGAGCAGAAATGAGTTTGAAAAACCCAGAAACACCTCATATGTGCCGCTCACAGTATAAGGGTCTTATTTCCTTGCCATTAATGCTTGGATAACACGCCTACGTTTCCTTCCATTAATAATAATAATAATGTCTAGTGCGGTACGTGGCTGTGATATATATAAACTTACCAACGTCCGTTGCCATGATTTTTGGAATGACTTATCGCGAGAGGAAAATTGTGAGGTTTTCGCGTGCAGCCGTCATAGGCAGCCGTGCACGAGCGCAAAACCTCACAACACCCACCCCTGGTGATTGGTTGGAACACTATTTATTTTGGTTTTGAGTGGTGGTGAAACCAACTGTTTTTGTGTGCAGATCTCAGAGCCTAGGCTGCCTACAGAGACGCGTTTTTTTTTGACGGCATGCTTATGGGGCGGGGCAGCTGATTAGATGAATGTGATCATTTATGTTTGGGCCTGAAATCGCTGATACAACCTATATAATTACACTGTAACAATGACACCTTAAAATAGTGTAACCGAAAATTATAACCATGCATGTGTAGCAGGGTGACTGAATCCATTTATGAGGATATCATTCACCTGTGCTTAGTTTATTAAGCCCCCTCCCCTTTCTTGTTTGATATATAAGGGATGTGTGGTGGCCACTTGGCATGCGTCTTGGTATCACCCTTGTGACGTCATCCATGGGTGCCGCAGGTATGTGATTGTTTGGGGTGAACACGTGCTTCTCGTTCTGTGCAGGCGGTTTATATGAATTTCTCTCGCTGTTAGGCTTAGACGGTAAGCTGTTTTCCCCGCCTGCTGTGTGTTTGCTGCCCACTCCTCACAGGTATGTGTAGCCTTTTTGTTAATGAGAAGAAATTGGCCGTGGTTGGCAATTTATGATCTGTTTTGTCTTCAGTGGCATTGATAGCATGTCACCTATTATGTTCCTGACTGAGCGGCTGTATTACATTATGGTGCGCGACTACGAAGCAGTTTGTGTGCAGTGATCATCCCGCGGCCCCCCATGCATAACTGAGGGTCTCTTGGGGTATTCGTGAGAATCGAGTATCAATGCTGAACTGTGATCGCGTATAATTGTGACTGCGTCGCTGTTTTGCCTCGACATCCATTAGGATAGTAACCTTTAGCTGCTACAACTGTTGTAGCTGTTGCACGTCGCTTGTGAAGATTGTGCAGTTCGTCTGACTGTGCGGGCGCCGGGCGGGCTGTCTCTTCTGGCGGCCGCCTATTGAATTCTCGTGTTTGTAAGCATCTTGTTTAGCTTTGTGTAAGCTGGCTGGCTGTCTCTTTTGGCCGCCGCCTATTGAACTTATTTTCCGATTTGGCAGCTGGCCCTTACCTCCAGATACCTCTGCTCTTGGTTGATGAGTTTCTTTAAATTGAGTGTTATTGGTTGTATGTGTGTATTTGAGTAGATTCTGATTGCTAATCAGTTCATCATATTATAATGCCAGTGTAAGAGTTTTAACTTTGAATTTCCAACTATTTATTCAACATTGGCGAAGAAAATAAACGTTTCTATTTATATGACTCATGTCTTTTCACCCACTCACTCCAAACGAACCTGTGATAACCCTAGGGCTATTTCCCTGGTTTTCCGGGGTGGCGTAGTCGATCATATATTGCCATTTCTGTTAAAAGTGTGGTAAACCTTTCTCAATTCTCTTACTCTCGCACCGCCAGGGTGCGATTTGTGAAAAAAACAGAGGGGGGGATGTTTTGAAAAAAAAATTGCCCTATTCATAAAAATAAATCATGAGAACATGACCTTCATCACTGCATTTTCAGGAATTGTAAAATCTTTTTTCTTATTAACTCATGAAGTAGCCTGACGCAATATTTTTACTTAATAGCTTATCTTTCCCCACACATGAGCTGTGATCATGCACAACGAAAAAACATGTAAGAATGAACCACGGATTGATTGCAAAGTTAAACCATCACAGTAGAAACAGTTTTACTGCTGCTGTTAAAGTAATAACGTTAACTTTACATCGCGATGCTGAGCTACAGTGAAATGATAGAAAAGACAGATGCATTATCTGTGTTAAGCCTGTTTTATGCTTCTGCGTCGAACTGCCGCCGTAGCTACGTCGTAGGCTGTGTGTAGCACGCGTACCCTACGGCGTACCCTGACGTGCACCTCTCCAAAAATGTAACAACGCGTCAATTCTACGCGGACACAAGCGCTGTGATTGGTCTGCCAGAACCCCTCCCTCGGGGTTTCACACGCTTCCTAGGTACGCGTCAACGCGGACAACGACACAGAAGTATAAATTAAAACCAACACGTTGCCTACGGCGTATAGGCTCCGGCGTAGGTCCGACGCAGAAGTATAATGAGGCCTTTAGTCAGTTCACCTCATTCGCGCGAACTGGACGCGCCCGCGCCGTGCTAAACGCCTCATTCGCGCCGCAGGACCTCTACGCGCGTAAACGCGTCTTTACGCAAATATTTCCACCAAGTGACGTAGCTCAGTGAGGGAGAATTTGATTGAGGTGTTTTAGCCAGGTCTGCATACCTTCTCTTAGTGTTTAATCTCTAAAACACTAATGTCTGTCAATGGACTTGGATGTTAAAGTGGTTCCTGTGTTATTTTTATAGTCAGTTTGTAGCCCTTCTTGTTGATTAGTTTTCCCCAGGTGTTTCTTATTAGCCACTCCCCTCATTACCATGTTAAGCTTGTTTTGCCATCTGTATAAATAACCCTTGTCTCACTTGTATTTTGTCAGTTGTTGTATGGTGCTGTAACTTTCTCCTGCCTTGTGGTTATTGAGTTACCCTGGTTTCCCTGTGTTTTGTTCTTCTTGTGGATTTTACCAATAAATGTAGCTGCATGTGGATCCTCTTCCCAGCCTGCTCCTTTGCCTGCCTGACTGTCACTTCGTTACATTTAGATAGAATAAATCTTTTTGTTGGAGACTTTGAGCTTTGTAACTTTGCAGACTGTATACATACACGTATACATACATCATGACGTAACGTGACGGCATACACAGAAGCTACAAAGGGACGCCGGCACACAACAGAGTTAACTTTTGCAATGAAGCAAGTCGCTCCCAGGCAGGGGAAGGCGTGGCAAAGGGACACAGTGTCTCGTTCCCTTCTCAGGGAACAAGGGTTACAGACGTAACCCGAGACGTTCCCTTTCGTTGATACGACACTTTGGGGAACAAGTACCCACTATGACACAATGAGCCCTGCCTGTCCCAGAGTGAATCTGCGCACAGGCACACTTAGGACGAGAGCACTAGAGTGCCTGGCATAGAAGGAATGTCCAGGCTATAGAATCTGATAAAAGTATGAGGGGTGGCCCATCCTGCTGCATAGCACACTTCTTGGATCAGGGCCCCTGAAAGGAGGGCTCTAGAGGACGCCATGCCTCTGTTTGAATGAGCCCTCACGGCCAAAGGTGAAGGCAAGCTGCGCACCTGATAGGCCATAGAGATAACCTGAACGATCCAGTTACTGATGGTCTGTTTGGATGGGGGAAGCCGCTTCTTGGGCGACCCGAAGCACACCAGCAACTGGTCTGACTTCCGCCATGAAGACCTCTGGACATAAATCTTGAGAGCTCTGACAGGGCAGATCAAATGAAGTCTTTCTTCATCCGCCGTCACGTGAGGTGGGGGATGAAAAGCCTGCAGAACTGTAGGCCGTGCCACATTAGATGGCACTTTAGGCACATAGCCCAGCCTGGGATGCAAGATAGCCTTAACCCTCTGGAGTCGGCGGCCGCGCTGGCATGACCAGCTCGCTTTTATTCTCATCAGTGCAAAAGAGACTCAAAATACTGTTAAGTTTGATCTTACATATAAGTGTTATACATCATTCAAATCATATATCATATATCATATTCATATATCATCTGTTAAATGTCTTCTTTTATTTGTGTACACTCATAATAAAAACAAAATGTTGTTTTTCATAAAATAAAGAAAATAAACGATGCACATTCTGCCGTCTTTCTCAATGTGAAGTTCATTCTGAAACGCGACAAATGATCTGTAACTCAGCAAATGCTTGCCACATTTACATGAGACATATGTCTTTACAAAGCTTGAAATCTCTCATTTTAAAGGAGTCATGACCTCGTGTTACCTTGGATACCCAACCGAATTATAGTCTTTCAGGCACTTCTAAAAAAAAAAAGTGGAAAAAAATAAACACAGAGCTCCTCAGACCCTTATTTCTAAAGGCATTATTGTCTCGCGAGATCTGATGCGATGTTTTGGCTGTCGTGGACGGTCATTATAATAATGCAAATGAGGGGCACGTTGATTGGTTGCAGGAAGGAGGGTGGTTGACAGCGTTGCATGCTCGTAGTTTCTTTTGCCCTTGATCAGTGAGGCGATACACAGCGCGGGCCCCTCCGCATTTACGCGTGTATTGAGTGTGCACTCCGAGCACAGGATAACGGCTGACAGGACAAGAAAGTCAGTTTTTCTGAAGTGAAAGACTTTATTTCAGCGTACACTAATGTCACTGTCTGGTAGTTCCTATTGTGCTGGGGTTTCTGAAGTAGTCATAATTCATCTCTCATAACATAACATGCTCTAAACACGCACGCAGAGTGGAAAAGGAAGAGCGGAGGCGCGGGGAGCAGAGCGCAAATTTGAACTATATCGATATATGCGATATGGTCTAGCAAACAGTTTTAGCCACTGACCATGGACTCCTGTACCATCACTACTGTTGTGTAAAACAAAGTGGAAAGATGTGGATAGCATTCGTAGAGTCCATTCACCGTGTTTATCTCGAAGCTAACGTTACATACAATAGCCGCATTAGAGCAATAAAAACACAGTCTTACCGTTTCAATTTCAGGCAGGTCTCTGATGGTGGGGATGGCACCTTTTCCCAAACGGAGCTTCGAGGCCAACTTCGCCTGATATTGTCCCAAATTACTAAATGAATCCTGTGTAAAATGTTTAGCGCAGACACCAAACGTTAGGCCAGTTGAAAGGGTTGTTGGGACAGCGTCATTAAAAATGAATTTCATCCACTGATCCCTGATAGTTTCGTCCGTTTTGGGTAGAGAAAACACATTAGAATGCTGTTTATGGCAGTCAACCACAGAGCGACGCAGGTGTGCACAAGGTTTCTCCATCTTTCTTTGCCGAATGAATATGAGGGGGAGAGGGGTAGGGCGTGGCTTCCTGCTGCGCTGTCCATATATGGCATATCCTCCACCGTCGTGACGTCAAGCCAGGGTAGAAATCAAAATCTCGTATTTGAGTGCGCGTGCACGTGGGATATTTTACAAACCCTGAGGTAAACAAACGCTTCACTTTTAAATATCGGCTTCCCGGCCAGTGTATAATCGTTAGGCAATCATAACATACATTGATTCTCGTGGAAAAATGCAAAATGTGGGTCATGACACCTTTAAATGATGTAAATTATATCAAAAACAAATATTCTCTGTTTAAGTAATCCGCATGAAAGCAACAACATGTACAGTTTCTCCAGCCCGTGCTTATTAGCTCTAATGTGACCACACCCACGCGCGCAAGAGCAATTGACATGCAAATCGTCTACGTGAAAAGTAGGCTAGCATGAGTGTTTACTCTAAAATGGTGAATATTATAATGTTTAGACCTGTGTTTACTGTTAAATACTGTGTTTGTGGATATCTACTCAAACGTAGATATGTATAATGTGGTAACAATAATGTTTTATAGTTTGGAGCGGCTCAATCACTTCAGTAAATGTTCTCTGCACACGCTGTGAGTTTGAGTCACTCGTTTGAAAAGCAAAACGCGCCAAACATTAGGCTTCATGTTTTTACTCTAATCTCATTTCATAATGTCATAACGAATGGAAACATTTGAAGTAACATATGATAATCCATATATTTTTCTCTAGTGTAGTGTTACTGAAGTGTTCCTTTTTAACGATTTATAGGCCGCCTGCTATAGGCTATTGTTATTATTATTTTATGCAGCCCTACACGTATATGTTTACAAGGCACAACAAGCCTGGTGTTCATTATATATATATTTTTTTAAATCGCAAATGTAACCAGAAAAATCTAAAATGTATTCCTAAAATCGTGCAGCCCTATAGTTTCTCTTGATATCAGCATGGTCACAGTTGGTTTTTTGTTTTGTTTTTACAGGGACCAGATGCCACTGATGAGTCCTGCTGACTTAAACATTCACATGAGTCTCTGTACATGAACATGGTCAAATAAAAAAAATCAAAACACCTTGGAAATGACAGGTATGTACTATGTTTCATACATATGGCACAAAGATGTGTGAAAACCGAACACAAGTTTTCACTTCAAGTCTCTGTCTTTAGATCAGTGTGTTCAATAATGTGCTTTTTTGTCCTTTTTTGTGTATCTTTGGATTATGTTGTGTTGTAAGTAAATCCAAACAATCAAAAAGCCATTGTTTTTTAAATCTCTCCTCATTCTTTGTGCAAGGTTCCTCATAATGATAGGGCCTGATAGCACCTGATAGGGCCATTATGGGAGGGTCTTTGTCATAAAGCTTTCTTACACAAAACATGTCTTACAAATTTTTAAATAATATATTGTTTTATCTGAATGAGTACACAGGATGATTTCCACATAGTTTTGAAGCAAATATTCTAGGCTACGTGATACAATTTCCAAAAGTCTTGTGAAGAAATAATCAGTATGGGTTTCATGACCTTATTTTAGTGACATTTTTGTTTTGTTTTTTACAAACCATGCATAAATGTCATTATCTCAAAACTACAAACTTTTACATACATGCTGCTGACATATTATTTTAGTAGAGTTTGTGCTGAATACAGTGTAATCAGACTTTAGCCATGAAAATGTCACAAGTAACAGAAATAAGCACAAATGTCAGAGCATGTCAGAACACCTCCAGGGCCCAGAAAACACCTCAGACCCCAGAGGGTTAATATCACCTGGAGCAAACTCCAGGCACCCGTAAGATATAGAAAGGGTCTGAAGATCTCCTACTATCCTCAGAGAAGTAATGGCTAATAAAAAAAGCTACCTTGAGGGGAAGGTTCTTGGCCTCAGCCGACTCCCGAGGTTCGAAGGGGGCCTCAACCAACCCTTCGCGAACCACTGCCAGGTCCCATGTGGGAACTCTGGTCCGAGTTGTAGGTCTCATTCTCCAAGCCCCACAGAGGAAACGAATAATCAGCTGATGTCTTCCCAAAGGGCCATCACCCAGAGGAGTGTGGAAAGCCGTAATGGCAGCCACGTACACCTTGAGTGTGGACGGGGTAAGACCAGCAGAGAAGCGATGCTGGAGAAACTCCAGCACTGAAGCCACCGGGCGCTTAACTGGGTCCACCTCACGCTCTCTACACCAAATGGTGAAACATTCCATTTTCGGTTGTACAATTTCCTTGTGGAGGGAGCTCTAGAGCTGAGTATGGTCTCGACTACTCCTGCTGACAGGCCAGCCTCTCGGTACTGTGCCCCCTCAGGGGCCAGGCCCACAGTTTCTATAACTCTGGCCGAGGGTGAAATATTGAGCGACGGGCCCTCTCCAGAACTCCCGGGAGCAGAGCGATCGGGGGGAAATGTGTACGGGCGCCGCCTCGGCCCTGCATACACCATGTACGGACGCAAGTGCTGCCTGGCCGCAAGCCTGTGGGGCAGACAGTGCAACGTGCGTTCGCTGGAAACTGATGTGTCCTGAAGCGCACTTTAGGGTGGAATACAAACATCGATTTCCTGAGGGCTCCATGGAGGAGCGAAAACTTCAGAGGTCTGCGCATAGCGACAGGACCTTACCCGAAACTGTCTTCAAGAAAATAACAGTCCTCAGATCTGTTTTCTCTTTGGAAAGCGTTGGGCAAGAGTGTTGCTTCGACCTCCAGGCTTCCTCAGGGGGGGGGCTCGAGAGGCAACCACTCATTCGCTGCTGCTTAAACTAGGAGCTCGGCTCATAATGTGCGCAGGCAGCCGCCTTCGAGAACTGCCCATGCATGCTCTGCTCCCAGCTTAGTCAGATGATTATTTCATCTTTTTTAAGTCCTCATAATTAAATGCAGCCATAATAACCAGACAAGTAAAACATGGTCTGAATGGTAGACTGAAATATTTAGCTCAGAGTCAGATATTCCACCATTTTAATTCATTAGAATTAAATGC
Organism: Rutilus rutilus; assembly: GCF_951802725.1. Classification (NCBI taxonomy): domain Eukaryota; kingdom Metazoa; phylum Chordata; class Actinopteri; order Cypriniformes; family Leuciscidae; genus Rutilus; species Rutilus rutilus. The sequence goes on along the minus strand of NC_140215.1, from coordinate 30,793,442 downwards.
AGCCATAATAAACAGACAAGTGAAACATGGTCTGAATGGTAGGCTGAATTAAAATATTTAGCTCAAAGTCAGATAATATTCCACCATTTTAATTCATCAGAATTAAATGCACACATAAACACCAGACAAGTGAAACCCAGTCTAAATGATAGGCTGAATAAAAATATCTAACTCCTTAAAGCTAGATAATATTTATACATGCATGCCAGTCTCGTAATCTACACATTGCCTCGACAACGCGAGATACATGTCGTTCATAATACATATCGGCTTTCTTCCCTCGAGAAGAAAGTCAATAGACGCAAGGCTGAAACACTCGAAAGCGCACGTCTTTTTCTTTTGCTGTACACTTCAAGATATTTCTCAATGAACACACCCAGCACCCTCAAGAGCTGACTGTGCATGCCTTGCATTCAAACAGTATCACACACCGATCGCATGTCACCTCCCGAAGTTTAACGTGAGCAGGAAGAGACACGCTTTCAGCTGTGCTTATGGTAACAATTCAAGTTCCCACAGGACAAACAACACCAAATAGGAGAGACAGTTGTACAGAGCGCTTGCTGAAGAACAAAAAGCTAACTCTGTTGTGTGTCTGCGTCCCTTTGTAGATTCCGTGTATGCCGTCACGTTACATCATGACGCAACGCCAATCAGGATTGAAATAGTTTAATTCATGCTTCAGACGCACTACGCTGCGGGCATTCCCCAAAGTGTGGCATTGAAGTAGTGCGAGTTCCCTCGAAAGGGAACCCCATTTTTCCATCTTAAAAATATGAATTATGACATATGCTGTCAATGACAAATGCAGAAAAGTTAGTTCATGCATTCATGACCTCAAGGCTAGATTATAGCAATGCTCTACAGGGTGGTTGCCCTGCACACCTAATAAAAAAACTCAGCTGGTCCAAAATGCAGCAGCTAGAGTTCTTACAAGAACCAGGAAGTTTGACCATAGGGGGCTTTCACACCGGATAGTTCTAGGAACTTAGTTCTAGGAACTAACCACCAGGGTGGTTCCCCGAGAACTAATTGTTTCCCTAGGAACGTTTTCTGGTTGCATTCGCACCGCCAGTAGGAACTCTGAAGTGTCGTAAGCCGCGATTGTTGCTGTGACTTTTATTTTGACGGTGCTGAGAATGTCAGAGCCTGAACTCACAGTGCTCACATTCTCTGTGTTCATTAGTTTACGATCTGTCTAACAGTCCTGTCTAATATGTTATTAGATAGAACAATTATACATAGAAAGTAGACAGTAATGAAAAGTTATTAGCGTATGGTTGATGTCCAGTGTCGCTAGCTGAGCAGAAATACATAATCATGTTTGGCTTGGTCCCCTCAAAGGTGCGTTGGATTTTCTCCTCAGCGTAAAGGTTATGAGGCCCATCTATCACTGTTTTTCATGTTCGTAGAGTTAGTTTCTGGAGTAAATATATAGGCTATAATCTGTTTACACAGCCTTTTTAAAAATGGCGGGTGCTGGTGTTTCGCGTGCGTTCGGCAAATCAGCGTACACTTACGTCACGGATAGTTCCTATAGTGCTGGTTTAGACCCTACTCTGAAGTAGGAACTAAATTAGTTCCTCCAAAAGAGTTCCTAGAACTAAAATCGTTTCTAGTTCCTTTGGTGCGAAAGTGCTAAAATCCAGGTACTTTCGCCAATAGTCCTAGGAACTATGAAAAGGTTCCTCTGGTGCGAAAGCCCCTCAAATTAGCCCAGTTCTGTCAACACTGCATTGGCTCCTTCTTAAACATTGCATACATTTTTAAATCTAGCTAATTACTTACAAATCTCTAAATGGTTTAGCTCCTCAGTACTTGAGCAAGCTCTTCACGCATCATCTATTGCGATCTCAAAATTCTGGCCAGTTGATAAAACCTAGAATGTCAAAATCAACTGCAGGCAGTAGATACTTTTCCTATTTAGCACCCAAACTCTAGAATAGTCTTCTTAGCCTTGTTCGGAAAGCAGACACACTCTGTCATTTTAAATATAGACTAAAAACACATGTCTTAAAACTGGCATAAACAATTTCAATGATTCAAATCAGTTAAATAATTGTTAGGCAGCATAAATTAGGTCAACCGGAACCAGGAACACTTCCTATAACACCCGGTGTACTTGTTACATCATAAGAACAAATGGCATCTACACTATTATTAGTCTGTCTGTCTCATCCTTATCCTGAGGTTACTGTAGTCATTTGGATCCAGTCCATATCCAGATCAGATGGTGGACCTGCACCTAGACATGACCAAAATGCAATCCTGAATTGTCAGCATTAGACTGTGTCTAATAGACAATTCCCTGTGAAGGCCACGTCTTGATGAATAATGCTACCAATCCCGATCTGAATTCTGACTTGTGATGCAGCGTAAATTATAATGACACCGTGTTCGTTCGTTGGCCACAGGAGAACTGAGGACTGAGAACTGAGAACTGAAAAGGGATTACAAAAGGTGTTGGGGAAATTACATTTACATTTACATTTTACATTTATTCATTTAGCAGACGCTTTTATCCAAAGCGACTTACAAATGAGAGCAATAGAAGCAGTTAAACTAACAATAGGATAACAATATGCAAGTGCTATGACCCTTCCCAGTTTAATCTAACGCAGTACGTGTACATTTTATTTGATTTTTATTCTTTTCTTTTTTTTATAAAGATAATACATATCGAATAGAAGATAAAGTATTAGTATTAATGGATCAAGTGTTGCTGAAAAAGATGCGTCTTCAGCCATTTCTTGAAAATGGCCAAGGACTCAGCATTTTGTGCCTCTTTGAGATGGCACGACAAGACAGTGTTCACTTGCAGAGCGCAAGTTTCTGGATGGCACGTAAGTCTGAAGTAATGAGTTTAGGTAGGAGGGAGCAGAGCCAGTGGTTGTTCTGTAGGCAAAAGTCAGTGACTTGAATTTGATGCAAGAGTAGAGTTTTTTGCAATTTTGTGAGTAGAGGAGTGACGTGTGCTCTCTTCGGCTCGTTAAAGACCACTCTAGCTGCAGCATTTTGGATCAGTTGCTGAGGTTTGACAGTGCAAGCTGGAAGACATGCTAGGAGAGCATTGCAATAATCTAGTCTGGATAGAACAAGTGCTTGGACACGGAGTTGTGTAGCATGCTCTGATAGGAAGGGCCTGATCCTCCTAATGTTGTAGGCATTTTATAAGGCAAATCTGCACAACCGAGCAGTTCTAGCAATGTGGTCTGTAAAGTTCAATTGATCATCAATCACAGCTCCAAGGTTCCTGGCTGATCTTGATGGAGTTATGAAATGGAAATGGCATTTATAGATTGCCTTTGGATCAGAGCCATTTAAAAACACAGTTGTGACACTTCCATAGGAATTGAGGAATGCAGAAGTCAAGCGTGTCGTGGGGCAACCAACAGTTCCAAACACAAACACTGAATAGTTCCAGTGTTGAGCCCCATTCATTTCAGAGTTTCTCAAGCACACTCGCTGGTGAGTTAATGACATTACTGCATTTTTTTACATTTTAACGCATTAATTGACCCCTCAGGAATCTAGCCAGTAGTGGTATTTTATGTAGTGCGTTTTAGTTCATGTTTATCGTTAAATAATGGATAGTTAGACTGTTATTGCAGTTAGATAACATGAGAAATACTTCAATAGCTACCATAAACAGATGCTAGTTGTCATAGCCCCTAAATAATAAAGAGATTTGTTAGAATGCATTTGGTTCCTTTTTTACGCTAATTTTAAACATATTTCATTAGTTAAGTTTAACATTTGCTTGCTTCCATTAATATTCACTTGTGTATGTTTATGTGAGTATCATATAAGAGAGGCACTTCAATTTGGATCAGATTTTTTTGTCTAAATATATGTTCAAATGCAAAACCTAAATAAAGTAAGCAAATATGAAATAAATAAGTAGGATAAATAAGTAGCACTTAGGGCTGTGCGATTAATTGAATAAAATCACGATTTGAGCATGTGCGATTTCTAAACCGCTTAATAGCACGATTCAAAATCGATAATACAGACATTTGCGAGCTGCACACCATACGAAAAAGAGTTAAGTAACAAAATAAAGAAATCACCAACGCCGTCATGTAGCATTTTTGCAAAGATATGGTACCCACAAATACCATCAATAAAGCAAAAAAAAAAATTATAGACACTTGATAAGAGATACTAACTGCCATCGCGAAGTTATTTTTCAAGAGTTCCCATCCCTGAAATGTATTCCAAATGCAAGGCCAGTGTTGAATCAGAGTTAAAACGAAGTGAAATAATACGAAACTACTTCAGATATGTGGTCAAGCAGAATATCGGAGCCTTACTTAAGTTTAACGGTGCACTTTATTAATGATGGTTTCGAAATGAAAAGCCGATGCTTGCAAACAGCATGCTTCCCAGATGACCACACTGGATAAAATGCTCTGGCTTCCTGGGGACTTTGTGAGGAGCAGCAAGTGTCAATCAACACGGTTAACAGATCAAACATTGTGAAGGCTGCCGCTCTAAATAAATGGACAAGATTGCAATGCTTTTGACATAGACCGCATCTTGCAATTGGTAAGTATCATTACATTTACAGTTTCCTTAATATGAAATATAATATGAAAATATAATTTATTAATGGCAATATTAATATTCATCTGATTATTTATCCTGCTTGTTTTTGTTAGAGAAAAATTTAATGCACATAAAAATAATAATTTTAGAAATCTTTAGTCATTGTAATGAAAAAAAAATTGTAATTAGGTTATTGAAATAGGATCCATGATGTATTATTTGTAATTATGTAATGTATGTAATTATTTTATTTAAATTCACTTTGCTTTATTTCTTTATTCTAGAAAATACAGTTAAGGATGACTCTCGCATTTCCCGAGCCACAGGTTTGTGCAAAAAGTTGGTTGGGCATTTTTCTCATAGTTGGAAGAAAAAGTTGGCATTAACTGAAGCCCAGGAAGAACTTCAGCTTCCAAAGCATGCACTTCATTACAGAGTGCCCAACAAAGTGGGGCTCAAGGCAACAGGTCTTAGAACGGGTTTTGGAACAACAAAGGCTCTGTCTCCGATCTTTTCAACTGATCGCAAAACAAGACACCTGGTGCCACAATGGCCTTGAATCTGTGAGCAAAGCACTGAAACCACTACAGGAGTTCACTCTGGTGAGGACTATTGTCAGCATGTCATATCTGAAACCAGTTCTTCATCTGTTCAACAAAGAAAAAAATCAATTCTTGAGTACATTAATAAAAATTATGATGATGAAGATAACCAAGAACCAAGAAGATATGGCGTCATTCCTAAATCCAAGATTCAAGACAAATAACATTGCTGTAGACAAACTTCCAAACATCAAGGCCAAGGTGATGTCTGATATAAAAGATTTCACTTTGGGTGAAAGTCTTTGGGAAGATTTTCAGCCATGCCAGCATCTCTACGACTTGAAGAAGCCATTGTCTCCAAGGTGAATTACCTGCTTACTCCCTCTATCAACAGTGAGGAAGATCCTCTGCTATGGTAGAAACTACATCAAATTAACTTTCCAAGATTGAGCAGACTTGCACAAAAATATCTGTGTATTCCAGCTACAAGCTCACCATCTGAGAGGGTGTTTAGCACAGGAGGGAATGGTGACATGCCAACGTTCATGCTTAAAACCAGAAATGGTGGACATGCTGGTTTTCTCAGCAAAAAACCTTTAAACATTGAATGCAGCTAGTTTATGCCACTGTTCTAATTTTAGTTATTTGAGAGACTTTAGTCTGGGTTGTTTTTTATTGTTTTGATGGTTTGATTACCCACATTAATATTTGTTTTGCCATAGGTCTGTTCTAGAGACATTTTGGCTTCCGACTAAACTCGTTAAATCATCTAAATCGACAACATAGTTACACCCTATTCCGACTAAGCTATTGAAAGAGATGCTTCCAGAGGTCATTGATCCTCTTCTTAATATCATTAATTCATCTTTGTCATTAGGATACGTACCAAAAACTTTTAAGCTGGCTATGATTAATCCAACTTGATCCTGTAGAATTAGTCAATTACAGGACGATCTCGAATCTACCTTTTCTGTCAAAGATACTAGAAAAGGCAGTATCCTCACAACTATGTTCCTTTTTAGAAAGAAATGATATCTGCGAGGATTTTCAGTCAGGATTTAGACCGTACCATAATACTGAGACAGCTCTCATTAGAGTTTCAAATGATTTGCTCTTATCATCCGATCGTGGTTGTATCTCTCTATTAGTGTTACTCGATCTTAGTGCTGCATTTGATACCATTGACCAAAACATTCAAACAGACTCAAAAATGATGTTGGCATTAGTGGAATTGCATTAGCATGGTTTAAATCATACTTATCTTACCGTTATCAGTTTGTAACAGTAAATGAAGAGATGTCTTATCAAAAGTTCAGTATGCGTACCACAAGGCTCAGTACTAGGACCGTTGATGTTCACTCTGTACATGCTACCCTTAGGAGATATCATTAAGAAGTATGGCATTAGTTTTCCCTGTTATGCTGATGATACTCAGCTCTATATTTCTTCATGCCCTGACGAAACTTACCAATTCACTAAATTAACGGAATGCATAGCTGATATAAAAAACTGGATGGCTAGTAATTTCCTACTACTTAATTCTGAAAAAACAGAGATTCTAATTATTGGACAAAAAACTTCCTAGAACCTAGAATATTGTCTAACACTTGATGGCTGCTCTGTCAAGTCTTCTTCGTCGGTTAGGAACCTGGGTGTGCTCTTTGATACCAATCTTTAATTTGAAAGTCACGTGTCTAGTATCTGTAAAACCGCATTTTTCTATCTTAAAAATATATCTGAATTACGTCATATGTTCTCAATGAAAAATACGGACCGATTAGTTCATGCGTTCATGACATTTCAAGACGCGTTCAAGGCTAGATTATTGTAATGCTATTATGGGTGGTTGCCCTGCGCGCTTAATAAATAAACTACAGCTGGTCCAAAATGCAGCAGCAAGAGTTCTTACCAGAACCAGGAAGTATGACCATAGTATCCTGGTTCTGTCAACACTGCATTGGCTCCCTATTAAACATCGTATAGATTTTAAAATATTGCTGATTACTTACAAAGCACTAAATTCACGTCTATTGCGATCTCAAAATTCCGGCCAGTTGATAATACCTATAATATCAAAATCAACTGCTGGCGGTAGATCCTTTTCCTATTTAGCACCAAAACTTTGGAACAGTCTTCCGAACATTGTCCGGGAAGCAGACACACTCTTTCAGTTCAAATCTAGACTAAAAACACATATCTTTGACCTAGTATACACATAACACATTATGGACTTCTATAATTCAATGTTAGGCTGCATAGTTTAGGTCAGCCGGAACCATCATAAATCCTGATGTACTTGTTATATCATAAGAAGGATGGCGTCTACGCTAATATTAGTCTCTCTGTTTATCCCGAGGTTTACCACAGTCCACCGGATTCAAGCTGTATCCAGATCTGATGAAGGACCTGCGCCTGGACATGACGACAACGTCCTGAAGTGTCAACTTAGCTCTCCCTGTGAAGGCCTCCTTCCCTTCCCTTTACCACGTGGCTATGCAGATGCGATAAATAATTCTGTATTATACATTTTTATATCAAGTAGTTTGTTGAGGGTTGATTTGTAAAGAAGGACTACATGCCTGTGCACATATATATTCAAACGCGCATACTGAACTGAACACGTGATGCGCATGTGTGCGACGTCGGTGTTTGCGCAGAGATAACTGATAATCGTTTGCACCTTGGAACCTATTTCCGGGAGTGCGTTCTCGAGCCACCAGGCACTGTTTTGTGGCAGCCGAGCGCGTTGAGGGTTTTCTGTTAGAACGGTGTCGTGTTAGCGGCCCCTAAGTTAATAACTAATGATCTTCGCAAAGGAAGTGAATCAATCAATCAAAACTACCTTTAGCTGGACAATAACTTTATCCTAGAGCTGCTGTAAAGCCAAAACAATCTCTGTTACTGTCATTTCCTATTATCACTGTAAAGCACTAAAGGTGACTTGACTTGACTTCCAACGATTATGAAAACATTATAACATTATAATCTTGTTCACGGTAGAGAAAGATGCATGTAGGCTACACAGGAAAAGTAACCGTGAAGACACTGAATTTAACACAAAACAGCCGTCATAATAATCACAAATACACTTACATTGCTATAAATGAGTTTTTATGAATGAATGGCTTGCTCTAACTGTTGGTCTTCGTCAACAACACACACTTTTGTCATAGAAATGCAAGCCCTAAAAATACAATGCATTAAAATGCAAGCATGGGCACAAGATAATCTAATTTAAATATATTAATATAGTTCATTAATTGTATTATTAATACGTTTACATTAAATAAAAAAAATTAACGAAACACCACCTCTCTCTTATGTATTCTGTGATTGTTTCGGAGCAGCCCAAGCCGTTTCTCATTGCACTGTGTGATACAGACTGAACGGCAGCTCGGGTAAAGGTAAAGGCGATTACAGTGACATACAGGAGTCGTGCATTAGGCATGCACGAGTCACTGAATGACATCGACCCGCCTTCAGATCGCTGAGATTGCATACATTCAGAATGTTTTTAATTTTCATTTGTGTTTGGTGTGTTTACTATTTCTGAATGGATTCCGTATAATAGCTATATGCAGTCCTTTGGCATCTCCCTGTGGTCATGTTTGGTATGGCAGGCTGACTTGTGCTTATTTTTTTAAGTTACTGTATAACTGAGCAGAGTAAGTACTTTTAAGTTGTAAAGAATGTCTGCAGTGCCATTTTTGCAAAGTATGTTTGCAAAAAAGAACACTGAAGGTTTAAATCTATCTTGACTAAATCTATATAAATTTATAACATGGAGTTGAAAAGTAATAGCTTTGTCTTTTGTTGTTTGATTAACAATAATAACTAAGATACAAACACTCACTGCTCTTGAATTAAAAACTTTTGTAGTGTTAATAGGGCTTAATCTATATTTAATGTATACAGAAGGGTTATTTTAAATTTGATTACTTTATTCAATTTCTGTTGTAGGCTATTACTTATTTGAATACCACTGTTAGTACCTCTTCCTGAAAAACCTAAAGCACTGTTTATTTCATTTGTATTTTTGTACTGTTGTATTTTTTGTCAGTTTGGTTTGTAATTAGTTTATTTGTTCTTATTGTATTGCTGACTGTTTACATGTCTTCTGTAACTGTTTTAAGGACTTTTTACTTACATTAACCTAGTATTAGTTTTTGCTGAATTATAGATAATTGTGAAATTTCACTGACATTTAAAATTATTCATATCATGAAATAAGACTGATATCACACACACCAATAATAGTGTTAAATAATCGTGATTTTAATATTGACCAAAATAATCGTGATTATGATTTTTGCCATAATCGAGCAGCCCTAATGTGAATATTATTTTTCCGGTCACCAGATGCCTCTATTTTGCCTCTTTGCATTGGAATTTACATTTTCTCTAATAGTAATATAAATAATAAACATTAATATACGAAATATTATTTTAAATGGTCATTAATGGATCATAATTATTGCACAAATATTATATACAGTGAGGAAAATAAGTATTTGAACACCCTGCTATTTTGCAAGTTCTCCTACTTAGAAATCATGGAGGGGTCTGAAATTGTCATCGTAGGTGCATGTCCACTGTGAAAGACAATCTAAAAAAAAAAAATCCAGAAATCACAATGTATGATTTTTTCAACTATTTATTTGTATGATACAGCTGCAAATAAGTATTTGAACACCTGAGAAAATCAATGTTAATATTTGGTACAGTAGCCTTTGTTTGCAATTACAGAGGTCAAATGTTTCCTGTAGTTTTTCACCAGGTTTGCACACACTGCAGGAGGGATTTTGGCCCACTCCTCCACACAGATCTTCTCTAGATCAGTCAGGTTTCTGGGCTGTCGCTGAGAAACACGGAGTTTAAGCTCCCTCCAAAGATTCTCTATTGGGTTTAGGTCTGGAGACTGGCTAGGCCACGCCAGAACCTTGATATGCTTCTTACAGAGCCACTCCTTGGTTATCCTGGCTGTGTGCTTCGGGTCATTGTCATGTTGGAAGACCCAGCCTCGACCCATCTTCAATGCTCTAACTGAGGGAAGGAGGTTGTTCCCCAAAATCTTGCAATACATGGCCCCGGTCATCCTCTCCTTAATACAGTGCAGTCACCCTGTCCCATGTGCAGAAAGACACCCTCAAAGCATGATGCTACCACCCCCATGCTTCACAGTAGGGATGGTGTTCTTGGGATGGTACTCATCATTCTACTTCCTCCAAACACGTTTAGTGGAATTATGACCAAAAAGTTCTATTTTGGTCTCATCTGACCACATGACTTTCTCCCATGACTCCTCTGGATCATCCAAATGGTCATTGGCAAACTTAAGACGGGCCTTGACATGTGCTGGTTTAAGCAGGGGAACCTTCCGTGCCATGCATGATTTCAAACCATGACGTCTTAGTGTATTACCAACAGTAACCTTGGAAACGGTGGTCCCAGCTCTTTTCAGGTCATTGACCAGCTCCTTCCGTGTAGTTCTGGGCTGATTTCTCACCTTTCTTAGGATCATTGAGACCCCACGAGGTGAGATCTTGCATGGAGCCCCAGTCCGAGGGAGATTGACAGTCATGTTTAGCTTCTTCCATTTTCTAATGATTGCTCCAACAGTGGACCTTTTTTCACCAAGCTGCTTGGCAATTTCCCCGTAGCCCTTTCCAGCCTTGTGGAGGTGTACAATTTTGTCTCTAGTGTCTTTGGACAGCTCTTTGGTCTTGGCCATGTTAGTCGTTGGATTCTTACTGATTGTATGGGGTGGACAGGTGTCTTTATGCAGCTAACGACCTCAAACAGGTGCATCTAATTTAGGATAATAAATGGAGTGGAGGTGGACATTTTAAAGGCAGACTAACAGGTCTTTGAGGGTCAGAATTCTAGCTGATAGACAGGTATTCAAATACTTATTTGCAGCTGTATCATACAAATAAATAGTTAAAAAATCATACATTGTGATTTCTGGATTTTTTTATTTTAGATTATGTCTCTCACAGTGGACATGCACCTATGATGACAATTTCAGACCCCTCCATGATTTCTAAGTGGGAGAACTTGCAAAATAGCAGGGTGTTCAAATACTTATTTTCCTCACTGTAATTCTAAAAAAATCTCCTCAAAATATTAAGTAAATATAATTGAACTAAAAGAAGCGTGTTCAGCCACGTTTGACTGCCAAATGAGTATGAGTGTGACTGTAAGGAATACCTAGGGGTTAAACGCAAGAAAAATATATTCTCTTCATCACACCCATAAATAAAATACTACTGTAAATGTCACAGTGTAATAATCAGTGCACATTATTGCGTTAAAATCGCTGCTTATATAGTGAATCTGCTGTCTTTCCTGCTCAAACCCGTTGAAACCGATTGACAGAGTGGATTTGTTTGGAACTACTGAGAGCTACATGAACCATGTGACACCGTGGTGGCGAAATCAAGGTCATCAGGTTGTCGCAGCTCTCTCTTTCAATGGCTCTGCTGTGGATATACTAAAAATACTGTCTGACAAGATGGCCAATAGAAGCTTAGAAGAAGAGGATTATTCCTGTATGATAACCAAAATCATCCAAGAGTTTCTAAAGAATGAAAACCAGCACTGTAAAAAAAAATTACATCCCCAAGTCAAAAATTTCAAGTGACCGATAACATCTAAATTTTTCAATTAGTCTGACGTATTATTTCTCATTGAGCCAATGTTAACAGACTATTGCAACAAGAATTTCACTTGGGCCAACTGAAAAATTTAGATGTTATCGGTCACTTGAAATTTTTGATTTGGGAGGGTTAGAAATGTTTTACAGTGAGGGATACAAACTCATCAGGGGTGAAAAAGGTGACAAAGATGCGAGAAACAATGTAATATTAGAAACAATGCTAATAGTATAAATTAGATGCCAAATATATTATATTCTTTTCATCTTAATTTATGATTCTGGATAATCTGGATAAAAAAAAAAAAAAATTAAATACAGATCACGGTTCTGAAAACAAACCATTAGACTAAACTAAACAAAATAACACTTAATTGACTTGAGGTTCTGACAAAATGTTCTATTTGATGTTATAAATTAGTCTATTTACAAATGTCTAAAATGTTATAAATCAGTCTGATTTTTATGTTATGTTATCTTATGTTTTACTATTTATGTTTTATGTAAAATCGTTTAAATTAATGAAGACTTGTTTCGTCGAGTTTTTGAACGAATCTGTATCAAATACATTTTAACAGTCACTGGTCGACAACCACTGTAATAGATACAATCTTTATTTGAAGCGTAAAAAGTCTTACTCATTTTGAACACGAATGTTAATAATCTGGTCAGGGTCTGCTAAAAATTGGCAGATGTGCTTCCTCATTGCTGGGTGGTTCTTCTGTCCTTTTAACACAGGGTTTATTTACCCCACATTATTATTTTTCTTGGGTCTGCGCTGTTCCCTTCAAAGCAAACAAACTAGCAAGGCTTTATTTGTTGCTTAGTGACGGTTGTTTTGAAGTAAGCCAGAAATGCCAGGTGCTATGCTCTATATTTAATCAGGCCCAGCGCCACAAAGGGGGATCTTCTTCCACTTATCCGGGGCCGGGTCGCGGGGGCAGCAGTCTAATGGCGCTTTTCCACTGCATGGTACGGCTCGGTTCGGCTCGGTACGGTTCGACTCAGTACGGCACGGTTTGGCTCGCTTTAGCTCGGTTGCTTTTCCACTGCAGTTAGTACCTCTTCAAAGTGGGTGGGACTGATCGTTACAGTTGCCGTCTCTACTACCATGACATCATCATATTAAATGCGAATTTTTCATTCCGTGTTTCCCCATCCACTCCTCGGCAACCAACGAGAGGAACGTCTGCACCTCGTCCACTGACCACGATTCAGCCATTTCTTTTTTTTTTGAAGTTTATACTCTTTTTTTGAAGCAAATACTTTTAAAACAGGTGCTACAGCGTTGGCTGTTGTCTACTGGCTATTTAAATCTAGCGGGTTTAAGTGTCTCATGTCGTAAATACAATGACGCTGGTAGAGATGATTCTGTCTGACCAATCAGTGATCTGCAGTGTTTTCACGTCACATTTTAGTATCGGTACGGTACGCTTGGAACCTCAACAGAGGTGGTACCATTTAAAGCGAGCCGAAGCGAGCCGTACCGTACCGTACCATGCAGTGGAAATGCGCCATAAGTGAGCCGTACCATACCATGCAGTGGAAAAGCACCAAAGCGTGCCGTACCGAACCGAGCCGTACCGTACCATGCAGTGGAAAAGCGCCATAAGCAGAGACGCCCAGAGTTCCCTCTCCATAGACACTTCCTCCAGCTCTTCCGGGGGCTCCAACCACCGGGGGAGGTGTTTCCAGGCCAGCCGGGAGACATAATCTCTCCAGCGTGTCCTAGGTCTTCCCCGGGGTCTCCTCCCGGTGGGACACGCCTGGAACACCTCCCCGGGAAGGCATCCAGGAGGCATCCGGAAGAGATGCCCGAGCCACCTCAACTGGCTCCTCTCGATGTGGAGGAGCAGCAGCTCTACTCTGAGCTCCTCCCGAGTGACCGAGCTCCTCACCCAATCTCTAAGGGAGTGCCGAGCCACCCTGCGGAGAAAGCTCATTTCAGCCGCCTGTATCCGGGATCTTGTCCTTTCGGTCATGACCCACAGCTCATGACTATAGGTGAGAGTAGGAACGTAGATCGACCGGTAAATCGAGAGCATCGCCTTACAGCTCAGTTCCTTCTTCACCACGACAGACCGGTACATCGACTGCGTTACTGCAGAAGCTGCACCGATCCGTCTGTCAATCTCCCGTTCCATCCTTCCCTCACTCGTGAACAAGACCCCAAAATACTTGAACTCCTCCACTTGAGGTAGGAACTCTCCACCAACCTGAAGCAGACAAGCCACTCTTTTCCGACTGAGAACCAATAAAGTCTTTATCTGAATTTAGTCTGACTGCAATGCTATCTATTAGCCTACCTAATGCAGCGACCTACGTGGCGTTTCCTGATGGATCGAGGTTGTTCCTTAACTTCCTTTTCTATGTGCAATTCACACAAGCTCTAAGTGCATGCGAGTACGCGCTTAGAACTATTAATGTCGCTGTCTTCATGAAGTGCTGAAATGTCAATCACTATATCATCATGACATGGCATATAGTCAGGAAAAGAAAACCCAAAAGCAGGAATATGTTAGCCTGGATGCCAGCCGAACTTAGCCCCGCCCACAAAATTTTTTGTTCGGGAAGTTCGGTCTGGACTTGCTCCGTTGAGGAGCTATTATGCCCGAACAAAAATTGTTCGGACCAATCAAATTGTCAGGGCGGGCTTTATACGATGATGGACAGATGAGCAACGTAATCATCTACGTCACCAACGAGCGCTTGGGTTGAATTCGTTAACAACAAAGACGACAGCCGCTTGAGAATTGAGATTTCACGAGTTCACACTTACAAATAAGTCAGATAGAATAAATGCATATTTGACGTGCTTTCCGAGGAGAGGCTCCGGGCTTGGTATTCGGCCCGAACCCAGTACCCCCCCCCCCCGTATTCCTGGCTGTGGAAGAACAGGCCGAGAGTGAGTGGAGGGATGCTGAAAACTGTCAAGGAATGTTAGGTGAGTTGACAGAGTGAATATATGTTTCCTCTCATGCTGATAGGGTAGACATGGTGTTTGATGACAAGTTGATTGGATTGATTATGTGAACGTGCTCCTGCCGAACTTTGTTTATGAAACATCATGTGTAGATTCCGCCATCGCGTCTGTTATAGAAGATATCGACAGCGCATTCATTTTAAAAGAGGAACAGAGAACCGCGATCAAGGCATTTGTCGATCAGAAACATGAATGAAAACTTACTCCGTTGCTCTGATTGGTTGTAGGTCTATCCAATTGAGTGCAGAGGCATTTTCCTTCCTGATTCGGTTGAAACACGCCCCATAATCAAAGCTCAATGGAGCAGTATCAGACTCATATTCTGACTAGAATCTGAGTATGACGACGTCAGGCTAGGAATATGTAGCAAATCAAATTTTATTTTTATGGAGTGGCCTGTCTGAATGTGCGACTCCCGGCCAAATGATGTCCCGGACTGGCATTAGCCTAAATAATTTGTAACTATTCGAAAATATTTGGCAAAATAAAATGGGCCTATAATATTAGTTGAAAAAATTGATGGAAATTAGAAATGTTGTCTTGCAATAGACTGAATGACAGACAGTAAGTTGAAGCTCTAAAATTATTAACTGGAAAAAAAGTAAACTTAAACTAAACTTTAAATAGCAATAGGCCTATTAAAAAAAAAAAAAAAAGGCACATAACGAAATTGCTTAAAATTAAGCTAAAATTACCACGGACACTAAAAATAAAACTAATTAAAAAACTAAATATTAATAAAAGTAAATTAAAAATTAAAATAACACTGCAGGTCTCCACACCAGTCACGTAGCTAACAGAAAACTATGAAAGCCGTGTGACCGGCCAACCGTTCAATGAAAAATGAAAAATTAAATAATAAAACTAAACTAAAGAAATGATTCCCTCTGATCTTCTGTTTCATTAATAAAGTTTGATTTGCTACATGTTCCCTCTTTTGGGTCTTCTTTTCCTGACTATAGGCCATGTCATGATGATATAGTGACTGACATTTCAGCACTCCTCCGTATGTTCGTTTGGCAGGAAGCTAGTTATTTTACTTTATAAAGGTTTAAATATGGATATTTTTCGCACACAAACACATTGCTTCGCTTCAGAAGGCCTTTAATATACCCCGGAGCCCAGTGGAGCACTTTTATGATGGATAGATGCACTTTTATGGACTTAACAGAAACAGCCATTCACTGCCATTATAAAGCTTGGAAGAGCCAGGAGGACATTTATTTAATATAACTCAGATTGTATTCGTCTGAAATCGTTTTTTTTTTTTTGTTCTTCTTTTTTTCTTTTTTTTTTTGGCTCAACCTGGATTTCCTCTGGAAACAGACCCCTGTTTTGTGTTGATTACAGAGCTTATTTTTTTGTGATAATCCAAAAGACAATGTGAAAATCCTATTGGGTTTTTGTTGAGGGAACCAGTGATGCTAACCTCAGGTTAGCCTACAAATTTACGTCCTCCCTGCACCACTCTATTGCCTAACAACAAATATCCTTAAACAAACCAGTGGAATACATTAGTAATCAGTAATCTTGTTAACCTATATTTATAGAACCCATGGCCCGTTGCTATTTGTGCCATGTGATGGGAGGTTTTTAAGTTATGTAAGCAGGTTCTTACTCTCACACTGCAGTGAAAAGCTCTATAATGCAGCTTAGTATAATCTAAGGCTGTCTGTAACACACCTGCATGGCTCTATATGCACTTACTGCCTCTTTCTGCTGCCACAAACACACATTTCTTTTCAATTGAGGTCTACAAAAATTATATAGGGGTGCATCGACTATTATATAAAGTATATACAAATTTCTAAATGTAATGCTGAAAGAAAAAAGACAAACAAATTGCTGTAGAGTAGCAGAACTTTAAACTGCATCATGAAAAAATGTTCTTCCATGTAGTCTTTCAAAATGAAAACTAATTCATTTTAGACAGAACTTCTATTACAATACTGTTACAACCCTAACACCTGTCAACCAATATATTAATCATGGAGATGTAGTGCAAACATAACAGACTGCATCTGGCTGCTCTCTCTCCAAAGTGTTCAGATGTACTCTTGAACCCAAGATCATAAATCTTATGATGCTATCTGGAATATGCTGCCCAAACCAAAAGGGGAGTTTATGTCTTACACATCCAGAGAAAAGCATGCATTTACCTATTGTAGTTACTGTTTGATATGTGACAACATAATTTTAAAAAAAAGATCACTGCATTCTGATGTAACCTTTAATATATTTGTTTTTCTGCACAACTCAAATATCTAAAGATAGGAGTTAAATCAACACATGCAAACACACATTTTATTCTTCATGCAATTGCCCTTTTTGAGTGAAAGTGATGTTTAAACATCTATAATTCACTTACAGATTCAGAAACATCTATAATTCTCTTACAGATATAGAGAGTTTCGGCACAGCATCACCTAGTAGTGGAAAATTGCTATTTTTGCTTATAACTTCTGTACTGTTTGTCCAAAAATCATGACACTGGCCTCTTTACATTCAGTGTGGCATATCAAGTCAAATGACACCCAATTTTTCCATGTATACAAAGGTTACTAGAATAAATACATGTAAATAATGACTAGAGCAGATCTTTAGTAGATAGCTGTGTTTAGGTAAAGATTAATTGCCCATTTTTGCATGTTTATGTTGAAAGTCTTTGGAGTTGCTGCCTAGATTATTTTTGAGAAAACGTGACAAGTCTAAATGGTTATGTGTCTATCCTGTCTACTTGTGATCCGGTTGACCACAACGCATCTTACTACTAGGTGTAAACAGGGCCTTAGTCTAGCACAGTCCCCCTTCCTCTCTGAATCAATACTGCAATACTACTCAATTTTATGAAATTTTAATATCAGAATAATCAGAAATCAGAACATTGATTAAAATGAACTCTGAAAATTAAAAATGTGACATTGTGTTTCCATCACCCTGTTTTTATGCACATTATGAAGTATCGCATCAGAAATGAGAAATGTAAACGGAATATTTCTGGGGGAAAAATCCCTAAATTCGCATAAACGTTTGTCTGTGGGTCCTGTGCAGAGAAACACTGATGTGACTGATAGGCTAATTCCTCAAAATGGGAATTCCCGCTCTTTTTATGGAACCGAACCGGATCATTTGGCTTATCTCAGTAATAAGAGTATACGTTTGCATGTGTCACTCATCTTGTTTTCTGACCCGATATCAAGGATGATCTTTTCGCCACACTGCTCGACCACACACACTCCATGCAGTGACTGAATATTATGTTAATGTAATAGCCAGCTGTATCGAGAGCAGCACTGGTAATGTCATCACACCTGATCACACGCACATAAAACAATCAAAACAACATTCAGTTAGTGACTACATGATGTGTGGCTGAGCAGTGTAGCGAAAGGATAATCATTTTATTCTGTCTTGTATTAATATACAAAAAGGGAAACCAGCTCTCAGATGGGAACTGACTCTTACCGTCAGCTCAGAGTTGAACGATACATCAACTACTCTTTCCGCTGATTTATTGGGTTTTTTTGTTCCGTTTTACTTAAGGCTTGTTCGACTTCATGCAGCGCTGCGTAGACTGATCGGCGGCTGACTTGAAGTAGTGCATGCTGGTTAGAAATTGTGTCCGACTTGAGACAGCGCAGATGCCACGTGGCTGTGACGTATGCCATCAAAGCCACCGAGAACGATTCGAGAGCACCCGGCTGATTCATGCTGTGCAGCTTCTCAAGAGCACGAGCTCTGATGACGGCGTGTGTTCCATGATTCACCGCATGACAGCGATCACAGCGTGTTTCGTGTTTATTCTGAAACTTTTGTTTATTATTCAGTTCCACTAATGCTCACAAATCTGTTTTTTTTTATAACAGTAAAGGCTCTTCATGTAGTCGCAATGTTATATTGTGTTTATCAAAATGAAACTGATAAAAAACATAGACCCAACTTCATTGATAGTATACTCAGAAAACAGGACACAGGTTTAAATAAAATCCTACTATCTCTTGCTTTGGCTACCGTATATAGACCTCCAGGCCCCTATGTTGATTTCCTAAAAGAGTTTGCAGATTTTCTCTCTGACCTATTGGTCAACGTCGATAAAGCATTGATTGTCTGTGATTTTAACATTCACGTAGATAATAAAAATGATGTATTAGGGGCTGCATTTACAGATGTACTAAACTCCTTTGGGGTAAAGCAAAACGGCAATAGACCCACTCATCGTTGTAATCATACACTAGATTTAATTATATCGCATGGAACCAATCCTACTGATATAGATATTCTACCGCAAAGTGATGATGTCACTGCTCACTACCTTGTAACTTGCATACTGCATACTTCTGAAATTTGCCATGTCGTGCTGTGTTATCGGCCAGGTACAGTAGCTGCTCAGAGTACCCAAACATACAAATGAACTAGAGGAAATGACTAGCAGTATGGACACCATTTTCTTGGTAATATTATAATAAAACATGGAATTAGTTTCCACTGTTATGCCGATAATACTCCGTTATATATTTCATCACGCCCAGATGAAATCTCTAAATTATCCAAGTTGACAGAGCGTGTTTAAGATATACAGTATTGGATGACCTGTAATTAAATTCAGATAAGACTGAGGTATTACTTATTGGGTCCAAAAACCTGTAGACAGAATCTCTTAGAATACAATTTGCATTTAGAAGTATGTACTGTAACTTCATCCTCTTCAGTTAAAGACCTGGGTGTTATATTAGACAGCAACTTGTCTTTCGAAAATCATATTTCATGTTACAAAAACAGCCTTCTTCCACCTCAGAAACATAGCTAAGCTACGAATACTAGATTACGGTAATGCATTACTAGCTGGTTTTCCTGCATCCTCAATAAAAAAAAGCTACAATTAGTCCAAAATGCAGCTGCTAGAGTTCTTACTAGGTCAAGAAAATATGATCATCTATCACCAATTTTATCATCTCTACACTGGCTACCTATTAAGTTCCGTATCAATTACAAAGTGTTGCTACTGACCTATTAGGCCCTAAATGGTTTAGCTCCTGTGTATTTAAATTATCTTCTATCGCCTTACAATCCATCACGTTCTTTAAGATCACAAAGTTTGGGGCTTCTAGTAATACCTAGGATATCTAAGTCCACTAAAGGAGGGAGAGCATTTTTACATTTGGCTTATAAACTCTGGAATAGCCTTCCTGATAATGGTCAGGGCTCAGACTCACTCTCCCAGTTTAAATCTAGATTAAAGACACATCTCTTTGGCCAACCATTTATATAATTAATTTCTCATAACCTTATACTCCAGTTATATCAGATCAAATGCACATGATTATCTTTGCTTAATGTTATGAACAGCTGCTACGCTAATTATTTTCCATGCTTTTCTGTTTTATCTCGAGATGCCCATCCTGAGGTAACTAGAGAGTATGTCAACTCCAGTTTGGATCCAGCCTATTATGAAGACTTCAGATACCCTACACCTGTGAAGAGACGGCACCAACTCCTGCCAGGACTTAAGATGACGCAAACAATGGAATCAACATGCAACAATTATATCTACAATTGTCTATATGTCATAATCATTTGTAAACAAACATGTATTAATTACTTCAATGAGCTCATTGTTTCTGCCTTAAATTAATACATTATTATCTAACTGTGTGATTTGTATATGTACATTTCTGAAATACATAACTTGGACACAGTCACCTCTGAAAACAGATCACTCTAAATTGTAATGTAGACATGCATTTTCTGTAAAGCTGCTTTGAAACAATATGTATTGTGAAAAGCTCTAAATAAATGTGAATTGAATTGAATTATGCTCTGAAAGTGTAAACCCATTGAACACAGTAAATATTTTTGCATGAATGGCCCACTGCACCCTACTGTCTTAAATAGTCTTGTGTGTAGAAGGGATTTTGATCAAATGACAGAAAAAAACTGAGCGCCCACATAGCTACAATAAACTTTATAACCTGCAAGTTGATGAAAACGTAATGCGATGCACTTACTTGTTCAGATGTGGCCGTTCTAATGACGGACCAAACAAGGTTAGAAGACTAAATATATTATAGAAAAATGGAATGAAAAGGGCCTTTCACATATACCACATATTACGATCACTTACCTTATGAGAGTAAAAAAAATGTATACAGGGTTTTTTATACTTTTTTTTTTTTTTTTTACACCTGTATGTTCAAACCCGTTTCATTAAACCCTTCCTTTCAGTGAAGATTCAAGATGAACTTTGCTTTAAAAACCACATCTGGGACCCAGAAAAAAAAAGTTTTTGGAATTTAGTTTTTTTCCATGTCATCACACTGTTTAGAGCACAATAAACAAATGGTAAAAAAACATTTTTGAAAAATAATATTTTATTCATACATTATGCTATGTCCTCTGTAGTGGACACCAGGACTAAGTTGTTTAAAAAATAAAATGACATGAAATTATATGTATAGGCAAAACCAATGGGATTTTTTTTTCAATCACCAATAAATTTGGGGGTTTCAGGATTTTTTCAACCAAAATTTGTATAAAGATTATTCTCACCTATGTTATGAAAGAAATAACGGAATGAATTGATACACCATTTTACTTTATGCAATATTTGGGTAAAATGTCCATAAATTAATATTCCCATTCAATGCAATGTATCTATAAACTGTATCTAATTTGCACCTTAATGTGTTCTTGGAGCAACATTTAATGAAAAAAGAAGTGTAATAATTGGAGTAATAATTGGCAACATTTTAATAATAATATCTAATATTTCATAGGAATATTGATGTATAATTTATTTCCATATTCACTTGTTGTGTCTCACAAAATGCCTGATAAACATGATTTAAGTCTTGATGTCCTCTACAGTGGACATGTATGAAATCAATGCCCTGGTCTGTAACAGAATTTTTTTTTTTTTATTTGAAACCCCATAATATTTTCCTGAGATGTTGTTTTATGAAATACAGTTTGAAAAGTAGTCCAATTTAAATTATAATTACAATATATTATCATATTTCCATAAGAATGCTACATTTGATCACTAAATTAATGTCAGACATTTTTAAAGACCAAGGAGTAGTTGTTTTCATGGTGAAACCTCCAAACATTTGGTATCTCTGAAAAGTCCTGAATGTGCTCTTTACAGGACACCCAGATTGTGTCATGTGACATGTATGATGTCAGAGAAATTCACTAAAATATAATGTCCACTACAGTGGACAAAAGTCTATTCTTGGGTCCCAGGAGGTTTTTAAAGGAACACGCCGACTTTTTGGGACTTCGGCTTATTCACCGTATCCCCGAGAGTTAGATAAGCCCATACATACCATTTTCATCTCCGTAACTCTGTCTGACGCACCCACCGATAGCCTAGCACAAAGACTGGAGGTAAACGGCTCCAGCTAGCATACTGCCTAGAGCCCTGCACGGGGCAAAACATCCAGCCCTAACCGAGACCTGGCCCGTGGTGTTCAAGCCCTAATCCGGCCCCAGCCCGAAAACGTCTGCAATTTTTCAGCCCGAACCGACCCGAGACCAACATCAATATCACTTTGAGCTCTCTCTGACACGCGCTCTCTGAGACGCACACACACGCTACTAGGTAAAATTGTATTATAGGCATCAAACATAACTACCACCACCGACAATTATGTCCACAAATATTAATACAGACTGTCCATTACAGAGAAGCATAAGTATGCAGTAGAGAATATTATATAGCCAAATGTGATCCAGCAGTAAATAAAGATTTACGGCCTACCTTTTTTTGATGTCAAATAACTTTACTGAAGAACAACGTTTCAAAGAACTCTTCGCCAACTGGCTAACGTTAAATAATAATAAAAATATAATAAAGAAAAAAAAAAAATCCGTTGACCTGAGTAGGCTCATTCACTGTTTATTCAATCGTTGTGAAGAAAAAGAATAGCATCCACTGTTGAAGGCTTCAGGCTCGGTAATCAAATCAAAACTCTTTCAAAATGCAGCTTTTCCTGAAGTATTGGGAACTTTTAGTAACTCCTTACGCTCCAACTTCTCCCTGATGCTCTGCATGGTCAACTGTCACCTTTGCATTGCACGCGCATCGCGTTACTCGCATGATCGCATATTGCGTTGCATATTTATTAATATTATCAATAACAATATTTCATACAGTAGCATGCACTCTGCATGTACATTATGGGCACGATGAAAGGAGAAAAGCTAAATGAGCCCGAGTCCGACCAAAGCCCAATCTGTAAAAAATTATTTAAAAAATTGTAAAAAAGTAAAAAAATTGACCGACTGCTCCCAATAAGTGACAAAATAACGCCAACATTTTCCTATTTACATGTTGTGATTTGTATAGTCACAGCATGTACAAATAACATGGTCACATATTCTCAGAAGGTGAAGCACTGCTACTTGGGCGGAGTGATTTGCTCGCAGCGCCTGAGAAGCCCCGTGGTGAGGAGCAGAGTTCACTCAGAATTGGAGTAAATCACTCTGCAGAAGTAGCAGTGCTTCGCCTTCTGAGAATATAGTTCCCAGTATGTATACGGTTAGAAGATGGTTATGTCTCATGTGACCTTGTTATTCGTACACGCTGTGACTATACACATCACATCCTATGTAAATAGGAAAATGTTGGCGTTATTTTGTCACTTATTGGGAGCAGTATGCTAGCTGGAGCCGTTTACCTCCAGTCTTTGTGCTAAGCTAGGCTAGCGGTGGGTGCGTCAGACAGAGTTACAGCACGCACGGAGATGAAAAAGGTATGTATGGACTTATCTAACTCTGGGGGATAAGGTGAATAAGCTAAAGTCCCAAAAGTCAGCATGTTCCTTTAAGATTAATTTCAACTGGATCACTAAACATCCACATGGGCCATATTTCTTCTTCCGCTCTTGAGTCTATGACAGCCGAACTGCTTGCGGAAAAGCTTTAAAATTTGGCACACAGAAGACAGTCTGAACATTAACCAAAGCAAATTTTGAGTCTCTAAATTAAACACTCTAGTGCCGCCAACTGTCAAAAGGTGCATTTATGTTTATGCTAATAACTTTTGAACTGTAAGGGCTAGAAACAAAATCATTTTTGATAAAAAAATTAAAATAAAAAAAATATAAAAAAACACACAATACAAACACATTGCCATTTCCTTACAAAACTCAGTACGTGTCTTCGGCATGATGCTTTAAACTAAAGGTACTCAAAAAGTTTTGGGAAAGCGCCACCTTGTGGTCAAAACTTATAATGAAATTTCAAAAATGCTATTAGCTTTTGAATATTTCTCTTCTTATTGTAATGTACGAAGCCCCTAAAGGGACATGGTGTTGGAGAAAATTTGGGATGAAAAAAAAAAAAATTCTAATCTTTTGCATTCTCTCGCAAAACTTTTCAGTTCTCCCGCAAAGATATTTGCGTTCCCTCACAAAACTTTGCATTCCCTCAAAAATGTTGCATTCTCTCACAAAGATATTTAACATTGTCAAAACACAAATGACACGTATTTCCAATCATAGTAACGTAGACAACGAGATACAATCCAATTTTCCTCAAAACAAGCTTAATATATTATAAATTGATCTATATGCGCAAGGCGGCTGAGAGACAAGTCTGAAGGGCTTGCAAGAGGTTCTGAGCACTCAGAATTCTGAGCATAAAAATAACAGGCCTCACACATTCAGCGTGAGATTAACGCAATTGATACTGTTCTCACGCTCATGCCACACATCCATTTTCTCACAGAAAAATCGAGCATTAGAAGGTATGTTGAAACATACAGTACAACTTACCGAAATGTATTATGTCTTATGTAATCGATCAATCTGCGTTTCAACAGCAGAAAGAGGTCAATAAAACAGCTTGAGAACAAAATGTCACACAACGTTACATATACCTCAAGAAAGCCGTTTAATGACCATAGAATTTTAGCACGAAAAATTTACTACAGAGGAGTATTTTGCTAAATACTATATTACATATTTATTATATTTTATTATTAACAATATTATAATGTTATTATTATAAAAACTGTATTATATTAATTTGAGTAGTTAATTTTAACCTTTAAAAATAATACCAGCTGACAGGTCTCCCTATATGTTTACAGCATTAGTTGAGAGACTTTTTTCCTTGAGAAAAATTAACATGTAGATACTTTACCTGATATTTATCCAAATGAATAAGTTTTAAATTGAATAACAGAATCAAATCTCAAGCTTATGAATTGAAATCGTGAAATTCTGTTTAGTTACCAAATGTTTTCACTATCACAACAAGTGTACAAAAAAACAAGTTTTATTTTACAGTTGGCAAAAACAAACACCATTGGTAGGCATCTGCCTGTGCAGTGTGAATTAGCCTTTAAAGATATATTTAATGAGTAAACACCTGTCTGTGCTTTTCTGTGAACTAGACACACATGTGAACACCACCAGACACTAATGTTTTGATCTTTTGACTTTCATTACATAATGCTCAGAGTCCGTCTAAAACAGTAAGTTAAGCATAATCATAACAGAATGTTAGGTCATCTAAATACAGTAAGAAGATTACACACAATGTTGTTGTGACTATGAACTCAACTTTACTTATGTTGCAGTCGCAAATACTTCCATTTTGTCTCAAAACAAGTTTAATAGAGTAGAGAATGAGCTGACGGAAGAAACTGTACCTGTAGTGAGTTCCACAAAAATGAAGAGTAAAAGCGCCACTTCTGAGCACCTGAGATAAGACATGGCATCAGTCACTCTCCGCACATCATTACATCCACCTTTACAGACAAAATGACCATGACTCTAATCTGCTGCATTTCCACAGTGACTGCTAGCATTTCTCCACTCTGAATAAATCCCAGAGCGACTGAACACGTAGAGAGAGACTTAATTGCTCCTCCTCCTGTGGCTCAATGTAAGAGGATTACAGAGAGAGAAAGACATAGATGGAAGGGCGGTGGGTGCACCAGCAAACCTCAACCGCATGACTGGGAAACTCCAATAACCTCAGTAAAGGAAGTGCAAAATTTTTACTTTATTTGTTTGTTTATTTTGAATGAATAATTACTGGAATGAGTTTATGGCTTTTAAGCAATAAAAGACCATTATGTGATGTTCATTATTTTAACAAATACTCAATTGTGGATCATATGGATGAATCTAACAGGTCATTTCTCCCCCCAGTTTTTTTTTTATTAAAGTAAAGTAAATCAACTTTTTTTTTTTGAGGAAAAAAATGTTTAATTGTTATGAAAATAATAAGAAAACCTAAGGAGTATGGATATACATTATCTACATGGGTTTGCAGAGAGTTCCTCAGGGGCTCAAATGTAAAAATTACTAAGTAATTTAAATATAACAAACTCAAACGCCAAAAAAGAACCATCCTCTCACTTCAACTGCTTTATTTCCAGCAACTGTCTCTCTATAAATAAAGATTTTATCTTGGTTTAAGTTTGCATTTGAGGCCACATTCTCATCTGTTTAATAATTGTAATGAATTATGCCCCGCCGTAAACTCAAAATAAATATGATGTGCCTCTATAAGAGCACTAAGTCAGGATAATCTCTTTTTCCGGTTTGTTCTCCAAATGAGACATCTGCTGGGCATGGTTAAAGGCCTTTAGGGTCTTCCATAAGGAAGCAGTTCATATGTCCATTTTTACTTTGTCCAGAGAATTACCAATTTTTGTCAGAGTCTTTTTGATGCGTAATGCTGTAAGTCTGGCTGATGGATTCTGGTACCAACATTCCTTCATGAGTTTAACGATTGATGTTAAAGTCTGAAAAATAAAAACAAAAGGAGACTGAATCAAGCAATGTGAGGGTGAAAAACACAAAGCAACGGAGGTAGGAATCGTCAATAGAAAGAAATAAGAGTGTCACGTGACATCACGCTCTCATAGGAACGTCCACCTGTAGGGCAAAACAGGGCAGTTTGTACTAAGTAATTACGTAGTAACACAGTGATATTGAAAAACCAAAATCAATATTCACCTTATTAATTAATGTTTTAGAATGTCCCAATGTTTTTATTGATTGAAATACTGACTTCTTTTGAGAGGTGATCTAAATATTAATGGCTTGAAACAGACGCAAAATTAACTGGCCTGTGCTGCAGTTCAATGGATGTTTTGCCCTCCAGGTCTCTGTGCCAGTCACTTGACTGAAAACTATGAATAATAATGGATTTTAATATTAGTTTAACTTTATCCATTTATTTGTTATATACATTTTTTAATTATGACACATTTGTTACAATGAAAAATCTTCTCTTTTGGTTTGTCCATCGGGCCATTATATGTCAAAAATTAAATGAAATGTAATACCTTTGATGTGGAAAGTATTTCATTCAATGAATTATCCAATAAAAACCATTAATGCATGGTTATTAAATATAAAACCATGTTTAAATTGTATTTCCAGCAACAACAAAAAAACTATTTTGTAATATATACACTTACTGGGATATATCACTCATAAATGACTGTGATTGAAATATCATACTGCTAGCCTGGAAATTCAGACCTAAATCTGAAAGATTAGTCTAAATCTGAAAGTCTGGCATCGACTAATGAAAATCGACCAGCTCGAGGGACGGCACCAAGCATGCATTTGAAAATCTCACTGCACACAATTGGATAACATGCGATTGGATGACCAATCACAACAAGCCCCATATGCTTAGCTACCAGCGGAGCTAACTAGTAGATTAGACTCTTGCCGTATCCGGTCGGCAAAACAGCAAAAACGTCCTTCTTGCAAAGGAACGATTCGAGTGTCGTCTTCTGTTCCTCTTTTAGATAAAAAGCCAAGTCTAACTTGTTCATTGCACTTGTTCACACCATAACTGGTGTTCATCCACAGCCATCTTGTAATGTTTACTAATGACTTTGACATCTGTTTAGCTCGCCTCTGGCCCTCGCCATCAGATAACCCGATGTGATTGGTGCAGCTCGGATACAAGGGCATATTTAATTAGCATCATTACTCGACGCCAGAGTAAACTCGCTGAGCAAATTCAACTTGTTCTCTCGCGAGAACTCTGGATTTCCAGGGTAAAGAACTGCCGTATCGATCCTGAAATAATTTTGGAACCACACTTTTTGCTTTTAATTTTGACAACCATCTTCTGCTTACTGTGAATTCCACACACATAAAAACTCAAATAAGTATCTAAACTTCCATAAAACTCACTGACTGACAGACTTTCAAATGGTCAAGTGCACTGTGTGTGTGGGACTGTGTGAGCAGTTAAATGCACTTGCATTACTCATTGCTCTTGTCTGGAAACTTTTAGATATTTAATGTACTGAACAAACTCTTTGCTTATTGCTTTTAATGTCTTTCTTTGTTCTTTATTTGTGAATCTTTACTTTTGAATATTTTGAAGCTATATTTAGTTTGTAGGAAAAATGACTTGACTACATACAATTGTTTTAATTTTTCATTTTATATATGAATTTTATAATTTAATAGTATAAATAAATTCAATATTCAATGTAGTTAAATGGGGAAAAGGAAGTGGTATAGCACTGTAATAGAAATTTTTATCTTTAGTTAGTTATCTTTGGCAACAACAATCATTGCATTTCATTGGCATTGGTAATGGCTACTGATGTGACAATGCTAACCCCTAGTGTGTATTAATAAAAACAGTTGGGAGGACAAGATGCATTGAGAATCATTTTGTAATCAAATTGTTAGCTTTGCAATCATAAAAGAATCACAAAGTCAATGAAGATTCATACCGCTAATACAGCCGTTTTCCTAACCAGCAATAACCATGTAATTTCTATTCAAATGTTCTGATTGGCAACATTGTTGCATTCAATGTGAAAAGACAAATTGCTTGCCACTGGATCTTGTTAAGACACTGTGTAATTTTCATCAAAGATTTTAAATTTAGTGTTTACAAACAGCATGACTGATTAACTTGATTTATAAAGGTATATGCACAGGAATCTGAGCAGGTACAGTACTTACTGGATCTGAAAACCATCTGTTTGGGATGTTTGGTCTCTGTTGGTCTGTGCATATCACCTTCTTCATGTCCTCAAAGCTTGGGTCGCTCGGCACTACGTCATGGAATGGGGGCTTGTAATCTTCAACAATACCTGCACAATCAGTGAAGACAAAAACACATTTGGAAATCACACAGAAATAATGATCAGCCAGTATCATCAGATCTTATTATCACAACAGCAGGGGCGTAGAATTTACACAATAACTTGTGGTTTTTATGTATTAATTATTTTACTTAACATATTTAACCAGGAAGCATCTCATTGAGATTAAAAATCTCTTACAAGAGCGTTATGTGAAAAATGCGCAATTCCTGGTACACAAACGGTTAATAAATCTGAGTCCCGCCTCCCAAATCCACTTTTTTTTTCTAACTTGTGAGAGGTTGTGGTTGGTTGTGTGAAGCGGCAAATCTCCTCCGAAACCTATATGCAGTAAGTGAGGGAGAAATCAACAGTTCTGAGCAAGAAAATATGGGGCAAATCGCGTCACATATTGATTATGTTAATATCAATCACATACTGTCAATCACATATTGATTGACAGTGCAGTTTTTTCAATAACATTATTAGACAATCGTGTGATATGTGGCAAACCTAAACGTTTGTGTGTGTGTGTGTGTGTGTGTGTGTGTGTGTGTGTGTGTGTGTGTGTGTGTGTGTGTAACCCTACATTATGGGGACCCCATTAAGATGGCAATATCCGAAATCCTTGTTTTCTGTGATGGGTAGGTTTAGGGGTAGGGTTAGTGTAAGGGTTTGTACAGCATAAAAATCATTATGTTCTATAAAGTCCCCATAAAACATAAAAAACACAACATGTCACTTTTAGTCACCCTAGTCTCATCAGCTGAGGTTGAAATAAGTTTCAGTGCTCTTAGGAGACTGAAAACATGGCTCAGAACAACAGTTGCACAAGTGAGATTTAACAGTATTGCTGTGTGCCATGTCCAACAGGACAAACTGGACTATATTATTGTGAAACAAATAAAACAACAGTTCATTTTTGTTAATGACATGTATAGACGACGTGTTTGGATTCTTCGAATAGCAAGGAACAAGACAGTATAGACATATTGACTATTGCATTGCACTATTAAACTTCCTCCTTGTCATCATTAGTTACTTGTAACATTACATAATTTATTATTTAACATAGGTTATCATTAAGGTCATTATAGACTAAAAACCTTAATATATTATCCTATTCGTTTCCTGAATCCTCAGCTTCTGGGTATGTCCCCACCAATTTCAAAATCAAACCTACGCCCATGCACAACAGTATTACACTGGTTAACAAATTACACAGATAATCACTGAGCATTGATTGTAAGGTGAAAAATTCAGCTTCATCAGGATCGCCAGCAGTGCTGACTATATATAGAGTACTGAAGCCATTAGACAAAAGGGAGCAATAGGGATCCATTTTAGATGAGACATGCTGAGGGCATCAGACAGCCCTCTGAAGACAGTACTGTAATGACCCTTTCAATGTGAAAGGAGCAGAAGCCAAATAACACATGCACCCACAAGTAAAAGCAGACACAGAGCCTCTTTTGGACAATGTTTATTTATTATTAATTATTTAGTCAAATTTCTTGCAATAGTGGAGTGATGTGCAATGCAAAGACCAGGAGAACCAGACAAGTCCTCAGCACAGACACCGATGGCCAGCTTCGTCTCCATACCAGTGTGATAAAACTGATCTTCAAACAGAAGGAACTAGATAAAATATTTTGATTGATACCAATCCACAATCTAACATCTGACTTGAGATTCAGCCTGGAATCATAATCACACCCTGTTCGTTCATTGGCCAGCGGAGAACTGGCCCCCCGACTGAGCCAAGGTTTTTTTCTCCATTCTGTCACCTAATGGAGTTTGGGATCGTTGCCACTGTCACCTCTGGCTTACTTAGTTGGGGAGACTTAATATTCAACAACATGTTTGATCTGAATGTACTGACACTATCGGATGAGAACTGAACTGAGCTGGACGATGATATCACTGTTTTGCACAGCCTGCGATCCAGCGGTTCACCCATGGTTTCCCATCACAACGAAGCTGAACAAGGAATTCAGTCACTTCAGAATAAGTACTAGTCAACTCCCTGCTTTATGCAATGGGTAAAAATGCCGAAGTGATATTCAGATCGTTCACACTTGCTGAAGCTTCGCATGCAAATAATTACTAGACTTTTATTGGCAAATTTAATGAAATGATTTTGTTCCCCGGAGGAACATTATACATGAGAGGGCCTGTTTTCACCAGTGCACACAAAGATCAGGAGAGACTGTTGATGCTTTTGTGAGATGTCTCTATGATTTGGCTGAATACTGTGAGTTCAGTACAAGCTAAGAGGAACAAATATGGTACAGAGTCATGATAGGGATTGCAGATCATGACATTTGCCAAGAGTTACAAATGGAACCTGATCTGACATTAGACAAAGTGGTGGTCCAGATCATGCAGCAGTCTGAGCTCATTAAGACCCAAAATGTGAGCGGGGGAGCGGCCGCTGAGGTGATTGCAGATTACAGCACGGAAAGGCACAAAGCACTTTATGGGACCATATCAAAAATGTCAAAGTCTAGTCAAGTCTGTAATGAATGAGTTTGTGAGGTGGTGCATTACTCAGCCTATACAGGGAAGGTCGGCCAGTTCAAAATTTATACTGGGGCAGACATCACCATCATGTCACGCTCTACATAGGAGAGCTTACAAGGTCACACTCCACTGGTCAAAACCAGTATAAATGTGAGAAGTACTGGGGGAAAAGTGAGCTTTATGAGAAAATTCCTAGCAAATACTGAAAGAAAAGGGAAAAAATTGGGGGTTTTGTTGTAGATGGGCCAGTTTACTCAGCACTGCTTGTATTGGGTCTAGTACAGAGAGTGGATGTAATCTCAGACCACGATGATGTCTATGGAGATATTGGCTTGCTCAAATGTGAACCAGTGAAAATTGAGCTTAAAAGAAAATTAGCCCATGATTTACTCACTCCGAAGCCATATTCTTTCAGACGAATACAATCGGAGTTATGTTAATAAAGGCCTTCTGAAATGAAGCGATGCGTTTGTGTAAGAAAAATATTCATATTTAAAACTTTGAGTAAAATTACTAGATTTAGGCAGACAGACAGAATTCTTCATTTAGAAGTGAAAATAAACCGAATTTACTCTCAAAGCGGAGAGCACAGCGTCTTGACGACATGATATCCACACAAATGAGCTACAGGACTACAGCAAGATGTCTTGTCCATACAGAACGTAGGCGGGCATTATGCAAATGTAGTAAGTCGTAACATGTGAACTTCATGAAAATAGATCCGAACTCCAAACGACTTGTTTGAGCGGTACAGTTTCAACTCTTTCTTTTGAGATAAACTATTTTGCAGACTGTTTACATTCACATGCAGCTACATTGCACACTGCATGAAAGGTAATTTTCAAAAATGCATAATAGAGGCACTTTAAATAAAATAAAAACTGCTCATGCTACATGTGTATAGCATCTTTTGGATTGTGACTAAAGTGGCAGAGGTCAGGGATCTTGGGCTTGAAAAGGTTGGTGACCACTGATTTAGGCATATTTGTGCCAGAGCTTTCCACAAAGCTCCAGCCAGTTACAGCTCTGCAGAAGAAGGATGCAATCTGTCTTTGGACAGAAGTACACGAGCAGGCTCTGAACAAAGTAAAGTGCGAGTTAGCCACAGCTCCTGCTCTTGCATAATACGATCCTGAGACTATGGTCAGTGCAGATGCAGTGCAGAGTAGTTTTCGGTTAGGGGCTGCCTTGCTTCAAGTTCATGGTGATGCAGCACGTGGTCATATTCTGCTCCATAACCTTGACTGAAGCGGAGTGCAGATACTCCCAAATCGAAAAGGCCTGGCACGTGTGTGGGCATGTGAGCGGTTCGCCAGCTACCTGAAAGGCTTAGATGAATTTTGCCTGCAAACAAACCATAAACCATAACTTTCATGATATTGATCAAACGGTGTCAGCATTTACTAATGTGCCTTATGCGCTTCAAAGTGAAAGCAGTGCATGTCTCCAGTAAATGTTTGGTGGTAGCAGACACACTTTCTCAGAATCCTCTGAGAGGGCACTGCCAATCAGAGATGGAGGACGAGGTGAAGGCATATGTTGAAGCAGTTGTCACATCTAAAGAAGCGTTACAATCAAAGCTAGATGCCATAAAAAAGGCCACAGAGGGAGATGCAGATCTCCAGGCAGTGATAAACTTTCTCAGGTGTTAAGATTCATTCATAAAGGTCATCAAGGTCTCGCCAAGTGCCGTCAGAGGGCAAAGATGTTAGTTTGGTGGTCTGAAATAGGTAATAACATTAACAGGAGGGTCTCAGTGTGCACCTTTGGTAGGGCTCACAAACCCATTCAAAGGAAAGAACCTTTATTCACTTCCCCTTTGCTTGCTGGCCCCTGGTGAAAAATTGCAGCAAATTTATCTGAGTGGAATGGTAGAACTACTACTCCTGTGACATCGAAAAAGCTCACCTTCAGACACCATCCAGCTTCCATGTTATCAGAAGACTGAAGTGCATGCTTGTAAGATTGGGAATTCCCAGGGAGCTTGTATCTGACAATGGCGCACAGTTCACCTTGGCTGAATTTCAGAAGTTCAGTACAGATTATGAGTTTCACCACACAACATCAAATCCTTATTTCCCCCAAGCCGATGGAGCTGCAGAGAGAGCAGTTCAAGGATTCTCCGCCAACCTGATCCTTATATGGCACAGATGTGCTACCGGGCTTCACCCATTGCTGCAACTGGACTAAGCCCTGCCAAGATAATGACAGGACAAAAGATCAGAACCAACCTACCAATGCTTGAGGAAAAACACCAGCCTCAACCTATTGATTACAAAACTATGGAGAGGAAGAATAAAGCTGAAAATGCATCCTACAAGTTCTTCTATGATCTGAGACACTCTGCTTGTGTTTTACCAGAACTTCAACCTGGGGAGAAAGTTGTTCTTAAACAAACTGAGAATGGAGCCGTCCTATTCAGGAACCGTAAATATCTGCAAGCGATGCCATTGCAATCAGATGCTACTGGGTGCAGTGAACCTTAAGGACGGAAAAATTCATCCCCTCTTGGGGTAGGAACTGAACATTTAAATACTCCTTCTGTTGCCCCTGCAGCACCTGTGACAGCACCGCCAGTTGTAACTTCCAGCGGAAGAGTAAACTCATAACTCCGGTTAACTGATAACTCCTGTCTTCTGTCTATAATCTCCATCTGTTGCTCTGGCTGAAAGGACAACCGTATAGTGAGAAGGGAGAGATTGCTTAAACCTCTTCAGATCAAAATAATTTTGTGGAAAATTAATAGAAATGCTCAATCTTTCTAAAAAAAAACAAGTGATGTAAACATTTTTATTAAAGGTCCCGTTTTTCCTGTGTTTTTGAAGCTTTGATTGTGTTTACAGTGTGCAATATAACATGTGTTCATGTTTCGCGTGTTTACTTATCTGTATACCGCTGTTTTCACTGTCCTAAAAACGGGCTGATGACTTCCTTGTTCTATGAAGTCCCTCCTTCATAAATACATACCGAGTTCTGATTGTGCCAGCGGTTCCTGTGTTGTGATTCAACAGCAGCTTAGCGCACGTTGCCCGGAAAGGTCACGCCTCTTACCATAACGTGGAGATGCATGCGCTCAGGCCAAATAAAAGGTGATTTGACTCCGCAACAAGACCATGCCCCCTTTTTTTGTGTATTCCTGTGGGCGGAGGTTAGTCAAAAAACTGTTCCAGTGACGTCATTAAAGCAGGAAGTAGAGGGATGTAGTCCAAACCGGTCGTTCGCTGTAGGCTTTGAAAGGGGACTTCTGTTAAATAAAATATCTCGCTTGGCATTGAACTTTGAGCTTTATAATTTTACAGGTATTATGTATGCTCTAACAGCAACATTACACACTAACTAAAGTTTGAAAAATGGGATCACGAAGAACAGGACCTCTAATATTTTTGTCTTTGGACTAAAGCCTTAATAGGCTCTTCACATCGAGTCTTTTGCGCGCTCAAGTTCGTTATTTCAAATGTAGGCACGCAGCAAGCGTACTCATAATGGAAGTGATGCGGCCGCTTTTTCCTTTTTTTTCTTTTTACATTTTTCAGAATGCCACAAGCAGGTCATGTGACAAGAACCAACCAATCAGCTTCACCCTTTCCGTAACAACATTGAAAGCTCAGTCAACATGATGTTGAGTGCATGGTTCATGGTTGCATAGCAACGACAGACGCCACGGG
This sequence comes from Rutilus rutilus, assembly GCF_951802725.1. Lineage (NCBI taxonomy): Eukaryota > Metazoa > Chordata > Actinopteri > Cypriniformes > Leuciscidae > Rutilus > Rutilus rutilus. The sequence goes on along the minus strand of NC_140215.1, from coordinate 30,758,440 downwards.
GAGTGCAGTCGCTTTGGAAAGAAGGAGACAGCGGCACAGCCGCACCTTTCACACGTTTTTAGACGCGATATGTGAATGGTCCCATAGAGTTGTTTATGCATTCCTGTGATCACAAATAAATGAAGCAGGCACGACTGAATAAGTATGTGTAACAAAGTTCGTTATTGTGGGAAGAGAGGAGGCGGGAACCGGCAAACATTCCAAAGCTTTTAATAAAATAAATAAACAAATACATAAACGAAAGTAAAGAAGGCAGTCCCTCACGGTCAACTGCCGCCACATATAATAAAACAAAACATCAAATAAAATATTCCTGGCCTGGTCTTCTCTCGATCTTCACGATCGTCGCTCCTCCTTTTATGCTTCCGCTCCTCTGTGAGAGATACGAGACCGGTGTCCTCTTTTAATGTGAAATAATGCTAAATACCATTTTGATTCACCATTATTGATGTGCACTCCTGACAAAAATGTATATATTACTGTCACTGTTTTTGTAAATCATTGGTGAGATATTGATGCAGTCTTAAGTCTTTAAGTAAAGACCAGACTTCCACTTCTGTTATGTTCATTTCGATCTAGCTAGTTTTCAGTCAGCTAGCCCCATGCTGGTGAAATGGTAGGCTTGTGTGACGTTCTATGGAGGCTTGGGTGGGCCTTAGGGTAGTGCTGTAGTGCTACTGGCCTAACAGCGGAAATGCAGCTGGATTTTTTTTTCTCGAAGATCCGAGGCTGTTGTTGGCCTGGCATGTTGTTCACCCTGGCTCGCACTGGCCCGAAATGAGGATGGCCTAACCCCTAGTTCCCTATCAGTCAGTCACGTTCGACATTCGGCACGTTTGACATTCGACGAAGTGGCCACTTCGGTTAATACACGTGGTGATCTGAGGGTTACAGTGGGTGTTCTCTTGCCGGTGTTCTCTCGCCCCCACTCCTCTCGTCCATCACAGGCTGTGGAGCTTCCGTCTGGGTTTGCTGGCCCTGTCCCAGCGTCTCATTCAGTACTTCCGTGGAGGACCGGATGCCGATCGCTGCATCGGAGGGCGGGCTAGAGTCCTTTGGGGATGAAGATTCGGCTGCGTTGCCCCCTTCGGGGAGAGTAGCGTTGTTCGAGTCTGACCTGGAGCTGACTGCCAGGATTTCCCGGGCCGCCGCAAACATTGGGCTTGAGTGGAATCCTACACCGTGTCCCAAAAGATCATGGCACATACATTTTCTATCGCTGTAACTGTAAATGTTTTACTGGATTATCTTATAATTATCTTTCTAATTGTCTGTTTTGGACTATATCTGTATCCTTGTCTTGCAATAAAAATATAGAAAGCATACTGACTGCCAGTGTCTTGCTATTTAATTTGTATTTGCTGATTTTATCCTATTTTTATCAATGATGGACAATTATTATAGCACTATTTTGCTTTTTCAGTAATTCAACGTAAACAAGCTGTGTTGTGACCAGGAGACGAGAGAAAAAGCTAAAATGATGGTGTTGAAAAGGCGTTGAAATGAAAAACATTATGCACGTTTCATGAACATTAAAGGAGTAGTTCACTTTAAAATGAAAATTAGCCCATGACTCACCCTCAAGCCATCCTAGGTGTATATGACTTTCTTCTTTCATACGAATACAATCAGAGTTATATTTATTAACACCCTGACGCTTCCGAGCTTTATAAATGGCAGTGGACTGTAACCATTGCAACCATCAGATTGAAGCTCAAAAAAGTGCTGCTCAAAAACATGGTCGTCGTAGTCTGATCCTCCTATTCACGATGGGCCATCTATTTTCAGGAGACAGATCTGGACTGCAGGCAGACCAGTCAAGGACATCCACTCTATGGTGTAGAGAGTCTACAAAACCACTCTGTTGTAGCACATGCCGAATGAGGCCTGGCATTGTCTTGCTACCCAGGAAAGATGTCATCTTGATGCCATTAAATGTCTCTGTATAATGCCAATATATGCCTCCACATCAGTGGTACCTTCACACACATAAAAGTCACCCAAACCGTTTGTACTGATGCATCCCCATAAAATGACAGATGTTCACTTTTATACCTGTCACTGATGAAAGTCAGAATGGTCCCTTTCATCTTTGGGACTGAGAACTATTAAATAATATTCACTAATAATTGCCTACGCTATTCATATTTATACGCACATTTTAACTTCTCATGAAAACTTCCTGCCTAATTCACAACATGTGTGTACGCACTTGTTTGTTCTTGACCTCATTTTAATGTTGAGTATTCTGATTATTCTAAAGCCAGAGGTAAGTCATTTACATAAAACATGCCCAAACCATGTCCATATAAGGGCATTCCACACACCTTTTTCTTTTGTCAATCTCTGTAAACATGACACTCTCTATAGACGCGTTCTCGCCTGAGAGCATGTGCAGCAAGATACCCGAGCAATGCCAAGAGTGCCATCCTCAAAACAAGTTCAAAAGCAATAAACACCTTTTATACAAACATTACAGACCTCTGATTAGCCAGCTGTACATACGCGTATCTGTGTCTTTATGCAGAGCTACCTCGCAGCTTGAGCTATAATGCACCTTTTCTTACTCTTTTCCTAAAAGGCCTATATATATATATATATATATATATATACTTCGACTGAACGATTTTGGAAAATGTAAGTGCAATTTTTTTTTTTTTTTCAATATTGCAATTGCGATTTAATTTGCGATTATTTTTAAGCTCTTTATCTTTTGTATTATTCAACAAAGACAAGCAGTAAATCATTGTATAGTAGGGGTGGGAATCCTTAGGCACCTCAAGATCCGTTTAGATTTAAATCTACTTTTTTTTTTTAATTCATTAATATTATTAATAAAACTTAAAATCTTTATTTTATATTCAATTACATATGTAATTATATTACTGATGACATTATAGACAGAGGAAGATCTAATACGCTGCATTCACACTAATGCACAGATACATTAATCCCACGTCATAAAACCATTTTGAGATGCAGATGAAGTACATTTAACCACTTTATAGGAGTCGCTCACAGCCACATTTGTGAGCGCTCTTCACAAAGCGCACTTGAGCATTTGAAACTGAAAGCAGCCTTCTGTCATTGAGTTTCATATTTTTAATATAGCCCACTGCATTCCAAATTAAATAAATGATGCCTTCTTAGAGGCATTTGAGATTTTGCAATCTCAAAATTCCGGCCAGTTGATAATACCTAGAATATCAAAATCGACTGCTGGCAGTAGATCCTTTTCCAATTTAGCATCAAAACTTTGGAACAGTCTTCCTAACATTGTCCGGGAAGCAGACACTCTCTGTCAGTTTAAATCTAGACTAAAAACACATCTCTTTGACCTAGCATACACATAACACATTATAGACTTCTATAATTGAATGTTAGGCTGCATAGTTTAGGTCAGCCGGAACCGGGAACACTTCCCATAAATCTTGATGTACTTGTTGCATCACAAGAAGAATGGCGTCTACGCTAATATTAGTCTCTCTGTTTATCCCGAGGATTACCGCAGTCCGCCGGATCCAGGCCGTATCCAGATCTGATGAAGAACCTGCGCCTGAACCCGACGACAATGCAGTCCTGAAGTGTCAACTAGTGTGCGCAGGCGTGTAGTTGTTTTTTACAAACCAACCCTCAACAAACTACTTGTGTGGCCTTAAACATATATAATAAAGAATTATTTATCGCTTCTGCGTAGCCACGTGAACCGGAATTATTTTTATCCGACAACTTTTTATCTGTACAGAGGTAAAGGGAAGGAAGGATATATACAGTATATATATATATATATATATATATATATATATGCAAATAAGCGCATATTTAATTAGATAATGCCTAATTTGCATATTTAAACATTAAATTACAGAAAACTTGCAATACATTTTTTTCTCATCTTAATGTAGACAATCAACTGGGAAAGTTTCATGGTGATATCTGCTAGTTAAAAAAATTACCCTATTCACCTGTAGTGTCTCGCCTTAAGGGAAATTCCTGACGGCTGCCATTTTGAAAATGGGGCCTTTCTTGGAGTCAAACTTTGGTAAACTTTTAGTATGTTTTTAAGTACATCTGATACTACTGTAAACCAATGAGAAACCTTTTGTTAGAATTTTTTTGGGGTCAAGCCATATTTGCAGCTGACTATACAGTTGATTGAACGCCAGGAGAGTGCGATGATACTGATAGTGGATAAACTTGGTGCTCTCGCGGGTTACCAGAAGCTTAACGACTTCACGAACCGTAACTACCACGTTAACAGAAAGTAAATAAAGGTAATAAAAAGCTGATTTGACGTTTACTTGACTGACAGGACAGCTGGTTCATTGGTTCTGTGTAATGTAAAGTGCTGTGCACCTCGCGTTTTCGAACCTGAAAAACACATATGGCCCCTGAGAGACACATATGAAAACGTTTATTTAGGTAGGCTAAATGGATGATTTTTGCATATCGTTTAATTTGTATGGTGAATATGGCAATTTTGAGAAATGGGCCCAGGCACAAGACGAAATAGAAGACTTTGGAGAAGATGTACATGACAAAAAGCGCCACAAAGAATTAACAATAAATAAATGACATGATTAGTTCAAATAAAGATTGCCTTGTCACTGTCAGTGTTGCCTGTCAGTGTCATTCATAAATAATTTTAATAAATCCATTAAAGAATCATTAAGTTAGCTACGAGGGGACTGTAGCTGCCAGACTTTAAGAGATGCACACAGGTAACTCGCGCACGCATCTCTCTCTCTCTCTCTGTTCCTTCTCTTTCAGTTCTCTGTCTCTCTCTTTTAATTATGCATTTAAATAAATGTGATAATTCATTCAAATAAAAGCAATCCGATGGCTCTACTTTATTTAAAGCGGACGGAGTGCTAGAACTCATAGATATAAACACTAGATGTCGCCTTGGGGTTCTAAGCATGCGTCAAAACCGCCACCATCTTGGAACAGGGGTCTTGTCATAGGAAGTAGCTAGGTAACGCTGCTTTCTCCGCCTGTACTTCGAATTCATGGATGATGCCGGACTTTTGTGCTGCGTATGGATGTTCACACGAACGAAATCTAAACCAGACAGCAAGGGATTACATTTACTATGTGGATGGCAGTAGTCAAGTTTTTTTTTTTTTATAAGTTAAGTGTACATTTCTGTGCTTGGAGGAAGAAAATTAACTGTGATTCTCGCACAGAAAATTAATTGTGAATGTGCTGTACTCTTTAGATATTATTTGAAATAACCCTTGTGTTTAAAATGTACAATATGCAGGAGTTGATCCTCAATACCCACTTTTGGCTGTGTTGTTCCTAACTTTAGATTTTTTACCGATTGTACAAACTTTTTAATGAAAAAAAAAAAAGAAAAAAAAAAGTGTGGCGCTTGTAACCTGTAAGTACGGTCCTAATAGTATGCTTGTCCTCTCCCTGTTAATCTTCAAACAGTACATCCATGATTATTATACATAGAATTCCTCAAGGGCTTGTTTCTTCCTTGCAAACTGGGGATGGAGGTGTGGAAGGAGTCGGACACTGGAATTTGTGAAAATGTCAACTGTTTAAAGCCTTTCTTTAAAGTGAATTTCGTTTTGTATAAATTGTATCTTAATTTTAATCATTTTTTCATCAAACAATTGCCTGGATTTAGGCCTAACTAATAAGAAGCAAATATAACGAACAGACAATATAATCATGGAAGCGCCCGCGCGTGGTCACTTGCATTGCACGTGAACTGGAGCGCATCTCATCCTAACTTAACGAAACTCATTGTATGCCTCACACAGACATGAGAAATACATAAAATACACAAAGCTTGAAATGTCTTTAAACGAAATAATTAAAAACGAAAAGAAAAAGGCTACTCTCTGATTATGTAATCCATTATGTGCATTTCTCTCTATAGGCGCGTTCACTACGAATATGGCGATCGTCAACTTCATCTTTGCAGCCGAGTCGACACTGTAAGAAAACACTAGTTTATTAATAAAAAAATCAATGCACGCGTGTCCCCGGATTTACAAATGCACATCTTGTTGCACGCACACATATTATGTCGAAATAACGAGATATTATGTTGAAATAACATTATTATTAATAATACATCTTTTAGAATATTTGATTGAATGCTAAATGTTGCGCTTGTTCAATTTAATAAAATTAAAACTTTAATTGTGATCATTAAAATAATTGAATATTAAATATTTAGTGGCCAAGTTTTGCTAATTTATATATATAGTAGCGATAGTTCATTCTAAGTTTACTCAAGTGAAAGAATGTGACTAATAAACTTAGGCCTATAGCACTATGCATTATATTTTGAAAAAGAAGTAGGATTATCTTAATATCAAAACCTTACATTTTCTCTGGACTCGATGATAAATACATGTCTGACCGTTGGAACGAAAAAAAAAAACTAGAAAATCGCATTCATGACGATTTATGGTGATTTTATTTCCGTTAGACCTTTGCCTCCATTGACGCTGATGCATTAAAGAGGAGGGGCTCCCCTGTTCCAAGATGGCGGCTCTATTGACGCATTCGTTCCAATGAACTGCCGTAGCCAGGCGACATCTAGTGTTTATATCTATGGCTAGAACTAACGAGCCGTAACTTAAAAAAAATAACCGTCATTTTTACACGTCTGTTAAAAAATTACACTGTAAACATCAGTTACAGCTTTAACTTGTTTTTAACTTGGCAAATAACCAAGGTATAAGCGGGATAATCCACGGCTAGCCATGCATTAAAGAATTTTAATGCACTTCATAAAGGATTATCCCTTACTTATATTATATTATATTATATATATATATATATATATATATATATATATATATACACACATATATATTTCAAACGCGCATACCTATAGACTAAACATGTGATGCATTTTCACGGGTTTGTGTTTTTGAGGTTTGCGCAAAGATAACATTTTTTTCAAAAAAATTCAAGGCTTGCACCTTGGAATCTATTTCAGGGTTTGCGTTCTCGAGCCACCAGGCACTGTTTTGTGCGGACCGGAGCGCATTGAGTGTTTTCTGTTAGAATGGTGTCATGTTAGCAGCCCCCTAAGTTACAGTTTTTCTCAATTGCTAAAACACCATTGGCTGGACAAAGTTCTCAGTTGCCTGAACTCATTTAGCTAATTGTGCAGTCTGTTGTCAATACCTTAAACCATTTCACATGGTAAAACACAATTTGCAGATCTCATTTAGACTTTTCAGCAAAACTCTAAACACATTCTCAAAACACATTCTGCACTCTAATGCACATGTCATCCATACTGGTAAACACAAGTGGCAACAATCAAATTCAAATAGAGAACACGTGTCATTGATTGAACACAACCACTCAAAATTGATTTAACCTGTTTCAAATAATGTGACAACCAATATAAGCCAGTTCAAAGAGCAAACAGGTTGTTGAAGGTGGGAAGGAGAAAGTCTAAGAATGGATAGAAGAAACTATGTGAGAGGATGCTTTAATTGTGATCATTAAAATAATTGAATATTAAATATTTAGTGGCCAAGTTTTGCTAATTTATATATATAGTAGCGATAGTTCATTCTAAGTTTACTCAAGTGAAAGAATGTGACTAATAAACTTAGGCCTATAGCACTATGCATTATATTTTGAAAAAGAAGTAGATTATCTTAATATCAAAACCTTACATTTTCTGTGGACTCGATGATAAATACATGTCTGAACGTTGGAACGAAAAAAAAAAACTAGAAAATCGCATTCATGACGATTTATGGTGATTTTATTTCCGTTAGACCTTTGCCTCCATTGACGCTGATGCATTAAAGAGGAGGGGCTCCCCTGTTCCAAGATGGCGGCTCTATTGACGCATTCGTTCCAATGAACTGCCGTAGCCAGGCGACATCTAGTGTTTATATCTATGGCTAGAACTAACGAGCCGTAACTTAAAAAAAATAACCGTCATTTTTACACGTCTGTTAAAAAATTACACTGTAAACATCAGTTACAGCTTTAACTTGTTTTTAACTTGGCAAATAACCAAGGTATAAGCGGGATAATCCACGGCTAGCCATGCATTAAAGCATTTTAATGCACTTCATAAAGGATTATCCCTTACTTATATTATATTATATTATATATATATATATATATATATATATATATATACACACATATATATTTCAAACGCGCATATCTATAGACTAAACATGTGATGCGTTTTCACGGGTTTGTGTTTTTGAGGTTTGCGCAAAGATAAAATTTTTTTCAAAAAAATTCAAGGCTTGCACCTTGGAATCTATTTCAGGGTTTGCGTTCTCGAGCCACCAGGCACTGTTTTGTGCGGACCGGAGCGCATTGAGTGTTTTCTGTTAGAATGGTGTCATGTTAGCAGCCCCCTAAGTTACAGTTTTTCTCAATTGCTAAAACACCATTGGCTGGACAAAGTTCTCAGTTGCCTGAACTCATTTAGCTAATTGTGCAGTCTGTTGTCAATACCTTAAACCATTTCACATGGTAAAACACAATTTGCAGATCTCATTTAGACTTTTCAGCAAAACTCTAAACACATTCTCAAAACACATTCTGCACTCTAATGCACATGTCATCCATACTGGTAAACACAAGTGGCAACAATCAAATTCAAATAGAGAACACGTGTCATTGATTGAACACAACCACTCAAAATTGATTTAACCTGTTTCAAATAATGTGACAACCAATATAAGCCAGTTCAAAGAGCAAACAGGTTGTTGAAGGTGGGAAGGAGAAAGTCTAAGAATGGATAGAAGAAACTATGTGAGAGGATGCTTTAATTGTGATCATTAAAATAATTGAATATTAAATATTTAGTGGCCAAGTTTTGCTAATTTATATATATAGTAGCGATAGTTCATTCTAAGTTTACTCAAGTGAAAGAATGTGACTAATAAACTTAGGCCTATAGCACTATGCATTATATTTTGAAAAAGAAGTAGATTATCTTAATATCAAAACCTTACATTTTCTGTGGACTCGATGATAAATACATGTCTGAACGTTGGAACGAAAAAAAAAAACTAGAAAATCGCATTCATGACGATTTATGGTGATTTTATTTCCGTTAGACCTTTGCCTCCATTGACGCTGATGCATTAAAGAGGAGGGGCTCCCCTGTTCCAAGATGGCGGCTCTATTGACGCATTCGTTCCAATGAACTGCCGTAGCCAGGCGACATCTAGTGTTTATATCTATGGCTAGAACTAACGAGCCGTAACTTAAAAAAAATAACCGTCATTTTTACACGTCTGTTAAAAAATTACACTGTAAACATCAGTTACAGCTTTAACTTGTTTTTAACTTGGCAAATAACCAAGGTATAAGCGGGATAATCCACGGCTAGCCATGCATTAAAGCATTTTAATGCACTTCATAAAGGATTATCCCTTACTTATATTATATTATATTATATATATATATATATATATATATATATATATATATATATATATATATATATATATATATATATATATATATATATATATATATATATATATATACACACACATATATATTTCAAACGCGCATACCTATAGACTAAACATGTGATGCGTTTTCACGGGTTTGTGTTTTTGAGGTTTGCGCAAAGATAACATTTTTTTCAAAAAAATTCAAGGCTTGCACCTTGGAATCTATTTCAGGGTTTGCGTTCTCGAGCCACCAGGCACTGTTTTGTGCGGACCGGAGCGCATTGAGTGTTTTCTGTTAGAATGGTGTCATGTTAGCAGCCCCCTAAGTTACAGTTTTTCTCAATTGCTAAAACACCATTGGCTGGACAAAGTTCTCAGTTGCCTGAACTCATTTAGCTAATTGTGCAGTCTGTTGTCAATACCTTAAACCATTTCACATGGTAAAACACAATTTGCAGATCTCATTTAGACTTTTCAGCAAAACTCTAAACACATTCTCAAAACACATTCTGCACTCTAATGCACATGTCATCCATACTGGTAAACACAAGTGGCAACAATCAAATTCAAATAGAGAACACGTGTCATTGATTGAACACAACCACTCAAAATTGATTTAACCTGTTTCAAATGATGTGACAACCAATATAAGCCAGTTCAAAGAGCAAACAGGTTGTTGAAGGTGGGAAGGAGAAAGTCTAAGAATGGATAGAAGAAACTATGTGAGAGGATGAGGACAAGAAAGAGGAAGAGGGGGAGGAGGGCAAGATAGGAGGAGGGACAATATTGCTTGTGATGTTGACGAAGTGCTCTGGCCTGGCCTGACCCAGCCCAAAGACAAGAAGCAGCACATTGATTTTTGTCCCTTTTAGTATTGTATACTATAGTACAGTGTATTGTAGGCTGTATACTGTACAATGAACAAATTGTATGGCCCTGAATATTGTTAACAGTACCATTTGTTAACAGTACCAGGCACGTGCACACATAGACATCAAAGGGGGCTTGAGCACCTGCCCTTTTTATTCCTGGAGAGAAAGTGCCCTTTTTTCTGGGGTGCTTTTTTTCTATTTTTGAAAAATAATATATATTCCTGTTTGCGCACAGCTTCCCTGTCAAACAAATATATTTATTGAAGAATAGTATATCTAAATATCAGGTGTACGCAGACTGGTGCATAGATATATACACTAGATGTCGCCTTGGCTACGGCAGGTCATTGGAACGAATGTCTTTAAGGCGAAATCTAGTGTATATTTCTATGCACCAGTCTGCGTACACATCACACACCAGGATGCGCGCACGCCCTCAGATCACTTGGACGTGGTCTTTGTATAAGAGCTAAAAACGATATAAATACTGTTCGTTTTCTCACACAAACCGCTCGTTTCGTGTCTTAGGCCATCAATGTGTACTTACGATGGGGAATTGTTTAATTTGGACGATGTGCATCCTCTTTGAGACCGTGACCATAGACTTGCATTATATGACTGACAGACAAGAACGGTTTGACCTAAAAATATCAAAATTTAAACTACTGCGGAAACAAAGACACCTACATCTTGGATGCCCTTGAGGTAAGCTAAAACATACCAACATTTTATTTCAAAGTGAACTATCCGTTTAACTAGTTGACGCCTAATTTGCATACAGAACGTCCCCAGTTAATGACTTAGGCTACATCAAGAGTCTTTCCCCCTGAAATTTAGAAATCTAAATTGGCGAATTTAGAAGAAATCTACAGATGCAAACAGATGGAGGATACACTCTAAAAAATTTAGTAAATCTGAGTAACTGCATCTGGTACATTAATACATAAAACTGAGTAGAAATAAGTTAATATTAAACAATAAAAATAACAATATTTATAAATTAACGTTTTATTTATGAGTAATTTAACTTTTTTTATTTCCTCTAAACCTTTATAAACCTTTATTTTTACTCAATTATTTTGGTAAGTTTAATTCAAACAATCAAGTAAGATTTTCAGAGATTTTATTAAGTTAATAAAGTTCAATATTTCTGTAATATTTATTATTTATTTAAGCCACAGAATATTTTTTAGAGTGTAGTAGGTTTAAAACAAACTCCATCTAAATGTGGATTTTGAAGGTTTTATTTGATGATGATGATACAGTCCTCCCTCAAATGTGAAACTAAGTCCATGTCAGTCACCATCAGTTATTGTGTATGTGTATGTGTGTGTACATGCATAAACATCTACAGGGACATGGACCTTCAGAAGGTTGCCCGCTGTAAGGGAGGAAGGAGAGACAACCAGGGAATGGAAGATTTTATTTTGGAGATTACCTTTTTTTTGTAATAATTTTATTAAATTGCTGTATTTTTGTATTTTGTCAATAATTTTTGCAGTGATTTTTTTCCAGTAAAGTTAACAAAATAGCAGCAACAGCCCTCTTCAGTTTAGAGTGAATATTTGTGTTGATTTTAAAGTGTTATGTATTCTGATAACACCAAAATTATTAAATGATGTAATGCCTTGTGCAAAAATAAACAAATTATTAGTAAAACACGCCCCTCTGCTTGATGCAGTTATATACTTGAAACTAGTAGCATCTTTTTAAAATGAAACAATTGCGTGAGTTTGAGGAAGATACAATTAATTAACTTTTTAAATAATTTTTTTAAAAAGGAAGTCAGAGTTGCGTTAATATATATACTTTTTTGTTAAAAAAAAAAAAAAAAAAAACGTAATTATGAGAAGTGCCCTTTATTTCATTTGAGCCCCTGCCCCTCAAAATGTCTGTGCACGTCCCTGAACAGTACTGACTGCTCAATAGATTTTGACTGGTTGCAGGTTCATATCAACAAAGAACAATAATTACAGTATCACAGAGACAAAGGAGAAGTTTGTGAGATGCATGGTACAGTTCTGTAAAAATAGGAGTACAAGGAGGAGGAAGAAAAAAAATTGCAAAGAGCAAAGCAGAGTAGTAATTTCTGATCAATTTTGAGCTACTATGATAGAACATGTTTTCATTCATCAAAAGATGGAAAATTATGAATTAAAAATGTACTTCTCTCTGAGAACTATATGTTTCGAACAATGTGTTTTCTATTTTTTGGTGTATTGTTTACTGACTGCTTGATAGTGTATATCATTTTGATCACTTTGTTTATGATTTGAGAGCAGTGTTTGATTTTGAAAACAGGTAAAAACTGTTTTGAGGCGAAAGTTTCATTTTGCAAGAGGAGTCAGAGGTTCTGTAAATAGTGCTTGAAGATGAGGTTTTGTGTTTAATGTTTTCAGAAAATGGAGCAAGGTTTCGAAATTGTGTTTTAGCATTTGAGAAAAACTCTAATAACTAATGATCTTTGCAACAGAAGTGAATTAATCAAAACTGGAAAATATCTTTTTTTTTTTTTTTTATCTATATCTTTATTCTAGAGCTCTCTGTTACTTTAATTTCCTATTATCACTGTAAAGCTGCTTTGAAACAATCAATATTGTTAAAAGCGCTATATGAATGAAGGTGATTTGACTTGACTAGAGCATTTGTAAGGAAAATACCGGCAGGCAAGACCACACACTGCAAGCGTAACATCAAGCAATCTTGTGCAATGAAGCTCGTGAATGTCCTGTAATTCGCTTCAACCTTTCCGAACTTTATGAAAGATTAATTCACAGAAGGTTCAAGTAGTGTGTGTCAGTGTCCCTAACATAATCAGAGATTTTCCTGAGCATAGTCTAGATCTTTGCTATATCTTGCGACTGGCTGAGAAACACTCTCACCATCCTGTACCAACTCAGGGCCATGTGATCTCAAAAGTCTCTTAATATTTCGTTTTTCGGCTTTCGTTGACATTTTCCTCGACATTTTCCTCATTAAGTGTTATTCAGGATGCAAATAGCAATTAAAACTGAAAAAATTATAAAATCTTATAATTGTTTAACAGGATAATTTCCCCACCTTGGCATGAAGCTCCATGTTAAGCAGATATAAATATTTACGTACCATGTTAAGTATGTTAAGCAGATGTAAAGATATACGTACCAATACTAACTGTTCTTCTAGCAATTTCCCACAGCACGAGTCCAAAGGCCCAGATATCGACTCGTTTGTAAGACTCAAAGCAATCTGTTTGAATGGAGTCATCCAGAACCTCAGGTGCCATGTAGCGTTTTGTCCCAACTTTAGGATTATTCCCAACATCCAGCTCATTTGTGTCCTGAAAATGCATCACGGCAAGACCTGAAGAACACAAATGTGTGACCAAATGTATCATTATCACATAGCACAATATCTATCAGTACTGTAGCTTTGCACAGCTCACATTAATCACATGTCCCTGGATTAGACTGCATTCTACATTTAAAAGATGCCATGGAATGGTTTGATGAGTCCACTCAGTTGTTTTCTTTCCTGTGTTGATGTCTTTATTATTAAAGCCGGAAATTGAGGATGTACATATTGAAGGACAGCTCTTTTCCACAGCTCAGCAAAATAACATTTGACAGCTTTTACCCAGGGGCGAAAGCAATGATGACACTTTCAAATAGACTAATTTCCAGATAGTATTTATAATGTTAGAGGAAGGGGTAGCCTATTGTAATTTAGCATTTAATTGGACAAATATTTGCATACAACCTTGCATACAAGCTTGATGGGAAAAGCTAATTGCCTTCTTAAATGTTGTATAGCACCCTCTTGTGGGGATATACAATAATTCAATTTCAACAAGTCTCCAAAGGTCTTGAAAAACAATTTTTAGAGCATGCAGGAGAAAAAAAAAATAGCGCTAAGTGAAAACCTCTAGTCCCATATGGACAACATGTTTTCACATCCTGTGACTAAGAAGAACGTGTTCATTTTAATGTGCTGTATGTAGTTTCAAGTGCTCCACAAAAACAAATCTTGTGTTCCACTTCCTGTGTATGGAAGAGTACCCAGATATGTGTTAGCTAAAAGCTACCTAATGGGTTTTCATTAGAGTTTTAGGGGGAAACAACTGATTTCTTCTAATAACACCCTGAAGTTGCAGAAATGAGGCCTGGAGCTCTAGAGTGAGTCAGAGTGAATTTAATAAAGACACATAAATTAAAGTGTCCGTCCTTTATGAGCAAATAGCTCGCTTCTGCTTTCTACTTATTTGCGTATAAAGAACAACATGTTCAATAGATAAATATTGAGGGAACAAACCAAGTGATTTTCACTATTAGAAACCAGACAACAAGTGATTGATGGATGGAAGTAGGCAACAAAATATTTACAGATTTAAAATCCATTAATCTGTCCTACTTATTCAGCCTAACAAAAAATGTTGTATACCGGTAAATATAAAAATGGCTAAGAAAAATAAAGATTTTTTTTGAAAGGTTGATTGGTTGATACATTAGGAGGCTTCAGGGATAACTGCATGTTTAAAAAGTAGTTTCAGATTTGCAGACCACATTACAGATACATATCACTTATGCTTAAAATTATCTGAATTGGTTCTGTAAGAAAATAGTTCTAACACAAATTTAGTTTTGAGACGAAAACCTGAGATAAAAACATGCAATAACTGCATAAGTTTAAAAAAAAGCAGTCCAGACCATAATTATTGTGATAATGTATTATTTTGATAATACCTAGACTAATTATTGACAATTTAATGCACAACTGAACTTAAATTAAATGTTCAATATTTCAGTGCCCTGTTGTCAGTTACTTCAATTATTTCCATACATAATCATAGATCACATAGTGTTTTTGAATGTTTGCTGACACTTTCCAAAATACACTTCATGGTAATATTTTAATATAGCCATATGAATCAACAGCATGCATAAAATTACTTTTGCTTCAGTCAGAAGCCATTCTTACCAAGGTCTGCGATGCAGCACTGTCCATTTTTGTTCACTAAAATATTTTTGCTTTTTAGGTCTCTGTGAGCGATGGCTGGTTTGCCCTGAGTGCCAAATATCTCCACGTGCAGATGAGCCAGGCCGCTGGCGATGGACAGTGCCATCCGCAAACAGGCAGAAGCATCCAGCATACTGAGTTGCAGGTAATCGTAGAGAGATCCCATTTCATGAAAATGTGTGATTAACCACAACTGAGTGCTGGAGTTACGTGATGTCATATCTGATGCAATGAAGCCTGAAAAAAATTAAATAATTATCCAAGGTAAACTTTTTATATAGCAAAGTTATGGTTAAGTGAAATGAATATCTTTCATCATTGTTCTTTATTGAAACTGAGGTATCCTAATGAATGCAAATGTCATTTCTAGGGGTTTGATTTGTGCTTTCATTATGAAAAGTGTAAATGATTTACCCAGAATATTCTCGTGTCGCAGTAGGACAGTGTTGTAGATTTCTGTCTCTCTGAACCAGGATTTCTCATCTCGAGATGAGAATATTTTCACAGCCACACTTTCTCCCTGCCACTGACCTCTCCAGACCTCTCCATATCGACCTTTACCTGAAAGAAAACACACATATATGCTTAATTAACTGTTTTGGTTGTTTATTAAGGCCACACCATAGAACTCTATTGTTTTGTTAACAGCTAATGACTTTGCAGAAATATATAGGCTATGTAATGTAACAGTTTATGCAGGTTTTTTTTTTTTTAAGTGAGGACATAACCCAGATAACTCAAAAATGAGGTTGTGTCAGATATAGCTTACTACTGGTAAAAAAAATGGTCCCATAACTATTGCTTAGTAACTGAAAGCCGTTTGGTGTATAATTTAGTTTTAAAGGAGCTGTTAACCTGCAACATAAAATCTGAGAAACACTTTATGCACACGAACATAGTTCTAATAAAGAACTGAGATGGTGTGGGGCTGTGAGCACATACCGACACACTCGCTGAGAGTGATCTGTCGGGCTACTGTCCTCTGGACCAGGAAAGGCAGTCCAGAGCCACTACCAGATGTACAGGAATGATCCAACAAATCCTGAGAGAAAGACAAAAGGATAAAGAAAAACAAAGTAGTGCATTTACCGTAGTTCAACTTCATCTACATTTTTTTATTTGGACCCTGCAGTACACACACTTATACACTAGAGAGCACACATTGAACAGCCACATTCCAAATAATGGAATGAGAAGAAAAAAAAATGCACCGAAGGCCAAAACCACAAGAGTCATGATAACCATATGTTTGCATCATGGAGAGAGACTTTTAGGGAGCAGGATTGCAAAACACAGAGAATAATTATTGCACAATCCCAAAAAATCATAGCTGTTTACCTTCAGACACTTTTTAATCACTGTCTGAACAAATTAATCTACACATTCAAAGTATCAAAGCAAAAACCAGTCACCTCCTAGGCCTCTGAGAGCAGATTGTACAGATTCAAGTGGTTTTAATAACATGTCACTCCCAGCACTGGAACAGACTTTTATACTCAGGCAAACATTAGACCGCTAAATATTTGCTTTGGTTGCCAAGCACTCCAACAAAGATCTTTGAAAATAACTTGAAAAAAATCCAACAACAACAAATGAAGAGCCAGATCAGCAAACACACATCATACTGTAATACACACAAAATCATCAAAACACTGAACACAATTCATCTTTTCTGCCAAAATGTGTTTAAACAGAGAGGAGATGCTGGAGATTCTGACATTTCTGACTGAATCTGAATTTTTTGTTAATTTCATAAAACTTTTTATCATGTCAACAAAAAACTAAATCTTGGGGCACACTTTATATTAGCCATCTTTAACCATGTACGTACATGAACAAATTGTTAGGTACAATGTACTTATTGTTGTATTGCAAAACACTTGCGGCTACTGAAGTGGGATACAGTTAAGATTAGGGGCAGGTACACATTTTGTTATGTTGCTGTCTTATGTTAAACTACTTTTATTTTTTATTTTCACATCGATCTACGCTCTATACACCATAATGACAATGCAAAAAAACTACGTTTTCAATAAGGCCATCTCTATATTGCATATATTGCATTGAGCTTTTCTTCTACTCTGATGCTCTGATGAGCAGTGCCTGGTTTCCTCCATACATGATGCTTGGAACTGAGGTTCATCAGACCAGAAAATCTTGTTTCTCACAGTCTGAGAGAGTCCTTAAGGTGCTTTTTTTCCAAGTGGGATATCATGTGTCTTCACTGAGGAGAGGCTTGAGTCTGGCCACACTGCCATTAAGCCCAGATCGTTGGTGTGTTGCAGTGATGTTTGTCCTTCTGTAAGTTTCTCCCATCTCCATATATGATCATGGAGCTAACCATTCTAACCAAGGCCCTTCTCCATTGACTGCTCAGTTTGGCAAGGAGGCCAGCTCTAGGAAGTGTCCTGGTTGTTCCAATCTTCTTCCATTAAGGATTATGGAGGCTACATGCTTCTGTGAACCTTCACTGCAGCAGAATGTTTTTGTAGTCTTCCCCAGATCTGTGTCTTGACACAATCCTGTCTCTACAGGCAGTTGGTTTGACCTCATGGCTTGGTTTTTGCTCTGATAAGCATTTTCAGCTCTTAGACCTTTTATTGAGAGGTGTGTGCCTTTTCAAATCATATCCATTCAATTGAATTTGCACAGGTTAACACCACTCAAAGTAAAGTATCATCTACAAGCGAAATTGAAATGTTCCTGCGCTAAATTTTAAGTGTCCCAGAAAAGGGTACTAATACTTATGCAATGTAATTATTTCAGTTTTTATTTGTAATAAATTTGCAAAGTTGTCACAAATCTGTTTATTGCTTTGTCATTATCGTGTATGGAGTGTAGATTGATGTGGAAAAAACAGCCATTTAAAGTAGTTTAACATAAGGCAGCAACATAACAAAATGTAAAAAAAGGAAGGGTTATGAATACTTTCACAAGGCACTAAAATTCCAGAAATTAATTAAAGCTGTAATAACGTGCAGGTATTTTAAAAAATATAGGTACTATGAAAAAACATGTATGTACAGAATAAGTGGATTGCATCAAATTATAAATTTCAATGTTTACATAGTACATAGTACTTAAAGACAGTATAAAGTCGAAACTTTTCAAAGAAAAGTAAGTTGTGCATGAATTTATGTGATATTCCATTAATTAATAAGTTTAAAAGAAAATACAGATAAAAAAAAAAAAAAACTGTGTGGTTACTGTAGCAGTGTTGACAGCCAAACAGAATCAATCCTGCTTTAAACAGCTCAAGCATTTAAAGTGACAGACAACATAAACTGCAGTGCACACTTAGAATAAACAGAACGATATTGTCTGCTGGTGTGGACGCTAACATAGTTATCATTATCTTTATACTTATCGTTCTTGGTGTGAATGGGCATTTACCATGGTACAGCATATGAGCTATTTACTGTAGTTCTATAAATGGCCTAATAATTATAAATAACTTGAAAAGTAATGTATTTATTTTTTACTTGAACTTTACTTTATCTGTTGGTTGTGCTGTTTCAACAAATGGAACCACATTTCTCAGCAAAAGCTCAATGTGCTTGATTTCAAACTGATAACAGACTTTGTGATGTGTTTGTTTGCCTCACCGCAAGGGTGCTCTCTCCCACATTAGACGCAATCAGACCATCAATGGTGCCATACTCGGCATCATGAGCAGTCAGATGCTCTATCTGGTGAAGGTGAATACAACGGAAGATCAGGATCGCCACAGCAGATAGGAATATCAGAACGATGACTGGAGCCACAATCACAATGGTCAGCGTTGTCACACTATAGTTGGGGGCCTCCACCACTGAGACACAGAGACTTAGTGTACAGAGTCATTTAAAAAGACACTATTTTGGCATGCAAAGCAGTAAATCTCACAACAGTTCATATTAGTTAATTATGATATTAAAGGGTTAGTTCACCCAAAAATGAAAATTCTGTCAGTAATTACTCACCCTCATGTTGTTCCAACCCCGTAAGACTTTCGTTCATCTTCGGAACACAAATTAAGATATTTTTTATTAAATCTGAGAGCTGGATCACTCCTCCACAGGCTTATGGACACTATAACTTGCTGGCCCATAAAATGTATTAAAGACATCGTTAATATAGTCCAAGTGACTCCAGTGGCGCGTCTGTGTTGCACGTCACCACGTAGGCTCACTATTGGGCGATGCTGGTCATGTGTGTGATGCGTGGTGACGTGCAACACAGACGCACTACGCAAAAACACTACGTAAACTAACTCGAGGCACAGAGAGAGAATGAAATGAATAGTGGAATAAAGTCGTTATTTTTTTTGTTTTTGCGCACAAAAAGTATTCTCGTCGCTTTATAAACTTAAGATTGAGCCACTGGAGTCACTTGGACTATATTAACGATGTCTTTAATACATTTTATGGGCCAGCAAGTTATAGTGTCCATAAGCCTGTGGAGGAGTGAGCCAGCACTCAGATTTAATAAAAAATATCTTAATTTGTGTTCCGAAGATGAACGAAAGTCTTACGGGGTTGGAACAACATTAGGGTGAGTAATTACTGACAGAATTTTCATTTTTGGGTGAACTAACCCTTTAAGCTCATTTAAACCCCCTGTCACTGCAATGTGACATTTTTTTTTTAAAGCAGCTTCACCTCTAATCAAACATACCTGCCTAAATTATTAATGAGGTCATAAAAGCTGGAGGCTTATTAATTATTAATGATAAAAATGCATGTCACACTGCAGGTCACTTAAACTTTTAGAATTAGTATGTGTCTTTTGGGGCTAAAACGTGTACAAACAAATGGCTGAAAATTTTCAAATAAGCCAAGCAATAAAGACAATTGCATGGCAACCAATCAATATAAAACTATGTCCATTTAAACCTGAGAAGAAGCAGTTTATTAGTTTGTGTATGTGTAAGCATTACCTCGTACAGGAAGTCTCACAGTGAGGTTCATGTTGCACAGATGAGCCTGACAGCACTCTACAATCTGGTCAGGTGATGGAGGAGTTTTGCAGGTCATCCTGCCCTGCTCATACACCTTAAAACAGCCCTTCTGAGACACTGGCGTTCCATCACTCCGTGTCAAAGAGGAGAAACACTGCTGACCCATACAGCGGTCCCCCGTTACACACGACCGGCCCTCACACACACACTCGTGCTCTGTAGGGGCTGCCATTAACTCCGCATCTGGAAAGAAGAAGATTCATATATTACTGTCGTAAAAAAAAAAAAATCATAATTCATTGGTCTTTTTCTTTTGAGTCTTAAGTCTTTAAGTAAAGTCCAAATGTCATGCTCATATTGCAATCTAGCTAGTTTTCAGCTTCCCCATGCTGGTGAATTGGTGATCTTGCGTGACGTCGTTCTACGCAGGTGTGTTAAGGGCGTGTTTAGTGAGTGTTTTAGGGTAGCACTGCAGGGCTACTGGCCTGATTGATTTTGGCTTCAGTGCTTGAGGTCCGAGGCTATTGGCCTCGCACAGCACATTTTTAGCAATGGCTCACACTGGCCCAACAGAAAAGTAGCTAACGATTAATTTTATCCATCCATTCTCCAAACCGCTTGTTGGGTTGCGGGAATGATGGGGTGTCCCAGTGTCTCTGCCCATAGGCTAAATGAGGAGTTATTTTACAAAAATAAAATTAATGAATTGTTAGATATTACAGAAACTAATTTGGATTATGCAATGTTTTAAAGACATTTGCTTTTAAATGAGAATTATTACAATCGTTCCCAAAGGCAGTGTTCGAATTGAGGGGGGGCTGGGGGGGTCCGGGACCCCCCATAAGCATCAAGGGACCCCCCATAAGGCCCAAAAAAATTACCTCGGGGGGTCCCCTGGTTTTTCATTAAAACTAAAATAATAGAAACATAATTTATTAGGTAATATATATTTTTTTAATCAAAGTATTTCGCTGCCGCTCTTATTAGAAAGTAATTCAAATTAGATTTGCGTCTGAAAAGACGCTCAAATTTATAAACAGATACATTTTATTGATCGTGCCATTTATATGCCAAAAATAGTTTTTTTTGTTTGTTTTTTTCGTGTAAATGATACACACTGCAAACCCCTTGGGTAGGATTAGGGGTGTGGAGTACGTGCGTATTACACGCCATAAAGTGCGTATCATATGCACGCAAAAACTATTTTTGGCGAATAAATGGTACGAGAAATAAATTTCGTGCTATAGATAAGCACTTTCACGAGAGTCTGGCAGAGTGGATCCTCATTTTCACTCTCACGATGACAGTAAGATAATATTTCTTTCTTTTATGATTGTTTGGTAATTTACTGATCTGAATAGAATTTCGACATTAACGGTTGTCCGGGACACGTGCGTGTGTTTTTTAAGGGACAAGTGAAAGAGAATTGTAGCCTACTTGCCCAACCGGACAAATGCCCTGATTAAAACAATTTTCAATATCAAAAAAATAAAATAAGAAATAACGTAGGCCTACTCGGTTAGGCTACTAACGTAACCTCAGTTCCCTGAGAGTAGGGAAAGAGTATAGAGAGTACAAATTAGGGAAAGAAATGCCCTTTATAAAGCTAAAAAAATTATTCTGATAAGAGTGTTTTCCAACAGTGATGTAATGACACATTGACAATTTAAGTTTGAAGGGAGTAAAGCCTCTGTTTAGGCTGGACATGTAATTTTGACAAAAGAAGAACTTTTATTTTAAATAAATCTTAATTTTAAATCAGCCTACAGTGTGATATTTCATCATATTATCATGCTTAACACTGAGAATTTGAATAATTGAAATGTGATGATCAGATGCAGATATCTAAATCAGAGAATATCATAGGTTCGGGAGGTTGGCGGGTGGATTATTTAGTTTTAACAGCAGATTCGGGGGACTCAAAGTGCACCAGATTAATGAATTTATCTTTAAAATGTAAAAAAAAAAAAAAATTTTTTTTTTTGTGGGGACCCCCCAAGAGCTTTGACACAATTCGAACACTGCCCAAAGGACATCGGTCAGAAATGCAAGATATAGGTACTTTAATACCAAGCTGCAATATTTTAAATATCTAAACAAATTTAACATGGTCGGAGTCATTTGTAATCATTTTTAAAAAAAGATCATGAAACAGAAGGCTATGAAATAGGTTTCATTGTATTAATGCAAAAATACTTTTTCTTTTGTTTTTGACAATTTTTCACCCAGCATGAGTGGACTACTTTCATCATTACACTATGGTGCATTTAAGGTGTGAGGTTTAAATAAAAAGGATAAATTATTGCTTCAACTAATGATTCACCTGTATTTGGCATCTCCACGGTAACATTCGCATTACACAATGTTTCCTGGCAACAGTACACCAGCGTGTCCACTGACTGGGAGTTTTTGCAGCGCACTGCCATTTCTTCACTACCCACAATGCACCCTTTCTGCTGTAAGGCTGTCCCATTCTCGAAGGACAGTGAGGAGAAACACTGCAGGCCAAAACAGCGCTGGACATCACTGCATGAAAACCCCTCGCACACGCATTCAACGTGACCAGTGCTGCCTTTATCTGCAGAACACACACAAACACACACATAAGAAAGACATTTCCCTTCTATCTACAATTATGAGATGCTTAGCCAAGAAACATGGCTATCTCTCTTTCTTCAACTATGGTCACTTTTATGTCCCAGAGGTTGATTATTAAAACTAACATACAGAATAAAGTCAAAATCTATTATATGATGGTATAACCAAGGAAATATTTTACTATATCTTTTAACATGTTTATTTCTTGCTTTTTTTTTCTTTTTTTTTTCTTCTTTTCTTATTTCTCAGTGTTCTGTGTATGTATCCTCATCATCCTTATCCTCCTCCTCCAAACTCAGCAGTAGGCCATATATTATTAGTATGATTACTTTTCAGTAGCAGGCTCATCAAGATTACAAAGTAGTATTTACACTGCTACAGTAGAACTACAAAATTCCACCTGCCTACTGATTAGGGACAATTCCATAGTCTAACCCCAATTTGCTTCTCTGTTTGAGATCAGATCATTTTACGTCGCTAAACTCCGGAAGTGTTTTCAGTGCAATTTTCCAGTAAGTGAAATTCATTCAAACAACCTGATCACATTGAAATGATGACACATTTCAGTACATTCATGTTGTTTCCACACACATTCAGGATAATGTTTTTATGTGTATGTTACTGTTTTTAGTAATTCTGAATGAATCCGTGTATTGTAGTAGGCATATAATGCAGTCAGGTCAAGGTGGTTGGTTTAGGCTTTTTTTGGGGGGTCCATGTGATCCTGTTCCGTATGGCAACTTGACATGTCTAAAACATAAACAAGCTCTAATAAGCACTAAATAAACTAAAAATATTTTTTTTTCTTCTTTTTTTTCTTGTGTGTGCTTTGGTGTGCATAAATGTATGAATTATGTGGACTCTTTATATCATTTTATATTAGACATGTGCCAGTATGCTGTAATATAATATATTACGATAATGAACATGTATGATATTGTTATCGTGGGCACTTCAAAATATCGTGAATAATTATTTATCACAAATTATTAAAAAAAAAATTAAAGAATACTTTTCCTATCAACTGTTTAAAATGCACAACACTGGTGTATGCTGAGTCAAAGAGACATGCGCTCAATCTGACATAAACAAGCCCAACAGGCACGAGCAGCGCGTGGCAGAACAAGTGAAGGAGACGTGCTGAATGAAAATGCACATTCGCTCTCTACCAGCAGATGGTGCTTGTTGAGCAAAAATGCAACCGTTACACTAACAACCCCATAAACCAAGCTGCTGCACTACTTTCGGTTTCTGAAGAGTATTTAAATGTTTCAAACATCCATTCAGATTTTTGTATTTACAGTGGTGTTCATCACACCACGTAAACGTAAACACTTAATAGGCTATTTATTTTCAAACTTAAACATTTTTATATGTGAATCTGGCCTACAACATGCCATATTGATTGAAAATGTTATGAGTATTTATTGTTTGGTAACACTTTACAATAAGGCTCCATTAGTTAACATTAGTTAATTTATTAGTTAACTTAAACTGACAATGAAAAATACTTAATGTTAACATTTAATAATACATCATTAAAATCAAAAGTTGTAATTGTATTATTTAATGAATGTGAGAAACTAAAAATGGTCAGTTGTATTTTTTAAATATGAAAACTTTTGTAACAAATGTAGCTATTGCTTATTGTTAATGTTAGTTAATGCATTAACTAACATTAACGGGACCTTATTGTAAAGGGATGCCTATTGTTCTTTATAAGCCTTTTAATCTTTAATCTGTTCGAAACATTTGTTTTATACATGTTTTGTGTATTGCTTTATTGTATTTATATGTTCATATATGTATTTATATGTTATTTTTTGTTATAATAAAAAAAAAGTTATTAAACCGGTTATAGTATGACAACACTTTTTGCGACTTAAAGAAAGAATCGCATGCCCAGGGTAAGATTTGTGAAAGTGTACATAAGATTGCAAGCGTAAATAAAATATGCATGTTCAAGAGAAGATTTGTAAAGGTGTAAATCGCCTTTCAAGTGTAAGATTTTTTGCAGCAGCAGCAGCATTGTACTGTTATTCGTAAGTGTAATGCATGTATTGTGAAACTGCAGTTTCATGCTTGCACAAAATAAATATGATCTGTATTCTTCTGACTTCTATTTTTCTGCGCTTACTCTTTTGGCACGTTTTGTTTTGTTTTTTTTTCGCACAAATACGAAAAACACTGCAAGCCTGTGAACAACAATTTGCAACCGAAAACAACAGTCAGGAACAGCAAAACAGATTGATTGCGTAAAATCAACATTTGTGTAAAAAAATAAACTGTCCCAGCAAACATTGGTCCGACGGCAACGTCGTGTCTCTGGCCAAAAATAGTCGCGGTAGGACAGCAAAAATCGGTAAAAATATGTAACACAAAAAAGTTGCAAAAAAATGCATCCAGAAACGTTTGTACATGTCTACATTTCTCTGGGGTTGCATGTACAATTGTTGCTTTGACTTTTAGCTAGGCTTACCTGTAGGTCAATATACTGTTGTGAAAGGACGTCCAGTAGGTGACGTCCTTTACACGTGCATTTATAGTCCATCATGACCCTCGATGGAATCCTTATGAAATATGAAAAAGCAATTGTGCTTATGCCTTGGTTAATACAACTGCAATAATTAAAGTTATTTTTTAAAGAGTATTTTTTTTTCAATATGGGGGTCTTGCTTTAGACGTATAAAGGACGTCAGTGGACGTCAATACACAATGTGATGAATTGACGTCTTCTGACGTCCTTTATACGGCTTAAGCAAGACCCCCCTATTGCAAAAAATACATGGCTACTACAGTAATTTATAGTAAATACTTTAGTGCTATTAACCCGTAGTAAAGTACTTGAATTAATGTTTTGTGGTATTTATATAGTTGTTGTGGTAACATAACAACTATAGCCTAATATAAAATTACTTTACCCAATGATTTACAAAGTTTTCTTATAATACAATACACTACAGTTTACTTTAGTAAAAACTAAAGTATAGTATAGTTTTTTTTTTTATATATAGTTTATCAGTTCACTATAGTTAACACTAGCCTACATATGCTGTAGAATTAATTTACAACGTGTTATAAGTACTATAAACTATAGTAGCTATTTTTTACTATAGTTTACTAAATATTATAGTATTTTTCATGTTGTTAAAAGCAGGACATTTTTATAAAATACACAGTTATTTGTATTTACATCTTTATTTAAATTATATTCACAAAGTGTTGTTATTTGATTGTGAAGGCACTGCATTTTAGTCATTCAACCTGTTTTCTGTACATTATCATTCGATTATATTATTTTTGACATTTATGCATATACATGTTAAACAGATAGGCGTCGATTGCCAAAACTATAGGCTTGTTTGAGATGAGCAAAATCTGCGCAGAATCGATCACCGGTGATCAGCGCGAGATGCATGCCGGTTAGAAATGTGTCCGAGTGCGGTCCGCCTTGCTCTGATGTCATGCTGACGTATGTCAAAAATCTCTCGCGAGCGCAAGGCACACCTGTCGGATTCTGCAGTCGAGCGCAGTTGCTCTCCACCGACTGCGCTGATCAAAAGCATGATGGGAAACGACTTGCTGACGACACAGCTTACTGTTCATTGGTTTAAACAACCGTGATGTATTGTTCTCTTTTAAAATGTTTGATTTTAAAACTCTGATATCATGTTTTATGTATATGTGAATATTCCCAAACTATCTAACAGTGCGATCTCTATGGATTATGCAATGTATTTTTTATAAAAAATAAATAAAATAAAAAACATGTCTGTATTAAAGAAAAAAAGACTGATAAACATGTATTTGGAATGGAATTAAATAAGTAGGCTACTTTGGGTGTCTTGTTCATTATATTTATTTTCATATAAAAGCAACAGATCTTAAATTCCATCCAGTTTATTAGCAACACTGTGCACGAGCGTGAATCCCGCGATATACATCTTTGATCTCACAGCTGTCAGATCCACTGCGAGAAGAGAGAACTGTCCGGCTTGCCTGCGCTTTTTTCACTCCTCCCCTCACTGCAGCCGCCTACTCTCGCCTACATTTCAGGCGAGGCGAGGCGCATCTCAAACAAGCCTTATGCTGCCAATAGTAGTAACGAATCTCGCGATATTGCCACATCCCGCGATAGAATAGATTATCTCGCGAAATAACTTTATCGCGTTTCGCGTTTTCATATTAATAATCTACTGTTGTGTAAGTATATTTTCTTATGTTTTATTATTGTGGTTGACTTTTACTTGTTTTAGACGAAGGAATCGAAAGAAATTATGCACATATTGTCAACTTAAATTTAGTTTGAATTTGGCAAAAAAATTCTATAGGCTAAACGTCAGTAGGGTAATGGTTAATCGTTAATATTATAAACCACCATGGGGTCTCTACACTAGTGATCGGCAGATCGAGACTTCGTTGAAGCAAATGTGCTATATTGTTGAGACTTCGAAGCAATCCATCACCCGTCTCCACGTTGACCCCTAGTGGTTAGAACAGTGTAAATGCAAAATAAAAATCAGGCCAAACATGCCATGCATAACATATTTTGCAAATGTTTTATATGAAAATAAAATATATTAAATTCAATTAACTAATCATCTAATATGATTAAATATCAAGTGTCTGTATTTAAAGGGTCAATGACTGATAAGGATTTTCTACAGACCAATTTTGAAATACAAAAAAAAGAACACCTGTTGCAATTGTACAATCATTAAGGATGTTGTGTACAAAAAAGTTCATAGAATTTTTTTTTTATTTAAGTGATTTTAGTTTTCCTCATCTAGATGAATTGGCCGTAAACATGATTAAATTTCATGTGGTGCAAACGTGATTTATATTAAAAATAATTAATTTCTTTAACATGCTTAACAGTTTTTTAAAAAGTTTATTTGTTCTGTAAATTCAGAGTTGCCTTCTTAAATTTAGTTAACATACTTATTTATACTGTAAATAGATTTAACCAGATTTTATACAAATTACACAGATTTTCACTGAACACAATTTTTTAAATATATATATTTTTTTTTTATAAAAATCACATCGCAAACATAAGTGCACCATTTCATTTAACTTGACTTAGAATTTCTAAGTTCAAATAATAATGTTATAGATATACAAATAATGTATACAGGTAACATTTGGGGTCAATATTTTTTTTAGAGTAATTAATACTTTTATTAATCAAGTACACACTTAATAGGCTATACAATTTATTGATAAAAAAGTGACATTAAAGATATTTAGGCTATAATGTTAAAAAAAGATTATTATCTATTTCAAATAAATGCTGTTCTTCTGAACTTTCTATTCATCAAATAATCCTGACATATAAAATGTATCACAATTTCCACTAAAATATGAGCATTGATAATGAGAAATGTTTTTTGAGCATCAAATCATCATATTAGAAAGATTTCCGAAGGATCATGTGACACTGAAGACTGGAGTAATGATGCTGAAAATTCAGCTTTGATCACAGGAATAAATTACACTTTACTATATATTCACATGGAAAACAGCTATTTTAAACTGTAATAATATTTCACTCTTCTAGCAAGGTACTCTACTCTTGCTGCAGGGTCAGAATTTTTATTGCACTTGCCAGTGGCATCTGTTAAAATAGATTAAAATAGTTTTAAATAAATAAATAGGAAATAATAAATACATTACTAATAAATGCATAATTACTGCATAATTACTACACAGTCAAAATTTACAGGCACAGAATTGGCCAACTAAACTAAACAAGCTTGCTTTCCACAAAAGGATTATAATTTAAGCTATTGTTCAGCAGAGAAAATCACATTAATATAACATAGGCCTAGCTTTTAACATCCTCGAAGAATATTAAGAAAATACGATTTAGGTTTGAATACATAAAAAAAAAAAAACTAATTTCAACAGTAAAAAGCTTTGAATGTATTTTGCAATATCAATTATGCACGAACATGCATGGGAATAGGAAATAGGCTATAGGCTACAATAATAATAAAAAAGCTCTATAGTAGAGTGGATGCATTACTTAATTATATTCTTAAATTCTATGTTATAAAAAATCGTTCTATGAACTTCTAGCAAGCTCATTTAAACCGAGTTGTAAATGCCGAAATGAACGGAGGCTAAATGAATATTAAACTACTAAATATCAATATAAAATTGCCAGTAGATGGCGCCAAGGCCCTGTTCTATTGAGATTACTGGTTGATGTTCAACCTATTCTTTCAAAAACACAAATATATATTTAACACCCACACAACTACTCCTTTCAGACAGTTGCAGTTGTTCTGCTATGGCGCTGTTTGGAACTGTATTTTCATTGACTATTGTGTGAAATGCCAGTCATTAATATATCGTTTATTTACAGGCATTCTAGTTTTCTAAAAACTGCTCATTACAGAAACATTCAAACAAATATTTACAAATTTGTGTTTTACTTGGTATTTTTTGATATTCTTGGTATATGTTGGCAATTCATTTTCATTATATATATATATATATATATATATATATATATTGGCTTGGGAGGGTTACTTTAAAAATGTATTCCGTTACAGTTACAAATTACTTCATAAAAAAAGTATTCAGTAACGTAATCCAAGTACTATAATATGAAAGTAATGTAACTGATTACTTTTGGATTACTTCAAGGTCACGTATATAAATAAAGTCAAGCAAGAAGAAATATTATTAAAAAAAAATAAAAAAATAAAAAAAAAACTTAAGAATTTGGCCTTAACACATTAACACAGGCCTGAATTTAATATATTTATGTAAAGGGCTATACAGACATCTAGTGGCTAATGTATGGTATTACAGATTATTTTGTTTTATTTTTAACAAATTGTAAAAAAAAAAAAAAAAAAAAAGCACACATTTTTTACACAATCTACATATTAGTTTATTTTAAAATAGGCCTACATGTTGACTAAAGCCGTGATCTTTCTTAATTTGCCTGACTGAACTTGAGGCGTTGGCAGTGGGAGTTCCCCTACATTACCTAGACAGCGAACATCCCGTTATGCCAGAAAAGATTAAGAAAGGACATTTTGGGTACTAAAAAAGCTACTCTCCTAATTTCTACAAAATAGCAGCGGAATTTCCATGAATTAAAAGCGATTTTACCCGCAGGCAGCATCATTTCTACTAGCAGCAGTGATTCAATCTGCGTCTGAGGAGATTGTAGACAGCTGTTATTTGCACATGCACCAGTGTGAGTCATTACTGGCAACAGAACCAGGAACTACTGTAAGTAGCGCGCTCGTCTTAATATAGTGTTATTATGCCAAAATACTTATTTATTTCGTTTTAAATGAAACCATTGTAATCCTGAAAGTATTCCCCCTTTTTTCAAAATGTAACTATAATCTGATTACTACGTTTTTTGACGTAACTGTAACGGATTACAGTTACTGGATTTTTGTATCCTGATTACATAACGCCGTTACATGTATTCCGTTACTCCCCAACCCATATATTATATATATATATATATATAATATATATATATTTATATATTATATAGTATATATATATATATATATATATATATATATATATATATATATATATATATATATATATATATATATATATATATATATATATATATATATGTTACTCAGAAGTGAAACATTATGTGAATTTAAGGTCGCTGCGTTATAAATAGAAATATGGGTATAGCCTAAATGTATGTGCTGTTGTTGGTTCCCATGACATGCTGCATTTTAACGTTTTAATGACAGTGTCTTGGCTATAAATTTTGCATTTCACTAATGAAGGGGAATGTAAAGCATTAAATCAACCAGGTCTCTGATATAGCTCAGAAGTGCATCTCATGAAGCTTCATTTGACAAGCATATATTGACGGAGCACAACTCAGTGTCACACATTTAGATAATGGAAGAACAACACAGAAACAAACAGGGTCAACAGTCTGGAAGTAATGATGTGTGGTGGAAGAAGGGTACAGAGGCAAAACAGTGGAAGAGGTCTAGATTGTGGACGTTTCTAATGAAATAAGGACACTATTGCAGACAATGTTATCAATCATGACCTTACAATGACTGAGGTTCAAAAGGTAAAGCTGAATGTTGGGAGAACAACAGTGTCTTCAATCATTCAAACGTTTGTAGACAGAACAGGTGTGTAATCAGACATTATTTTCAGTGCTGTAATCAGTGTTCGAATTGAGGGGGGGCTGGGGGGGTCCGGGACCCCCCATAAGCATCAAGGGCCCCAATAAGCATCAAGCCCCACATCATCACATAGCCTTCACCATACCTAGAGATTGGCATGGGGTACTTTCCATAAGATCATCTCTCTGCAAATCAAACTAGCTATTAGGCTAACTGAAATAACCATGCCAATCTCTAGGTATGGTGAATGCTATGTGATGATGTGGGGCTATTTTAATTCCAAAGGCCAAGGGAACTTTATCAGGATGCATAGTATCCTAAAAAAATTTTTTTTAAAATACTTAAAAATAAAAATCTGCCTGCCTCTATGGGAATTTAACATAGGGGTGTACACACTTATGCACCATGTATTTTAAGGAAGAACATTTATTTATTTACGATACATTATTCATTCACAAAGAAAATTGGTGTCCTTAAAGGTTGGATTTTTCCTAATTTTTTAAATTAAGGCATTAAGTTCAATTTCCAAAATATGATTTTTTATTCCTCTTTTTAGTCAACTTTAGCATGGGTGTATTCACTTATGCATAGCACTGTGTGTGTATATATATATATATATATATATATATATATATATATATATATATATATATATATATATATGTGTGTATGTATGTCATTGTGATATAAAGAATATAAATATAAATCGTAGCCATAGTTTAAATCTGAAAATACTGAACACTGTTATATTGTATAACATGTACTTCATTAACTGCGAAATTGTTAAGTGAATGCTTTTTACTGTAATTCTTATTTATGTAACAAACTTTATTTCCCAGGATTTAAAGATTTAGTGTAGCATTTATGATTATTGTGTGTGCTTAAGAGCAGAGTAAAGGTATGGGTATCTCATGTATACGGTAGACAGGAATAGGACCAGCATGCAGGCAATACCATAGAATAAAGCAGTCATACTCTGATCATTTAAGTATATTATTCTGTTATTAAAAAAATGCTACAAATGACATTACAAACTCTTCGTTTTATCTTGTGTTAGTGGAATATAACTTTTCCAAAGATACAGAACCCCCATACAATACAAATATGTAAGACATTTAAAGCACTGAACATATTTTACAAAAGCAAATGTACACTATATCGAACATTGCTCCTTTCAGAAATTAATGCATTGAGCCCTTAATGTACAGGAATAAATGACCCAAGACTTACTGAAACTTCCTACAAGTATATCGAGGAGTGGACAAGGCTAATGAGCAGATACGTGTCCCTCTGCTGCCACCTACTGACTTTAGTGGTCATTTACTGTCATTTTTGTTTTAAGTGTTTGTTTTTCCTGCAGGTGAAAACAAGATGCATCCGTTTAAGCCTTTTACTTTATTTATCAGGGCTGTCAATTGTTTTGCCTGAGTTGGGTGATATATTTGTATGCTCTTAACATAGTAGCAAAAAAATGTGCAGTATGACTAGGTTACATTTAATAGAGTGCTAGGCTTTATAAAAACTTTAGTGTAGCTCTATTAAATAGTATATTTATGTTAAACGATTTTAAATGGAATGATTAATGACCTGTTCAGAACAAGTATAGCAGTAACCGGCAATCAGAAGTATGATAATTCATTTTAGTTTAAAATCCAATAAGTTTTAAAGTGGTTTCTGAATGGTTAATTAATACTAAATGCAGCATCTATGAATGAACTTGAGGCATGCAGACTGCAGGGCTTTAACAAATCTTAAACAAACAAATAATGATATGACCCACTTTTTCTGAATTTTACTAGCCCATTTTATCTGTCTCTCATAAGATCGTATACATGAGTCATGACAATAGACTTTTATCTATCATTGGGATACCAAATGTATGTAGGCCTACTTAACAGACATTCAGCATTATAGAAATAAATAAATCCAATGTAGTCCTTAGTAAACTGCCAAAATAAGATTATCTATAATGTCTATAACAGTAAATGTATGAGAAAATAAGGAAAATTAGGCGTGCAGAGGGGCAGACATGCAGACGTTAAGACGTGCAGACGTAATCCACACGTTAACTTCTAAAGGCCTATTTATACTTCTGCGTCGAACTGCCGCCGTAGCTACGTCGTAGGCTGTGTGTAGCGCGCGTACCCTACGGCGTACCCTGACGTGCACCTCTCCAAAAATGTAACAACGCGTCAATTCTACGCGGACACAAGCGCTGTGATTGGTCTGCCAGAACCCCTCCCTCGGGGTTTCACATGCTCCCTAGGTGCGCGTCAACGCGGACAACGACACAGAAGTATAAATTAAAACCAACACGTTGCCTACGGCGTATAGGCTCCGGCGTAGGTCCGACGCAGAAGTATAATGAGGCCTTAACGTGACGCCGCCGTCACGTCTGTAAAGATCAACAGCTACACGTTATTGACGTGTCTACGTGACGTGATATTTGCGTGTACGTCTCCATATAAAACAAATGGAGACGTACACGCACGTATACACGTGTGTTATCTGTCGTGCTTGTCAGTCTCGTCGCCGAATGAAACATTTCGAGCGCCATACATGACATCTCCTCTGCACGCAATAAGCACTCGCGCACGCGCATGATCATTCCCCACGCTCTCACGCTTGATCTCCTCTCGCCTGCTGCTTTTGCTCGCTCGAACACTTTTATTTTTGGCAGTCGAAGGGCGGGACTTGCTGTTTTAATAACCTCAAATGTCATTGGTTACAATGTCATTGTACGCCTGTCCTTGACTTGAGACATGAGACATCACTTAATTTGTTTTATTTATTTATTTATATTAATGTTAATGTGAATTATAGATTTTTACCAGATACTTTATTAACAGTCTTACTAGTGATTGCATTGTGTTGTTAAGAGATATTTACAGACTGAAATTACGCATTTCCATGGTTATTAGCATTGTAAATCTACCCAAAATTCTTAAACATTTTTACGTAATATAAATGGTTAATTATTTTTTCTATTAAATGTAAAAGGGGTTCTGGCTTCTCAAGTTAGGATACAGTACACAGCATTAATTATACAAAGCTTACAAAGTCCTTTTCAGAATTTGCTACAGAATACAGAGGAACAAAATGAAACCCAGCAAATTATTAAACCCAGCTTAAAACCAGCAAAGTAAATATTACAACAATTTATAGTGATCTTAATCATCTAACTTTTTGTAAGCGAATAACCTAATAAGAGAAAGTATGAGGCAAGTACAGTACACAGCATGAATGATTACACCCCATCTGAACATAAAATATCAACAAAACAAACAAAAAATGCTTTTATGCTGCCAGAACCCCTTTTACATTTAATAGAAAATATAATGAACCACTCAAAATTGACATAATAGTAATACACAGGATGATAACAAAAAGCTTACACAAAAACTCTTGCTTATTGATATAAACAAGTAATTTATCTTTCATCCAAAGCCCTTGTTATATTTACAACTATTTAATGGACACTTTTTACATTTCTGAGGTTCTCGGATCCAATATAATTTTAGTTGGGTAAACGTTAATAGTGGTGAATGGGAGTATAGTGGTAATGTAGTGGTGAACTACAGCAAATATGACTTTGCATTCCCATTTCATTTTAGATATTTTAATGC
Organism: Rutilus rutilus; assembly: GCF_951802725.1. Classification (NCBI taxonomy): domain Eukaryota; kingdom Metazoa; phylum Chordata; class Actinopteri; order Cypriniformes; family Leuciscidae; genus Rutilus; species Rutilus rutilus. Next base: position 30,723,847 of record NC_140215.1, on the reverse strand, counting down.
CAATAACACAAATCATAGTGTTATAAATATAAAATGTAAAAATGTATAAGAATTTTGGTAGATTTACAATGCTAATAACCATGGAAATGCGTCATTACAGTCAGTAAATATCTCTAAACAACACAATGCAATCACTAGGACGACTTTCTGTTAATAAAGTATCTGGTAAGAATCTATTCTATATTACCAATGCATTAAATCACATTACACATTAATATAAATAAATAAAACAAATATCATGTCAGAAGTCAAGTGAATTACGGGTCATTGGAAAGGCGTCCAATCACAATCGACTTCTGGAAAAGGGGAAGTAACCAATGACATTTGAGGTTATTAAAACAGTAAGTCCTGCCCCTCGACTGCCAAAAATAAAAGTGTTCGAGCGAGCAAAAGCAGCAGGCGAGAGGAGATCAAGCGTGAGAGCGTGGGGAATGATCATGCGCGTGCGCAGGGTTTGAATGAGCTCGCAAGGTCCCATTTCCTCACGTGTAGATCTGTTATCCTCTTGCAAATGTCATTTACTACGCGCGCCAGCATCAGTTGTGAGCTCCATTAATTTTGTCATTGATTTTCCGCCATAGAAGAGGAGGGCGGGTCCATCTTCATCATGTAGCCAATCAAATGAGCTTCTCGCTGACTCTCGTTTTACTCTTATCTGATTGGTTCAATAAACACGCCAGTCGCCAGAACACATCTTTTTCTTCACTTGGCTCAGCATCGTTCTCGTTACCGAAATTGTACTTTTAATGCACACATACAGTACATGTTAAAAAAAAAAAAAAAATCATGATTGCTTAAGCTGTGCACCAGTAGGCTGACTATATGAGTTGATACTGAATTACTGAGTTTTACGTTCACACACAGTTCTCACACAGGACTCACAACTGCATTTTCAGAAAACCTGCACTGTGTGAACAGGATTCTGGAAAATTTGTTGTCTATCACGCATCACGTCATACAGTGCTAGAGAGCCGCTCTGCTCTGCACTGCGCTGCAAAAACGCGTGTCTATGGTGTGTTTCGTGTTCCCTTACGAGAACGTTCTCTCGTACTGCGTTGCAAACGCTGTGGGAAAACTCCTTTTCTCGAGAATATTGAAGCCTTTATTTTAAAACGCACTGCAGCTGCACAGCAAGAGCATCCTAGCTCGCACGAGCGAGCTAATTGGCTGTGCTACGGCAATTGCACGAACCTATGGCGAGTGAGCAGAAGCGCGCGATCCAGTGGGAGCGCTTGGCGCCCTGCCAGACTCGAGCGCGCCAAAATGGACGTGGCAGGAGGGTATACATTGAGGGAAAACTCGCCATATGACAGATCTATTCTCCTTCAGCTCTGAGACTCACCTCGTCACTGACTTCTCCGGATTCAGAAGCCTCTCTCGTCGTCGAACAGCCCTTCAGCGGAACAGCTTCAGCGCCTTGGCAGACCTCGCCCAGCTGAATGTTTATCTGTGGCATCCGGCAAATATCCTTTATAAACGCTTCCATTTCTAAAAGAGCAGAGCGCGTTGTTGCAAATGCGCTCCCCCGTGTCTTACAGGCACACCCAGTGTGCTGTCTGTCTCGGCCCTGAGACACGCCGAGACAGCGCTCACCAAAGGCGGCTGCCTTTCCTGCGACAGTATCCTGTTGCAGTGCTCCTATCCAGACTCGCTCTCGCTACGTCAGAGAGCGAGCCCGCCCACCTTCCGTCTTTGGCGCCCCTCGAGCCCCGAAGGAAGAAGCAGCGCAAGCAGAGGATCCACGAGCGCGGTGATCTGAGCGTGTGCACACTGGGTCCCTCCCCGCGTGCCTCGCCCACACCAGGATCTGAACGAATCGACACCTGAGCGAACATTGACACCGAGCTTCTCCGCGGCACCCCTACACTCAAACACTGTCGACGAGCTGGGTCTTTCTGCATGACCTAGAACGGACACTGAGTTAGTTTTCAAATATGCGTCACTCATCGGCGAAAGGCGGAAATAGAGTGTTTTAGTCCCGCCGAGGCCGGACCAACCTCCATTTCTCGCACATTTCCCAGTCCCCCCCCCTTAGCTCGGGCGGCTGGAAATGCCAATATTGCAGCAAATGAGCCTGTTATAAAGCATGCACACCTGCAAACAACACTGACGCAAAACATGACGCTCTCTTCTATGCTTACTCTAACTGTAAGCTTATGTAATTTCCCCCTGTGGCTCAGTGGTGAACTCTAAAGCTTTTTCGCGCCAGAGACCCGTGTTCGAATCCCGGCTCTGGCGGCAGGTGAAAATTATGCTGCTCTCTGAGCTCGCGGTCAGCTTTCTTGCGTACAGAAATCGAATCCGCCCCTCGCGCCCTCCCGTTCACTTGGCCGCCCCTTATCCGCCCCGCCCCGCCCCGCGTGACTTACATTTTACAGAAACAAACTCATTTACACCCCTTCTGTGGCTCAGTGGTGGAATTTGAGATTCTCGCGCTGGAGACCCGAGTTTGGATCTCGGCTGCGCTGAATCGAACGAGCTCGCGCCGGCCCCGCCCCGCATGACTCACTCTCTTTGGCAACGTCCGAAAACGGGGTTGGTCAGGCTCAAATTGACCCCGCCCTCCATGTAATCCCAGCAATATATGCTACATTCCCCAGTCCCCTCTTCTCAGGTGGCTGGAAATGTTGATGTTGCAGTCAATGGGCCTGTTATTCATAACATGCACGCCTGCAAACAGACGCCGGTTTTACGGTGATGCAAATAGAGCACAAAAGGGAGCTCTATTCTGTAGGTTACATGCCCACTAAAAAGTGCGCACCCCTACACACAGGCACTGTTTCCACAGTCTAAATTTTTTCCCCAGCTCACACGGGAAGTTTAATAACGTAGCACGTGTGCCTACTGTGTATGCACCCCTACACTCAAACACTGTTTCAACAGTCTCACAAGCCGGCCGGACGGCCGGGTCCCTAAAACTGGGCTCTCTCAATCCAGCGTCTCGCTGCCTTGTTCAAAGTGGGCTCTCTCGCGCCCCTCAGAACATTTTAAAGGGCTCTGGGCCTTATGGCCTCTGCATCGTCAGTACTCCAACTAGGCCTACTGCGTATGCGCCCCCCTTCAGCTGTGGCTGAAGCCACAGGTTCCGGCTCATGCGTGGCGTTTGGGCCACCTACAGATCAGGGTAAACCAGCGCTGTATCAAAGCCCTGGCCCCCTGGAAGGACGCCAACTGGTACCAGCAGGGCGTGAGCATGAGTCCCGGGGAATGCGCATTCTGAACTACCTCGACGACTGGCTCATACTGACTCAGTCAGAGGTGGAATCCCATACTCACAAAGCCTGGCTCCTCGGCCATCTAGACCGCCTTGGGCTCAGAGTAAAAACTTTTACAAGAGTATGCTGTCTCCCAGCCAACGAATCACGTTCCTGGGAACAGTTCTTGACTCCGCACATATGAGAGCATGGCCCACACCGGACCGAGCTCTATCAATTCAGCGGCTCGCCGCGTCGTTCAAAGAGGGCTCCAGTGTACCCCTCTGAATGCTTCAGAGGATCTTGGACCTTATGGCTTTGGCATCATCAGTACTCTTCAGTTGTGGCTAACACCTCAAGTACCAGCCCATGCATGTTGCTCGGGCCTCGTGAACATCAGGGTGGACCAGCGCTGTATCAAAGCCCTGGACCCCTGGAAAAACACCAGCTGGTACCAGCAGGGTGTGAGCATGGGTCTGGTTTCAGAGAGGAGGGTCATTTCAACAGACGCTTACAACTCCGGTTGGGGAGCCCTGTACGAGGGCAGGCCTGCCTCCGGCCTCTGGTCGAGCTCGGAGAAACGCCTACACATCAACTGCCTCAAGATGAGAGCGATTTTTCTAGCCCTAAAAACCTTCCTCCCATATCTGGCGGGACACCACGTCTTGGTCCGCACGGACAACATGTCAGTGGTCTCCTACATAAATCGCCAGGGCGACCTCAGGTCTCGCAACCTGTTTGCCATAGCCACACAGCTACTGCTATGGGCTCAAGCCAACCTGCGCTCACTAAGGGTAGCTCATGTGCCGGGCACGATGAACATAGGAGCAGACATGCCCCAGATGAATGGTCGCTCCACCCCCAGACGGTTCTCCTGTTATGGGAGGTCTTCGGGAAGGCAGAAGTAGACCTCTTCGCCTCCTCTTCGCTTGTAGCCCCCCTCTGGCGAACCCAGATTTGGTTCCCAGAGCTGATGCAGCTGTCTGCAATAGCTCCGTGGCCAATTCCGCAGAGGAGCGACCTCCTCACGCAGGCAAACAGGACTATCTGGCACCCCCATCCCGACTTGTGGGCCCTCCATGCATGGCCCCTCAACGGGTACCCCAGGACCTCCCAGAAGGTGTCCTGAATACCATCATGGAGGCTAGAGCTCCGTCTACTAGGCGCCTCTACCACCTTAAATGGTCAGTGTTCTTCAGTTGGTGTTTAGCTCGGAACCTCGACCCACATATTTGCGAAGTACCAACGGTACTCTCTTTTCTCCAAGAGAAAAAAGCAGCTAAAGCTAAAGCAGCTATCGCAGCCTTTCATGTGCAAGTGGCCGGCTCTTCTTTAGGTAAAAGTGACCTCATCGTTCGCTTCCTTAAAGGAGCCAGAAGGCTCAACCCGCCTCGGCCACCTTCAGTGCCGGCCTGGGACCTTTCTCTGGTTCTATGAGCTCTTAAGGGACCTCCCTTCGAGCCACTTCAGTCGGCTGATCTAAGACCCCTCTCTCTTAAAACCGCTCTGCTGTTAGCACTGGCATCAGTAAAAAGAGTTGGGGACTTACAAGCGCTCTCCACGAGCGCTTCCTGTCTTGCGTTCGGGCCTAATGACTCCAAAGTCTTCCTTAAACCAAGACATGGATATGTACCGAAGGTGCTCTCAACGCTGTTCAGAGCCCAGGTTATCTCTCTATCAGCTCTCCCAGTTTCGGGAAAAGATAGTGATGCTCTCACGCTCTGCCCCGTCAGAGCTCTGAGAATATATTTGGAGCGTTCGGCCTCTTTCAGGCAGTCTGAACAGCTCTTTGTCTGTTTCGGAGGCCGCACCAAGGAGCTGCCGGTCACGAAACTCACATTATCTAGATGGATAGTAGATGCTATCTCTCTGGCTTACACCTCACTGGGCCTCCCGTGCCCCATAGGTGTAAGAGCTCACTCCACAAGAGGCATGGCTTCCTCTTGGGCATCTAAGACATTTGTGCGGTGGCCGGCTGGTCCGCTCCGTCCACATTTGCAAGATTTTATAACCTGGAGGTCCCTGCTCTGCAGGCACGAGTTCTCTCTATCTAGGCCGAGGCTCTACGGACCCAGGCCAGTGTATGACTCAGACACACTCTGTTGTGACTTCACATTTTCTACGTGGGAATAATATTCTAGGTCCCTGGCTCTGTCGACCCAGCCCTATACACATAACTTAGTGGCCCTTGTGCTCCACTATATACTTTGCAACGCAGTACGAGAGAACGTACTTGGTTACTTACGTAACCTCGGTTCCCTTAGAGATACGGGAACGAGTACTGCATTGCCTTGCCGTGCTATTTCGCTCATATCAGGTGTTTTGCTTCAGTCGATATAGACCTGTCATATGGCGAGTTTTCTCTCAATTTATACTCTCCTGCCGCGTCCATTTTGGCGCGCTCGAGTCTGGCAGGGTGCCAAGCGCTCCCATTGGATTGCGCGCTTCTGCTCACTCGCCATAGGTTCGTGCAGTTGCCGCAGCACAGCCAATCAGCTCGCTCACGCGAGCTAGGATCTCTCACTGTGCAGCTGCAATGCGTTTTAAAATAAAGGCTTCAATATTCTCGAGAAAAGGAGTTTTCCCACAGCGTTTGCAACGCAGTACTCGTTCCCTTATCTCTAAGGGAACCGAGGTTACGCAAGTAACCAAGTACGTTTTCGTGTGTGGTTTCGGACTTGGCAGATTAACTCGAAAGATCTGGCACGACTGGACTCTTGTCATTTCAAAATTGATAAGACTTTTTCATTTTTATGGACGTCAACTTCTTTGATTTTATTTTGGTCACTGTCACTATGGTTACTGGTAAGAGAATACAGGCTTGACTCCCATTCCACGTTCATACAGACAGTATTCGAGACGCTACTGTAAGTTGCTGTTTAAACAGGAAATTTCGAGACTTACACCTGTAAGTAAATGTGGGTGTCAATTCCAAAAACTAACAGTGTGAACGTAGCCTAGAACTCATTATATTTGAAAATATACATGGCAACTGTATCACCGAATCACCATCTTTGAAATGATTTTCAGTGTGTCAGTCTTACCTTCCATACAGGCAGCAGGTGAAGCCAACACAACCACCAACAACTGAATCATCTTACTGCTCAACATTATAGACCTAAAGAAAAACAGACATTATCACTTACATTATCACTGACCCAAAAGAAAACAATCAGCAAAACAGGTCAATCTTATATTCATAATAAAAATCAGTTTGAATGTCCGCTGAGGACAGCGCTAGTCAGTGCATTTGTCGGTTGCTTCTTATAAGGTGTTATTTTTCTTAAAAAATAATGTCCATGTTTACAACCTTGTTTCAGTCCTTTTCTCAATACAAAAGTATTTGCTACTGACTCACTCATAAAACAGTCGCACATGTACTGTATAGTGCACTGTCACTATATTGTCTTTTTTAAATAAAATCTTTGTTAAGGTAAACAGAGAGGTAATGAATATAGCATGTAAAAATAATTCTAACAAATTAAATAAAAAAATAAATAAATAAACAAACAAACATTCTAAGCTACCTGAAAAAAAAAAAAAAACATAACTACTTTAGTTGCATTTTTTTTATAACAAGAGTATATTAAATTTACAAAGTCTAATGTTTTCAAATGACAGGGGAGTCTATCAACTCCCTATAAATATAAGCATAAATATAAACATTTGTTTTAAAAGGTTTATGTGTTGTTTGATAGGCTAAAGAGTGAAGAGAATGGAACACGCTGGACTATTCGCTGGAAAACGCAAACACTAAATAAAAAAACAGTGAATACATCACAATTACCGAATCCATCTCATCTGGCATGTTATCAGAATTACTAATGTTTTTGTCGGTCTAAATTATGACAGAGAGCTGTTTTTGTCTATGCATTTACACAGAACTTCTCTTGCGGGGATAATTAATTTCCACAGAGCTGTAATTTTTTAGTTTATTAGTGAAAAACTATATTAACATCTATTATATAACACTTAAGGAGTTTTAAATGAGAGGATTATGTTAAAATCTGCATACGGTGGCCAAGCTGAAGCATCAATCATGAAGTGAGTGAGTGGCAGTACGAACGCGACTTCACAAGATTAATGATGAGCATAGACAACAGAGAGAGAATTAAATTCAGCACTTTTATTTCCAACATGCATTCATTCATGGTTGTTATAGTTACATCTTTATTGGGACATGACTTGACGGATTACATGACCGTGATCCAGTCTCTATTTTTAGCGCCAAGTTTAAACTATATAACAAGCATTTATGTAACATATCTCATGTGTGCATATTTCATTTGTGCATTAATAGCTGTTATGTTAAATAAAGTTTATTAAAGGTGCTCTAAGTGATGTTGGGTGACATCACTTCTTGTTGACGTTTAAAGTATTGTCAAACAAAACGGAGGCTAGCTAGACCCTCCCTCCTCCTCATCCGCGCACTAACTCCCCAAACCCCACCCCAAATCCTTCTTGTCGGTTATTGGCTGGAACAATTTGTTATGTTTCGTGGTGTGGGTTAGCCCAGTTTGTTTTTGTTGCTGAGCCTGTGGTGTCTGCAGAGCGAGCGTTTTTTTTACAGTGTGTTCAGGGGACAGGTAGCTAGCGGATATTTTTTTTCTTTTTAATGCTTTATTTGAACATTCAGTTTACAATGTGAAATAACAGAATCAGAACACAACAATAAATATATATATATATATATATATATATATATATATATATATATATATATATATATATATATATATATATATATATATATATATATATATATATATATATATATATAGCTGCGAGCAGCGATTGCGGGCCCAAGCTGGTGGCACCGCCACCTTGGTGCCTTTAGTTACCGGCTTGGGCCCTCCATCGCTGCTCGCAGCTATATATATATGTAACAAAAAATATATATATACATTATATATATGTAGCAAAATAAATATATTATATATATATATATATATATGGTGTGCGTCCACGGCGAGGAACGGGCAGAGAAGAGCGAACGTTTTTTAGTTCATTCCTACTTCCATAGGAATTCATTGAAAACGCTCGCTCTGCACCATTATCAATGTCAGTGCGGATGAACATATTTTACTTTCGTTTTTAAGTTAGCAATTCAAAAGCCCCCAGCGGTGTCACACGTTGATTAACCGGTGGTAAAATATTCCTCACCATCACATACCTAGTATATTTTACATAGATACAATAGGCCTACCTGATTTTGAACACAAGAGGGCAGTATAGCACTATGAATGACATCATTTATTTATTTTTTGGACTAAAAAAAACATTCTGGATGTTTTTAAACTTAAACAATTATTAAATTGAAAAAAATAAATAAAATGGGTTTAGTTCTGATATTTGTATAATTTTATATAGAAATAAATGGTGTATAATTACATTTTTAGAAGATAGGAGGTTTTTAGTGTTTCCTTTTTACAATTTAGCATCTTTAATGTATTTTCATCATGTTGAAAAAGTTTGGTGGGAATAAAATAAACCACTTAAGAGTAGTGGGTAAAAATACAGAGGCTGATTTTGCAAAGAAATTCACATTCAAACCAAAATATCTGACTTCCTGTTATTCAGAGCTAATTACTGTAAATTAGAAAATTGTCCGGCTCGATGAGACCAATATGTGTACTGATTTTTGTGACTGTACATAAAATTAACCCCCCCACTTTTGTCAAAAGCATTTAGAAAGTGACACACTTCCTGCTGCCAGATGGTGGCGCTATAACTTTGACTCACAATAGTTACATACATGTGATCGGCCTCTTACCACGAACACACTGCTGAAGTTTCATCAAGATCAGTTAATGTATGCAGAAGTTATAACACTTCGTTTTTATCTTTTCTCGCCATAAATTCGTTTCCTCGCCACGGCCAAACCGTTCGAGATATCAAAAATCCGTCCGCAATGTTGCATCCTCAATGTCTTGACTTCATGCTGACCGAGTTTGGAGTCGAGTGGATGAATTCTCTAGGAGGAGTACATCAAATTCCACAGCATGCGTTTTTCAAACAACCCATAATAGCCGACTTCCTGTTGGGCGGAGCTAATAACTTAGAGTGCGGAAGTTGTTCGGCCCGATGAGATCTATATGTGTACCGAGTTTCATATTAATTCATGCAAGCGTGTTTGATATATGGACCAAGTTTTCAGAACGTGTTCAAGGGGGCGCTGTTGAGCCCCCCTGCCACGCCCGGGTACCAGCTTCAGAACGGCCCTGATGGCCGCGAGTTCTGACCTGTGTGCAAAGTTTCAAGAGTTTTTGAGCATGTTAAGGGTCCCAAAATCCCCTGAAACCTTGAAAAACAAAGATTAAATGGAATAGACAAATCCCCCCCCCCCCACACACACACACAGACACACAGAGAGAGAGAGAAAATTCTCCAGAAAATCCTCATTCAAACCAAAATATCTGACTTCCTGTTGGTTGGAGCGAATGACTATAAATTAGAAAGTTGTCCGGCTTGATGAGAACAATATACGTACCAAGTTTTGTGATTCTAGGAAAAACTAAGCCCCCATTTTTGACTAAAGGTGGCGCTACTGAGCCATTCCAGCACGCCCGTTTCTGAAACTTTGCACATGTCTACTGGCTAATAAATGTGATGTGTCTGTCGGGTTTCATCCAATTTCAAGCATGCTAAGAGTCTCAAAAGCATCAAAAAAGAATATTAAAGTTTGATGCGTTGCCATGGCAACAGTATCTAAGATATCAATAATCCTTTCACAGGTCTACATCTGCCGTGTGTCTACATTATACACATAAAGTTTGAAGCAAATCGGGTAAAAATAAGAGGGTGATTTCAAAGCATTTTGAAAGTGGCAAACTTCCTGCTGCCAGTTGGTGGCGCTATAACTTTGACTCACAATAGTCACAACCATGTGATCGGCCTCTTACAACGAACACACTGCGGAAGTTTCATCAAGATCAGTTAATGTATGCAGAAGTTATAACACACTTCCTGTGTCCCATTATTCGCCATAAATTCGTTTCCTCGTCACGGCCAAACCGTTCGAGATATCAAAAATCCATTCGCAAGAATTCATCCTCAATGTCTTGACTTCATTCACACCGAGTTTGGTGGCGATCGGCTGAATTCCCTAGGAGGAGTATTTCACATTCCATTGTATGCGTTTTCCAAACAACGTATAATAACCGACTTCCTGTTGGGCTTTTGTAAAACTTAGAGCACGAAAGTTGTTTGGCCCGATGAGATCTATATGTGTACTGAGTTTCATATTATTACATGCAAGCGTGTTTGATTTATGGACCAAGTTTTCGGACACCATTCCAGGGGGCGCTGTCGAGCCCCCCTGCCACGCCCGGGTACCAGCTTCAGTCCGGCCCTGATGGCCGCGGGTTCTGACGTGTGTGCAAAATTTCAAGAGTTTTTGAGCATGTTAAGGGCCCCAAAAGTGGCAAAAAGGCCAAAAAAAAAAATAATGAAAAAAAAAAAAAAAATCCTTCCGGAAACAATAGGGCCTTTGCCCTTTCAGGGCTTGGGCCCTAATAATAGGAATCTGCACCTGTGGAGCTCTCTGTTGAGAATAAGAAAATTTGGAGTCGCTCATATGGGTTATATAAAATTGAGCAATAGGTGCTCTAAAAGTGATGAGTAAATAGTAAGACATTAACTGCATGTGTTTAAATATTATATTCTCTTTCTGAAGAAGTCCAGATTTTGTATCCCGTTATCCCTGGGAGACAGTGTGGAAAGTTGATCCATTGCAGAGATTCTAAGATTTTGGTTTATATTAGACAACTTTTGTGCATTGAATGAGATCGAGATTGAGATTGGATGACCAGGTTAAAATTTGAACAGGCACATAACAGACATCTTGTATAAATGTAACAAATTATTATTATTATTATTATTATTATTATTATTATTATTATTATTATCATTATTATTATCATTATTATTATTATTATTATCATCTTTTTTAATGTTGTTAACCAGATGAGACTTCTGGAATTAAGAGACATTGAAAGAGATGGCTCAAAAAACATTTGAAGCGGATCAAAAAAGTTCATCAAGTTGTCCTAAGACAAGAACAGTATTGTTCAAAGTTCATCTATAACTTTGATGAAAGGTTTTGATCGACTTCAAATGTTGACTACTGTAATTAGCTGTAGGTTTAATTTGATTTTTGTGGTTCTCTAAGGGCTCGCATTTCAGACCAGAAAATTTGGAACAGCTGCCTTGACAAATGGGAGCGCGAATAGACTGAAGTCTGTTCAATGAGACGACTGCAGAGAGAAGAAGAGGAAGTGGCTGATGGGCCTTCATCTCCCCTCCGGAAAGAGGAAGCTTACACTTCTGAGGGGTCAGCAAAGACTGATTCAATGCAGGAAAAGGAGAAAATTTAACTTGAGACTTTTCCTAAGGACAATTTTGCCATGCATTATGCAATTTTGTGGCAGGGTCGATGTGGCCAGACTGAAGAGAGGCAGAGAAACAACGGAGCCCATACACCACAACACCAGGCCTTTGAGTGCCATCATAGGCTGACGATCCATTGCAACAGCCAAACAAGTTCAACTGACTGATGATCAACACAGAAGGACTTCCATCCCCTCCCTTGTGGGGCCAGGCGCTGCATTTTCAATGATCAATACAGAGACCGCTTCAAATTGTTAGTTATCATATTAACTTAATTCCTTTTGAATATTCACTGTCTCACAGCAGTTCTTTGTATCCTCTCTGTTAAACTAACATTCTGAATCTGCTTTCAGTAGGTTACAAGATCAAAAATATTGGTCACTCCATTGTGTTTAAAGGTAATTTTCTAGATTCAAAAAAAAAAAAAAAATCCAAACTTTTGAAATCACAAATTCTGTCATCACCAGGGGTACGAGATGGAATTTTTCTTTATTTTTTGTCCATGGATTGTGTGGAGATCTCTAATCTTCTTTTAAATAGCTCATGAGTAACAACAAAAAGTTAGAAAAAAAATTAATTGCACAATGACAAATTGCATTTGAGAAATTCTAATTAGCTCTCTCAACAGCAACTGTAGGTCTATACGAATATTATTTTAAGCCATTTAATCTATTTGATTTTGAGAAGTTTGGTTTACGTTCACGATGTTAAACTCAATCCCATGGCGACTGCATCGGACAATTGATGTCCTATCCTAACATTTAGACACTGTCGCAAGGGAAATGCCACAGTGCGTCTACGCTCAGTAGCTACATCGTCAAAGTTGTGTTACCATTCAGATTTTATGGTATTTCCCTGCAAATAAAATATACGTTCCCCATTCAGTTCCAGAAATCATAATACGTTGACCAGGAAAGGAAATCTAGCCTCTAACTCCCACTGTATCTGTAGAGTCTATACTGACCGCTTCTACCCACCCAAGACCGCATCCAAATGTGCTTGGGTCGTTTTTTTTCTCTTCTGACTCAGCACACAAGAACTACTGCGCTCATCTCTTGCACATCCATGTTTGTTTGTTTCATCTATCATGCGTCTCCTAGCAACAGGGTGCGTGTTTCTGCGCGAGTTTGTTGTGTTCGGAATGACTTGCAAGTCTGGTAGTGTATGATTCTCAGTCGGCAAGTGTATGATGTCTGCAGTTTAAAAATCTGTTCAGATTTTAAAAGTTGTGTGTATTCCAGCACATTTAGAATGCGAAAGTTGATCGGATGAGATTTAGAACAGTATGAAGTGTGGTTACTGTAGGTGAAAACAGGTGCGCTACAGAGGCCCTCAAATACAACCATATAAAAGGGTTAGCACCCCACGGCGAAGGTGCTTACTAGCCGGAGTGAACTTTTCCGGAATGTTTGCTTTGGCAAGCTATTTTGAACTCTGAAACAAAATGAAACAAACTCAAAATTAACTTTGTTTTGGCCTGGTTTTGTTTGAAATGATAACATACGATCTAAGCAAGACGCAAGCTGCCTCCATGCCTCCAGACCGTACAACTACACTATAGATTTGGTCCCTGGGGCACCAAAGGCAGTGCCTCCTCAAAAAAACTGGATGAGAAAAATAAAACAGCACAAATATTACAAAATGTGACATTGCAAAGTGTAAAAGTCACTTGTTTTATAAAGTAACAGTGTCCAACAGAGACACCCACAGGTGAAGTTACAGCGGGAGGCACGCCTACTCAGTCCCCATTGACTTAAAACAGACACCCTAATGAGTGCAGCGGGTTTAGTGGAGGGTAATTGAGAATGAATGGGGGAAAGTCACGTGAGAGGAGGCAATATCTCCATCGTGCTTTGATTGGATACGACTGGATCCCACCTCCTGTTTTCGTGCGCGTTCTTGAATTGGCCTGAATGAAGATAATGATGGTGTTAATGGGAAGACTAATTGAAGAGTAAGTAAACATCTAGCCATTTCACTGCTTTATGTCACATCAAAAAACATGATGACTGTGGGTTTTTTATTGAGCAATCATCTTGGTGAATTTAAAGTTAGGCCTACATCTTAGTGTCTGTGACACGTTTGTACAAGCTTGATGACTGCTGAAAATAAGTTGACTATTAAAAAGAAAAGCTGAACATTAGTTCACAAATAATATACAGTTTAAATTGTTACTGCCTTTAGTTATTATTTTGGAATAAATGTAAAAATGCGTAAAAACACTAACTTGATCAAATTTATAGGCCTACTTGGTTTTAATAAATATAAATACATAGTTATTGCTAAAAATACAAAAAGAAATGTGTTTGGTCTCTTTTTTTATGTAGTTTATTTAACCAGGAAAATTAAGTGTAACGGACATAAATTTACATTTGATATAGGGCCTATAGTATATTAAGATTTTTATTAGACCCCTCTCCGCACTCACTAAGATGACTGCAGGCCATTCAAGTGGACTGAGAAGGCCAACCAGGCTTTGAACAAGTTGAAGCGGGGTGCAGAGGAGGTGCGGCTAAATTTGGTTAGATATGTGGCCGCAGTGGCGCCTGCAGCTGTACGGCTGAACAGAAAGAGTTCAGCCGTGCATACCGTGAACGCTTCGACCTGAGAAACTTTTTCTGTATGAATATTTCAGCAGTTATTATGTCTGTCCCGTATTACTGTCGACTGAACCAATGATTCCAATCATTCGTGAATTATTTTTAGTTAATTCTTACTTTTGAGTGAATTGGCCAGAATAACGGTCTGAGATGATTCGGATTTGTTCGGAATGCTCTGTCACTGAATCATCTGAAGCGGTTTCTCAGTAAATAAAACAGGCCGTTTATCGAGAGAACAAATAGGAATGTTTTCAGTTGTTTCACTGGTTTGAACTACATAGCCTGGCCCAGTGGATAATGGAACGCAAGCTCAAAGAAGCTGCATTTACTCCCGGTCCTGGACTGTTATTAAACAGCACTGCAACATCCAGTGAGAAGTGTTTCAATTCGACACACTCCTTTCTGTTAAAAACCACAAATCACTCTGTGATTCAACTAGTTTTAAATCAGATGAAACAGCTTCAACATTCCCAACAAGACGAATTAGGAAAACAGGAGAAATATTGTGCCATGAACAAAGTTAAAAATACTTTTTAATCCTTGTATCACCACCCCTTACAAACATTTAACATGAATGTATTGTAGTAACTCTTTCTGTATTCACCATGGTTTGGTCAGAAATGTGAAATATATATATTGAATATTGTTATTAATTCATATTGTATTTATATTGTATTAGATTTATACAATACATTTATATTGTCCTTTTTATTGTATTAGTTATGTTAGGGGAATATAAATAATTTTTGCTATACAATTATGGCAGTTTCTTTGTGAAGGTGTGTGTATAGTTTTTACCTGTGTTCAGGCTACTGTTTTTTTTACATATTGATTCATAATATCAGTTGACAGTGGTAGTGAGTAGCCAGCATGGTTTTACCTGTGACTTTAGCCAAGTCAGTCTCACTGTCAGAATATTTTCATTTAAGCCTAATAAAATAATTATAAATAAAATAATTCTTACCAATAGCTATGAGCTTGTGTAATTCATATAATTGTTCCAAGGAAAATACTTGTACACAGCCCTAAATTGACAAGTTTTTATTTATTGTGGTCTTATATCTGCATACTGTTGGGTATCATGTTTCTACGTAAATACAATACCTTTAAGGTTTACTTTAGCTTATTTATTGAAACTGCTATGTTGTTGTTTCACTCCCATCCCCAACCAAACCCAGGCCCACCTCAACTTATCGATTTGATAATCCAACCCTCAAATGAAGCTAATTGAATAGCCCTGGTATAGAGTCTGGCTGCAGGGACCCTTCTCTCTTTCTCTCCAGTCTTTTTCCACTCCACTGATATAGCTTTGATATAATTTATCATAAACATTTATCTTGATTATTTTATGGCCTGTCTTCAGTAAAGAACAGATAGCAGACCTGCATTGCCAGAGATACACATACGAATCAGATCGTCCAGATCGAAGATTGCCCAGATCAGACTCAACTTACAGGCACACCAGCATGCAAAAAACACACGAGCAGTCTGATATGTGCATGACAGTCAAATAACATGCAAGACAGACGTACCATCATCTCATGAGCAGACGTGCAGCCATGTCTGTGTGTGCAGTGTGCACAACTCCATCTGCCCTAAATGACGGAGAGTCTAAAATCTGATCCCCTTTAGAGCTCTGCAAACCAATGCTCCTCTCACTCTCTTCTAGCCTCATTCTGCTCTCCTCCTCTTCAATTTTCTTTCTCTTACATTGTTCTGGCTGCACCGCCAGCTGTTTCTGACAGCCAAATTATAGTGCACAGAAAAATGATTGCTACCCCTCTTTCTCAATCTCTGCTCTCTGAGACAGTGTGGGCAAATTACAAACTTAACCCTGCTGTGAAATACCATCTGCAAAGTTTCTTAGTAGAGACAGGAAATGTAGAGTAGGAAAAGTAAAAAATCAGATGTGGACAACATAACTTCTGAATTAATGTTGCTGTCCAATTAGTACTTATTCAGGTTTTTAAAATAATACCTGCCAACTGCCAGATGTGGGTGAAAATCAACAATGGTGACAACTCACTAGCCAATCACTAGCCAATTTGGTGGGTTTTGATTCATTAACAATGTCCTATCACTTTCCATGTTATCACTGTCAGAGTCCTTCCCTGAAGAGGAGCCTCCAATTTTAGCAACAAAGTGTAAAGAGGGTAGCATGCTGGATGAGGAGCGTCATGCCGTGTCTTTAAATCATCAACACATTGTTTTCTATGAGCATACGCACACCAGCAGCATGACTCTGCAGGGACTGTTTACGGCTGCAGAGACTGTTCAAAATCATGCCGTGCCACAGAGCACCACATAGTTTTCCATTGAATAACATTGACAATGAGCACAGCTGTTCGTTGTCTTCTCACCTGTTCCCTTCTTCTCTCATTAATACTCACCTTTTTTCTGTGCTCACTCTACACTTCTCTTGTGCCAGAATGCTAGTGAACCTTTACATTCACCCTTGCCTATCTTGATAGTTTAATTCATAATGTTACTCTTTTTTTCTTTTTTCTTGATATAAAATTTGCACCGGAAGATCATGCCTCGTACGGAGTATAGTATGCGCCAAAAAAACTAATTAGCTTTTTGACTATTGAGTGATTTAGATCAGTGGTTCTCAAAGTGTGGGGGCGCACAGATACTGCAGGCAAGTGTGGGGGATCAGCAGAAAAAAAGAACAAAAACAGCCGTTGCTATGGCGTTCAAGTGCGTGAATAGCGGTTAGTGCTCTGCCTTTATTCACCTTATTCCGGAAGTAGCACTGGGTGGCGCCATCCGCGTAATCTCACTTCCTGGTTTAGCTACTTAGCGCTTTGTTTGCCCTGGTCCAATCTGTTATCTGTCTTGATATAAGTAGAT
The DNA here is from genome assembly GCF_951802725.1 of Rutilus rutilus. Taxonomy (NCBI): domain Eukaryota; kingdom Metazoa; phylum Chordata; class Actinopteri; order Cypriniformes; family Leuciscidae; genus Rutilus; species Rutilus rutilus. The sequence goes on along the minus strand of NC_140215.1, from coordinate 30,706,812 downwards.
AGACTATAATATTATAGCCAAATGCGTTGGCCTATGGTTATTAACAACTGCTGCAACGTACTAAAGTACATTTCACTTGAAGCTTTTGAAACAATGCCACAATCAAATTATTTAATAGCTGTGTCTTTCTAATAGCTATTACTTAGTTATGAAGATGTGCACAAACACTACTACATGTAAAGTTTGAAACATTATTAAAAAAAATAATGAATAAATAAGAAAAATGGCATAACATTGCTAGAGTGCCTTCTGTATGAAAGCAAACACATCCTGAATGGAGACCTTTTAACATTGCTGGTATCAGTCCTGGAACGTGCCCTGTGTGAACAGTTTCATAGAGTCAAGTCAAGTCAAGTCACCTTTATTTATATAGTGCTTTTTACAATACAGATTGTTTCAAAGCAGCTTTACAGTGATAACAGGAAATAATGCAACAAAGTTTGTTTCTGCTGTACATAGTCCAGCTTAAGTAAGTTCAGTGAGGGTTCATTTTTGTTGTAAAAAAGTTATTAATTTAGTTCATTTAAATATTCAGCCTCTCTGGAGAAAACAGTGGTGGGCATCAGTGGGCATCAGTGGACATCACTGTTTTCTCCAGAGAGGCTGAATATTTAAATGACCTAAATTAATAACTTTTTTATAACAAAAATGAAACCACTGACGGACTGTCCCGTATTAGCATGTTTCCGCCTTCAGCCATTTGTATACTGTCTGCCAAGGCAGAACTTTATGTGTCTTGTGTTACACCCCCTATGGAAGAGAGGGGTGGGGTGAGCAGTTGGTCATTATCATTTAAAGAGACATGCAAAGGTGACTCTGTTCACAGGTCGCTGTGAACAGAGCTGTTTTTGAGGAGGTAAAAAGGGTGTTGTTTTACACAACCATTGAGAAATTTTAACCAAAGTATGTTACAAACTTTACATGAAGACCCTAAAGCATCATACCAACTTGTGGAAAATGGGCATCCGATGACCCCTTTAAAACCGCATTAAGCCTCGAAAGTGATACTGTTCCCCAAGCGGCTTTCTAAGCGTACCCTCCGAGGTGGAATGGAACATGGACAAGCAAAGCGAACTTTGAGCTTCGGGTTCACACCTAAACAAGTTAAATACACACAGAAATATGCCAAAATGCCTGCCTCTGTGAATATTCCCTTAAACACCGTCGGTTATGTCTCAAGTGAACATAAAGAGACATAAAGTTGCATGTATAACAATATACTGGATCTGTGCACTCGGTCTTAAAGTGACAACAGCCTAATGTTCCTACTGCAGCCAGTGTCATTAATATTAATTGTTTTGTTGTTTAATAAAAGACAGAGAAAACAATAAAATAAAGTAATAAAAAAATTACATTTATTGACACTAGAGCTGGGCATTGACACAAATTTCACAATTCGATTTCGATTCACAAGGTTATGATTCGATTTGATTTTGATTCAATTCAATTCGATATTGACTAATTTGGTCAGTTTAATCATTAATCAGGTTCAGTACATGGCAAATTTCCTCAAAGAAAACATTTCTCTCAACTAATGCTGTAAACTAGACAGGGAACCCCAGTTGGTACATCATTATAATATTAAAGTCGCCTTAAACTGGAAGTTGCGACCAACTTTAATTCAGTATTGTGACGTATTAAAATAAATGGTGTGGCTTGTTTTTTTTCCCACAGGGAATTGATTGGATCTAAACAAGTTGCCGTTCCATTCAGCTCGATGTAAAACCTCACAGAAGACTGACAATCGGAGAGGATGTTCTACCCAAGCCATAAAAACTGACATCATCAGAGAACAAAGGCCATTCTAGAGGGGAAGTACATTTTCTGATTTTGATCAAAGATTACAAAAGACAACTTTTATTTTTATTTTTTTTTTGTGTAAATCAACTTGCAAGGATGAATTTTTAACCATAAGACTAGTAATGTGTACAAAGTAAATAGGGTCAATTTTGATTTCATGCCGACTTTAAAGGTTGAAAATTAACCGATTTGCAGGCTACTTAAAATTACACACCGGGAAGTTTTTATAATAACGTTATAAAACATTTTAAATTATAATTATGTTTATTATGTAATATAAACATTTAAATGGTCAGGTTCCTGTCATTAAATGGATTTATTCAAACATACATTCAAGGTTAAGTAAAAAATACAATGAATATGCAATTTAGTGCATATATTTAGCAAAATGCTCATCTCTATGTCACAGTGATGTGGCGTCTGCAATGTCTCAATTCAGACAAAGATTCTAACTGGCATGTACTGTTTCAAGTCAGACGCTAAACGGTTTGCACAGTGCCTCATCAAGTCGAACACACCTTTTGTCTTTGTTAGTGTTGGCCATGTGCTTACTGATTTGAGCGTTTTTAGTCGTTTACACCGATCCGTGTGAATGGTGATAATTTTGACAGTGGTGTCGTCTGTACACAGAAAACTCAAAGGAAAAACTTATCCGTTTCAAGCATATCTCTTCCCACATGTTCTTGCCAGTTTGTTTTGTGGCGTTTGTCCAGTTTGCTGCGTTATATGCTCTTGCCTGGACCTAGTCTTTGCTGTGATACATGCAGTACTTTTGGTTTACTATTTATTAATTTACTTGGTTCATTTATCTTTGGTTAATTGCATAGGTCATTTTGCTAAGTTATATCCTCATTTCTTGGGGCCTTCTCCCTAGTCCTTTATTTCAGATCTCTACTTTAGTCTTTTGACTTTCTCCCTAGCATTTAATTTTTCTTTCCCTAGTCAGTTTCTGGTTCTTACTTCTAATCTTGTACTTCTTTGTCCCGGTCTCTCTGTGTTTTGTGTTGTGTTTAGGGATGCAACAATCTGATTTTCAGTATCAATATTGACTCCAATACTGCAATTTTTGCTGGATCGGGTATCGGTCAGACAGGAGTGATTAAAATCCGATACTGTGCATACTCATGGTTGTTACTGTTAAGCTCTACAAAAGACAAAACAAAACATTATAAAGTACCATAAAAGTTTTTGCGCACTACAGGGGCTTTCACACTGGGTAGTTCTAGGAACTAGCCACCAGGGTGGTTCCCCGAGAACTAATGGTTCTCCTAGGAACGCTTTTCCTGGTTGCATTTGCACCGCTGGTAGAACCGGTAGTGCCGGCGGACCTTTATTTTGACTGCGATGAGAACAACTGAGCTCACGGTGCTCGCATTCTCCGTGTTCATTAAGTTCATGATCTGTCTAACAGTCCTATCTAATTCGTCATTAGATAGAACTGTTAAACTGAACTGTTTTGCTTGGTCCCCTCAAAGTTGCGTTGGATTTTCTCCTTAGCGTAAAGGTTAAGAGGTCTATCTATCACGGTTTTCCATGTTCGTAGAGTTAGTTCCTGTAGTAAATATATAAGCTATAATGTGTGTTTACACAGCCTTGTTAAAAATGGCGAGTACTGGTGTTTCGTGTGCTTTCGGCCAATCAGCTTACACTAACGTCACTGGTAGTTCCTATAGTGCTGGTTTAGACCCTACTCTGAAGTAGGAGCTAAATTAGTTCCTCCAAAAATCGTTCCTATTCCTGCGGTGCGAACACGCCAAAATCTCATGCTGTGAGTTTGGGTTGCTTAACGTTCATCTGGGAACGCGGTGTGTGCTATTTCACAAGATTTGTAACGTAACTCATTTGTAAATTTAAGCCAACACAGGAGAATACATAAATATGTTTCAAAATATGCAAATTGTTGTTCATCGCGATTTCAAAATAAAAGTTTAACCCCTCGCTCTGAGTTTGCATGTTTTGATGTGCATATTTCTTTTTTAAGAAATGACAGCTTGCATGTCTATCGTACAGAAGTGACCAAATATTAAATATTAAGTGGACATTGAATTAAAGGATTAGTTCACTTTCAAAAATTATCACTTTGCTGATAATTTACTCACCCCGATGTCACCCAAGATATCCATGTCTTTCTTTCTTCAGTGGAAAAGAAATTAAGGTTTTTGAGGAAAACATTCCAGGATTTTTCTCCATATAATGGACTTCAATGGCAACCAACGGTTTGAAGGTTCAAATGTCCGTCTCAATGCAGCTTCAAAGTCTTTACACGATCCCAGTCGAGAACTAAGGGTCTTATCTAGCGAAACGATCTGTCATTTTGTAAAAAAAAACTAAAAATTAAAATTATAATTATATATAATAATAATAATAATATATAATAATAATAATAATAATAATAAATATATATATATATATATATAAATAAATAAATAATTTCTTTTCGACTGAAGAAAGAAAGACATGGATATCTTGGATGACATCGGGGTGAGTAAATTATCAACAAAATTTTTTTGAAGTGAACTAAATGTTGTTTGGCCAATATTAAAAAAGGATTTAGTCATGCTGTAGTGTAACAACAACAATCACCAAGCCGTCGCCGCCCTCTGCAGGCATTTGTTATCAGTGTTGGGAGTAATGCGTTACAAAAGTAATGCATTACAGTAACTTATTACTTTTTGCTGTAAAGCAGTAGTGTAAGGCATTACTAATCAATTTTCAGTAATATTTTACTCGGTACATGTTCAGTAACACTTGCATTACAACACACTTTTAGCCCAAAATTTTATTGTTAAAAAAAAAAAAAAAAACAGGGGAAAAAAACAGCCTTTGTATTGTATGACATAGTCCAGTAAAGGCGTGTTTAGGGCAGGTTTTGCAGGAGTGCCGCGAGGCATGATTTCGGTCTCTGTGCTCGCGCTGGCCAGTGAAAAAGCGGTTAATGGGAGAATATGGTAGAAGACTGTACATTCGCAAGATGGACGTATGCGCATTACTCTGTTTGTTCTGTGTTTTCTTTCTAACCAGACAGCAGTCTGTTTTCTTTCGTTTTGAATTGTTCTGTTTAAAAGTAGACATGTCTGACTGTGAGGCAAGTAGGCGCTGAGTTTCGGTTCATTTATGAGACGAGCCAACACGATCTCATGAAAGTGCGTATCTATAGCACGAATTATATTTCTCGTATCATTTATACGCCAAAAAGAGTTTTTGCGTTCAAATGATACGCACTGTAAACCCCTTGGGTAGGATTAGGGGTGAGGAGTGCGTGCGTATTACACGCCATAAAGTGCGTATCATATGCACGCGAAAACTGGGTATCATATGTACGTATATATGTTCAATATATTGGTATTAAATGCATCTTCTGAGAATTTATATTTCAAGTTTTTACTGCAAATGTCACGTCCATAACGCTGGAATTGCCCAATTTTAAAGAATTTATCCTCAACTAGTTTTGTGGTGTAGGTCTACGTATTTTATAATGTTAATTTCAAATAATACTAATAGTAATGTAAAGATGTGGTAGCTTTGGATCTGGACGGGAAGGATAACTCTGGGGGTTGGAAGGGGTGTGTCGTGATTCTGCCTTCTGAACACAGGTTCGTGGAGTGTCGCGGTTTCATATCGCATATCTTTACAGCCCTAGTCATTTTAGAATGTTAATTTCTACTTCTGTAGTTATTTTGGTGAAAGTAACTAAAAAGTAATACAGGAGTAATGTAACGCATTACAATTCTGAGACAGTAATATTGTAAGGTAAAGAATTACTTTTAAATAACAGTAACAAGTAATGTATAATGTATTACAGTTTGGAAGTAACTTGCACAACACTGTTTGTTATACATCACATAATATAAGTTATGCTTAAAGAATTGTTTACATGGTGTATTTTAACATTGTTGTTCAATAAAACCGATATGATTACTTTGATGAACCAATTATTATTATTGTTTGTTATCATATATTTGTATTTTAAAGGCTGTTGTTCACTTGGATCCATCTTTATTACCACATCTTTATCCTATTACTCGATTTATCGATGGAATAATCGGTAGAATACTCTATTACTAAAATAATCGATAGCTGCAGCCTTACTTTACTTTTGCTTTAAAAAAGGATTTCATAGAAATTTGGATTTCATTTGTTTCACTACTGAAGTCCTCTGTTTATATTTTTTCATCATGCTGGAGATATCTGTTTAAATCTGTCGTTTACACATTTCTGAGAGTACTTGCATTTTAATACTTGATTCCAGTGGACTCTAAACATTGCATTTGTTTAATGTGAAAACCCAACTGTTGGGGTTTAATTGAAACAGAATTTTTTTTCCTTTGGAGAACACTCACAGCTGTAATGAACAGAAGCCCTGGGGCCTCATTTATAACCGTTGCGTATGCACAAAACAGGCCCTGAAAGAGGCGTACGCCACTTCCGACGCATAAGTTGTGATTTATAAAAACAAACTTGACGGGAAAATTTGCGCACCTGCACGCAAACTCTGACCCATGCGTACGAACGTTTTGGAGCTGGAGCAGTTTGGCGACACCGATGGTGAGCTGGAGTTAAATGTCTTTTTGGTCACTTTTAGACAGAAAATCTAAAGACATATACAGAAAGATAATACAAAATATAATTTCACTCACTAAGCCTATCACTTGAAGTAAATATCCATCCCTTCTTAAATGTCCGAGCCAGCGAGCGCGTTGGGCCGTTTAGTGAAACTGACGCAAATAACAGTTTAAATAAATAAAATAATGATTTAAACTATGTTTTACTTCTGATATAAACATTTAGATTAAATATGCCATTCAAATTAATGGAGTTTAACACTTAAACATGAAATCATGATTGAGAAGTTACAAAAAAATATATATATTCAATCAATAGAAATATTTGTTGTGGATGCGGTGTTTTTGAACACTTTTCCTGTGGCGTGCTGTGTTTTAATGTTTTAACCACAGAGATAATTGCTTATCATGATAATACCAGATTGTCTGAGAAAATAGTTTCGTGCAAATAATGCCCAAGGGCTATCTGTTTCCATTAAAAATATAAATCAATTAAAAATACACTTCGGCCAGTGGAAAAGATTGAGAAAAACTTTCTCTGAAATGTTTTTTACACTATTTGATTTATGTATTCAAAAACAAGGCAAGATATAGGCAACTACTTGATTTTTATTAATGTAATGTGTCTTGTACCGTTAAACGTTATCACGTGGATGAATAATCATATGCAAATGATATGCAGAATGAGGATCTGCATAGTAAAACTATGCGTTGTAAGCTCCATATATGGTTATTTCGGGGTGGAGACGCATGTGCGCACAATCTTCCGCTGACTGGGATTTATAAAGTGAATTCTGCGCAGGTTCTGGCGTACGAACGGTTTTATAAGTCTGAATTTTTTTTTGCGTACGCCATTTTTGGCTTTCGGGCGCACGTACACTTTTAGTAAGGTTCCTACACACAGTTTTATAAATGAGACCCCAGAACATGTGGATATATTGACATTAATCGTTTAGATTAATAAATTAATCGTTAAAAAAAAATAGTCGTTAGTGGCAGCCCTAATGTAAGTTTTTCCAAAGCCATTCAATAGCTTAATGCAAGAGACAGACACATATTTATGTTGTCCAATTAAAGTTGACGGAAACTCATGCCTCCACCGCAGCAGTCAGTCATTCTCCATTCAGCATTCAAATAGGGTGTCGCAATCGGTTACGACAGTCAGCGTGGTAAAACTCTCTCCAAGATGATTCAGTTTTCCCATTATTATACTTGATCTGTAGATAAATGTCTGTGGAACTGCATAAAAGACTATCTTGCTGGAGTTTACTGCTCTTTCTAAATTATGTGGTACTCTGCTTGGAATGCCAAGCCTGACTTAATAATAAATAAATAAATAAATAAAAGAAAATAAATAAAGTATTTATACTTTAATTTCCTTATTTATGTATAATTGTATTTTTTCCACATTTACTTATTTTTCATTTATGTATTTATTTCCACATTTATTTATTTTCACATTTATTTATGTATATATGTATTTATGTCTACATTTATTTATTTCCACATTTATTTATTTCTACATTTATTTATTTCAATATTTCTACATTTCTTCCTCTGTATGCTAATGAGGGGGGCGTGTTTTACCGCAGACATAGCAAGTGAGATCAGAGTGGCAGTGCTGAAGCTTTGAGGCCACAGTGACACCTTGTGGTGTGACCAACCAATATGCAAGTGGTTTGTGGACGTGCCTGTACAGGTCACACAGGGAAAGAATGACTTCGAGATGGGTAACATGGCCAAAATCTTATATCAAGGTTTACTTCCTTTAATATCACCCTAACTGTATGTAGGCTATATAGGTTTACCATACATAGGCCTACTCTTTATTCCGGACATGGCTGTAAAACATCAGCCGGTCGGGAATTCTGGAAATGTCTTGGCACACAAGAACAGAAGCCGCTGATAACAGACACTTTGACACGGAAGCGCGTGAAATTATCCACTATTAAATCACATTTCATGTAAATGTGCAGGATGAGGCCGATAAAAGATTGTTTATTGTCGATGCACTCGCTCACCAGCTCAGAACGAGGAGAGAAACCAGCGCACATTTCACTGAAGTCTATGCAAGCATACTCAATCTGTTTGAAACGCGACTGCAAATTCAGTTCACATTCACGTTTCCTAATTTTGCATGCGCAACGTGACAATTTAAATGCTTAAAAATATAATGCATATTCCAAAGATGCTGCTCTTAGATACTGATTAATCACGTATCTTAGGCTAAATCATCAATTGGAATTATTCGGGATTAAATCGAACAAAAGGTGCATCATTTAAGCGCAGTTAGTGAGACACACATCTCATGCCATGCATTGTAGATACGTACACAGCTAACTGCATTTTTAATGTATCTTCCAAAAACAATGTTGACAGCAACAGTAGAAACCAACTTTTCCATAAAGAGGTGATATTTCTGCTGTAAATTGATTTCCAGGGGCTTTTTTTTTTTTTTAAGTATTAAATGTATGCATCATCATGTATGTCATGTTCTTAATTTTAATCAATCAATTCAGTTAGAATAATAAGGCACTATGGGCAGTTACCAGTAAAATAAAATCCGTATCAACAAAATCCTTCTTCCCACTGCAGATGTTGGACGTGCAGAAGCGGACTCTGAATGGCATTAGATATTATTTACACAGACTGTTTAATGCAGAGGAGCCATGGATGCATTTACACTGCAATTACAATTGCAGAAATAATGTTATGAGACTGTTTTAAATACAATATAACATTTTGAATATAGAAATATGAAATGATGGAAACAATGAAATGATACGTTTAAATATTAAACTGAAACAGCCAGTAGGTGAATCGTGTTTAGTTCACTTAGTTTTGTCATAGCCACGAGATGATAATTTGTGGGAACGTCATCCTTATGAGATCCTATGTTGAATGACATATTTTCGTTAACTGCGCAAACTGTTAACTGCGCAAACAACCTGTGTGACCATAGCAACCTGGCACGGATAGGCCTATAATAATATTAATTTTCTATTAATTATAATTAAGAAATAATTATATTAACATTTTGCCAATTATATTGCACGTGATGGTGCCTATCCAGCAAGCAATCGAATGAAGTTTACAATAAATGATCAAATAATATGCCTTATAAAACATTTGTATCTATCCCATCCACCCTCTTTTAAATTCATTCACTGCTCGTTTATTTTTTTATTTAATATTTTTATATTATTTTTATTATTATTATTATTATTATTATTATTATTGGTTACATTTTTTATTCGTTGTTAAGTAGCCTATTTGCTTTATTTTCCCCTTCATTTCCGTATCACTTTACCTGATTAACTTTCTGTATATTTTAATTAAAGTAGCCTATATATTTTGTAAATACTGTAATTGCCCGAGCAATAAAGTTGTGACTTTATGACTGCATTTCTGTAGATTACCAGTAGTCTACATGTGACGATAAATGAGGGCCTGTTTTCATTTGTAGCCCCTCCTGGCCATGACAGCATTCAAATGAAGTTGAACAACTGCCTTATTCTGTGTAAGAAGCCACATCATCTCACAGAAGGATGCTAAACTATCGTTATGAAGCGAGTTTGGAGTAAAAGCATGTTGTCTTTTGTTGGACAAGAGTATAAATGTTTCTCATGTTTGGAAAAATGTTTGACACGTGTTGCTTTTTCAAATGCACGTTATAAGTGACTCAAATTCACAGCGCTTTCAGATGGAGCAGCGTTTACAGAGCCGTATATCAATGACAAGCTGTGCATAAAAAAATAATTAATAAATAATATAAAAAACAAAATCGCAGCCTTTGCGATTTCAAAATCGCTACAAGCCAAAGCGGTTTAAGTGCGATTACATGGAAATGGCGATTAATCATGCAGCCCTACTTGTAATATTTGAGAGAGAAAAACTCTACTGCAAATCTAAAAATCCAACCACTGTAAGCACCAGTGGAGTTTTACTGGCATCTAATGGGGAATATTTGGTACTGCACCCAAACAAAATCTTAGAATATATAATTCTCAAATTTGGAACACAACTTGTATAGATTTATGGCTTTACATTTCTAGCCGTTTTAGAGTTCAATAGGTTTCATAAAATATGTATTTAATATAAAACAATGTTCATAATGTTCAAAAATCATTTTCATATACTTAAACCTCTATAACTTTTTTATTTATTTTCTGTTTTTACGTTAAGCTTTTTTTTACTTCAACAATAATCTGCCAAGGGTCTTCTTTAAAATGAGACCAAACTTAAGTCTGTGCTCCCAAGCTCCAAATTTAGCAACATAGCAATCACCCAGAACACCGTAGCAACTGCCTATCAACCACCCAGAACACTCTAGCAACCGCCTAGCAACACCATAGCAGCCATCCAGAACACCCTAGCAACCACCCAGAATACCCTAGCAACCGCCTAGCAACACCATAGCAACCATCCAGGACACCCTAGCAACCACCCAGAACACCCTAGCAATGCCCTAGCAACCACCCAGAATACCTTAGCAACTGCCAAGAAACCATAGCAACACCCTAGCAACTGCCTAGCAACCACCCAGAACACCCTAGCAACTGCCTAGCAATACCATAGCAACCACCCAGAGCACCCTAGCAACTGCCTAGCAATACCATAGCAACACCATAGCAACCACCCAGAACACCCTAGCAACCGCCTAGCAACACCATAGTAACCACCCAGAACACCCTAGCAACTGCCTAGCAACTCCATAGCAACCACCCAGAACACCCTAGCAACTGCCTAGCAATACCATGCAACCACCCAGAACACCCTAGCAACTGCCTAGCAACACCATAGCAACCACCCAAAACACCCTAGCAACTGCCTAGCAACGCACTAGCAACCACCAGGATGCCCTAGCAACACCATAGCAACCACCCAGAACAACATGCTAATCATGTTAACATCATGCTAACAACATGCTAATCAAGCTAGCATTCATGTTATCAACATGCTAATCAAGCTAACATTCATGCTAGCAACATGTTAACAGAGAATGTCTAATAAGGCGAAAAGTTTCACTCTCAGTACACTTCCGGCTTCTGAACTGGTTGCAGTTCCACTCTGGCTCCATATGAGGGCGCTCACAGGACGAGTGCAGAATGAATGGAGGTCTATGGCGCTACAGCCATCAAAATCCACTTTTCTCAGGATATAATTTTTTGTCTAGTAATTTAAATGTTGTATTCGAAAGGAGATGCAAAGAAATTACACATTGCTGGGTGTTAAGCTGGGTGTGAGTCACTTATTTGCTTTAAAAAGTCTTTTAAAGTGTCAATGACGTCATACACATCGTACGACCAGAGATACTGCTTTACGGTAATCCTTCAGTCACTCTGGTGCTTTCGCGCTCTGCACTTTGTTTTCTCTCGAGGCATCGACAACACAGCTGACAGGTAAATACACCTGTGTTTTTGTTTTGTTTGTTTCTGGTCCCGCTTCGGATGCCACGATGCCATCAAGCGGTTTCTCTGGTCGTAATCAGTCCTTCACTGACCAATCAGCGTTCATTAGCAGAATGCTAGCGTGTTATGGGCAACAACAACTCAACCTGTTAGAAATCGAAAGGACATAAGTACTCGTTCATTCAACTTTCAACCTATAACCCATGTTGAACTTGCAAAACCTACACTCAAATCTGAGATTTCTCAATGGCAATCGGGTGAAAGAGACAAATTTAGCTGTCTAGCCCCATAGACTGCCATTCATTTTGCACTCCTGGCGATCGCCCCCAGTGGAACTCTGGTGGGACTACAACCAAAATTCGGTACAATAGGACTTAATAGGGAGTGGGCAGACTCTCCGTAGACGGGCTCTGATGTTAATCAAGCTAGCATTCATGCTAGAAACATGCTAACAACATGCTAATCAAGCTAGCATCATGCTAATCATGCTAACATCATTCTAACAACATGCTAATCATAGTAAAGCATGTTAGAATGTAGTAAATCATGTTAGAAACATGGTAAATCATGTTATAATGTGGTAAATCATGGTAAATCATGGTATAACAACATGTTAATTGTGTTAGCATCTGCCCAGTGGCGAGTTTTGTCACTGCAAGCACCACTCACATTTTCTTCAAGAAATGTACATTCTAGTTGGAATTTTACTATTTCACCCAATTTTGAACTAGGTACACAAAATAGTTCCTCAGCACCTTTTGGACAAAAATGTCCCCATTAAACCCATTAAAACTGTAATTTTTAATCCCAGGGCCATTTAACTATAAAATGAAGCTAACTTTGTTAAGAGGGTTTCCTCAAGGCAAGGCCTCAAAATCACATGTGGCAAGGCCTCAAAATTAAAAATGTTACTATTTTTTACCAGATGGTGCCATTTTCTCAGGTTTGGCCTTTAAAGCAAATACTCGCTTTATTCCTGTTTTCTGCTTCTGCATATTATAGAGCCAATTGGATAAATTATGCATCTATAATTGTGTGGGTGTGTTGGTATGGATGTAAGAGTGTGGTTTGTATGTGTGTAATAAAAAAAATTGTGTGTGTGTGTGTGCTTGTTATATTTGAGAGAGAAAAACTACTGCAAATCACAAATCCAACCACTGTGTACCAGTGGAGTTTTGCTGGCATCTAATGGGGAAAATGTGGTACTGCCCACATCATCTTACTGAAAGCAATTATCAACCTCAAATTTGGAATACAACTTGTTTAGATTTATGGCTTTGATTTTCTAGAAGTTTTAGAGTTCAACATGTTTCATAAAATATACATTTTACATAAAATATAAATGTCATAAATAATTTAAACTTAAAATAATTTTAATTATAAACTTAAACCTATATAACTTTTATTTTATTTTATTTATTTTTTACTTTTTTAAATGTTTTTACTTCAACAATAATCTATCAAGGGTTTTCTTTAAAATGAGACCAAACTTAAGTCTGTGCTCCCAAGCTTAAACTTTTTGACATGGACATTTTTGTCCACTATGGACCAATGTGTAACATTTTTTAATTGATGCACAAGGGATTAAGGCACACTATGCAAGATTTGTACCTTAATATAACAGCTTCGAAATCATTTTGATGGTAAACGAACTCGTAGTAGGGCAAATCATCCCGATTGCAAAGCAGGGGGGGACGCCGCTGGCAAAACCAGCAATACAGGTTTGAGAGGTGGCGCCCGACAAATCTCGCGAGAATCACAACTTGGTTTATAGCACGACGTCACATACAGCAACAACATATGAAACAGCCTCTATGGAAGACACTAGCATGCATTTCAGACATGAATCATGGTAGAGTCAACGAAGAAAAAACGAAGAAAGCGCGGTCGGAAGAGTGCAGAGATGGCTCTGCGTGAGTGGTATTTACGACAGTAACGTTAAATACAAGTACTAATTTTATTTTAGGATTGCTTTTACTTGATTTTCATTTTTTTGTGTTTATTTTTGTATTAAAAGTGTGTAGTTTCTCTGTTGTTATGTTTGCCTGTAAAGCGCTTTGAGAAAGCAACTTTTAAAAGGCGCTATATAAAATAAATGTATTATTATTACTCCACATCGACTCTAGTGGTCGCTGTTTGAGAAAAACGGAAACTACATGGTGTGCCTTTAAGTAACTGCAGAAGAGGAAACAGATGTGATCAATTTAAAAATACTGTTCATGTCTGGCTTTATTGCTCAGTGTTATTTCAGGGTTTAGATCTTCTCTCAAATGAGACAGAACATCTCTTCTATTTTTGACTTTTTATCACCTCTTAACTTTGACTAGACTGATTTACTAAACAGGGCACATTAGCGTGAGAGCGAAATTCCAAAAAAAGTGTCTATGGGAGTGGAAAGTTCTAGGCGTGATCTACTGACGATCCGTAAATTAAAGAACACAGATGCAGCCGGATCATTTCCATAATGACCAACGCAATCTACCAGTTAGCGTCTGGATTAAAACATGTTGGTGCGCAAGCACCAGTAAATTGACGAGCGCAAACCTTAGTAACTCATGTTGCATGATTCATTTAAATACTCTCCTCCCATAAATTTTACTTCTGAAAGGGAAACTCCTACAAATGCATTTGCAATAAGGTCTAGAGCAAAATAACTGTGTCCACACCTTTTCAGCGCAAATTTTTCAGTGCGTGTCTTTAGTATATCCTGACAGTAGTTTTTTAACGCCAAAAGAGGGTTTGCGCTGGCGCAAGCTGTAAGTAAATCTGGCCCTAAGCATGTTGCATAATGATTGTTCTAAGAATCTCAAAGAATATACTATTTGTGTATTTTTTCCTACTCTAATTATGTTCTAGTTGAGGTCATTTGTAACGCAAGTAGGGCCCAAATATAAACTCAAGCTTTAAAAAATATAATTTTTAAACTCTGGGCCCACCAGGAATTTCACTAGGCCCACGTTACATCTCAAAGCTGGAGCCAGGCTTGATAATCTCACCTGCGCATAAGCAACTTCTTTTCACTTGACTGCTTAGACTCTCAACTTGCTCCACCTGCACATGTACAGCGGAGAAAATGTCAGAGACAGAAGCTGTTATCTCTATCCCCCGTCGGAAAAAAGTTGCATTTTGCAGTATGGGAATACTTTTGTATATACTAAAAACTAACGTGTGGTTGTCCTCGAGGATAGATATCCAATTTGCAAAAAAATGGGCACAAGTGGCTGCAAAAGGAGAAAACAACATCCCTCCGGGCCATGTCCCGTTTATAACTTAAAATCCCACTGTAGTCAATTTTATCCCTTAAAGGGGACATTTCATGAAAATCTGACTTTTTCCGTGTTTAAGTGCTATAATCGGGTCCCCGGTGCATCTACCAACCCAGAAAATGTGACAAGTGACAACCCAGTAACTTTGTTTTGGTAAGCCTTTTTCTGCAAGCATGTAAAAAAATAAGCCGATCAGTCTGACTTCTGATGCCTCCGCCCCTTAATCTGCTAGTTTCCACCAGCGGCGCCGCCATTTGGTTTTCGTAAGCGACAACAGTGTAACCAGTTCTAACGCAATGGCAAAAGTTCATGCAAAAGGTTCTATCGTTGCTGCACAGACAGAAACACTATTTGACCAAAAAATGTCACAGCTGTCTTAGAAAGACCTCAGTGAACTGTGTCAACCTGTGTAAAAGTTAAACATGACGGTACATGCAAATCAATGAGATGAATCAATGTAACTCCACAACAACTACATAAATGTATCCACTAACCATTTAGAAACGTCCAGGTCCAGTCTAAAAGTTGCAACCTCTTCCTGAGTCACAACAACTACATAAATGTATCCATTAACCATTCAGAAACGTCCAGGTACAGTCTAAAAGTTGCAACCTCTTCCTGAGTCTCTCCGTAAGACTGCACTCTGCTACTGGTTATTTCTGAGATTCGCGTGTTTTGTTATTGCCTGAGTATCCGAAGCTCGTGTAAAGAGGCAAATTTGACAAGCTATAATAAATGATCTGGGGGGTAATTTGAGCTGAAATTTCACAGACACAATCTTATATATATATATATATATATATATAAAACATATATACAGTGGGTACGGAAAGTATTCAGACCCCCTTAAATTTTTCACTCTTTGTTATATTGCAGCCATTTGCTAAAATCATTTAAGTTCTTTTCTTTTTTTTTCTCATTATTGTACACACAGCACCCCATATTGACAGAAAAACACAGAATTGTTGACATTTTTGCACATTTATTAAAAAAGAAAAACTGAAATATCACATGGTCCTAAGTATTCAGACCCTTTGCTCAGTATTTAGTAGAAGCACCCTTTTGATCTAATACAGCCATGAGTCTTTTTGGGAAAGATGCAACAAGTTTTTCACACCTGGATTTGGGTATCCTCTGCCATTCCTCCTTGCAGATCCTCTCCAGTTCTGTCAGGTTGGATGGTAAACGTTGGTGGACAGCCATTTTCAGGTCTCTCCAGAGATGCTCAATTGGGTTTAAGTCAGGGCTCTGTCTGGGCCATTCAAGAACAGTCACGGAGTTGTTGTGAAGCCACTCCTTCGTTATTTTAGCTGTGTGCTTAGGGTCATTGTCTTGTTGGAAGGTGAACCTTCGGCCCAGTCTGAGGTCCAGAGCACTCTGGAGAAGGTTTTCGTCCAGGATATCCCTGTACTTGGCCGCATTCATCTTTCCCTCGATTGCAACCAGTCGTCCTGTCCCTGCAGCTGAAAAACACCCCCACAGCATGATGCTGCCACCACCATGCCTCACTGTTGAGACTGTATTGGACAGGTGATGAGCAGTGCCTGGTTTTCTCCACACATACCGCTTAGAAATAAGGCCAAAAAGTTCTATCTTGGTCTCATCAGACCAGAGAATCTTATTTATCACCATCTTGGAGTCCTTCAGGTGTGCTTTCATGTGTCTTGCACTGAGGAGAGGCTTCCGTCGGGCCACTCTGCCATAAAGCCCCAACTGGTGGATGACTGCAGTGATGGTTGACTTACTACAACTTTCTCCCATCTCCCGACTGCATCTCTGGAGCTCAGCCACAGTGATCTTTGGGTTCTTCTTTACCTCTCTCACCAAGGCTCTTCTCCCCCAATAGTTCAGTTTGGCCGAACGGCCAGCTCTAGGAAGGGTTCTGGTCGTCCCAAACGTCTTCCATTTAAGGATTATGGAGGCCACTGTGCTCTTAGGAACCTTAAGTGCAGCAGAAATTTTTTTGTAACCTTGGCCAGATCTGTGCCTTGCCACAATTCTGTCTCTGAGCTCTTCAGGCAGTTCCTTTGACCACATGATTCTCATTTGCTGTAACATGCACTGTGAGCTGTAAGGTCTTATATAGACAGGTGTGTGGCTTTCCTAATCAAGTCCAATCAGTATAATCAAACACAGCTCGACTCAAATGAAGGTGTAGAACCATCTCAAGGATGATCAGAAGAAATGGACAGCACCTGAATTAAATATATGAGTGTCACAGCAAAGGGTCTGAATACTTAGGACCATGTGATATTTCAGTTTTTCTTTTTTAATAAATGTGCAAAAATGTCAACAATTCTGTGTTTTTCTGTCAATGTGGGGTGCTGTGTGTACAATAATGAGGAAAAAAAAATGACCTTAAATGATTTTAGCAAATGGCTGCAATATAACAAAGAGTGACAAATTTAAGGAGGTCTGAATACTTTCCGTACCCACTGTATATAAAACAGTATATCAGTCTGGCGAGTAAACTAAAAAAATGTACCAGCCAATGGCGATTCTAAGTGTGTGTAGAGGGTGTATATATATATATATATATATATATATATATATATATCGAGTCCGATAGTGCATTATATATATATATATATATATATATATATATATATATATATATATATATATATATATATACACACATATACAGTCCTGTGCAAAAGTCTTAGGCATGTTAATATCCCCCCCTCCAAAAAAATGGTTTTAAGTTAGTTATTTATATATTTTGCTGTAGTGTGTCAGTAGGAAATATTAGTTTACATTTCCAAACATTCTTTTTGCCATTAATTGTAATAATCCAGTGAGATTTGTGTATGCACAAGGAATCTGACAACAGCCAGGATGATCTGATCTCACCATCATCGAGTCCGTCTGTGATTACATGAAGAAACAGAAAAAACTGAGACAAACTAAATCCAGAAGAACTGCGGGAACGTCTCCAAGATGCTTGAAGAAACCTTCCTGCAAAGCTACCTGAAAAACTATGCGCAAGTGTACCTGGACAAAAGACGTTTTAAACGCAAAGGGTCGTTACACCATATATTGATTTAAATTAGTTAATAGAAGTTAAATCATAAATAAATTCAATTTGTGATTTTATTTTTGAAAGCATTCTCACTTTACAGCATTTTAACACAAGTGCCAGTACTTTTCACAGTACTGTAGCTTTGCAGGAAGGTTTCTTCAAGCATCTTGGAGACGTTCCCGCAGTTCTTCTGGATTTAGTTTGTGTCTGTTTTTTCTGTTTCTTCATGTAATCACAGACGGACTCGATGATGGTGAGATCGGATCATCCTGGCTGTTGTCCTTGTGTATACAGAAATCTCACTGGTTTATTACAATTAATGGCAAAAAGAATGTTCGGAAATGTAAACTGATATTTCCTACTGAGACACTACAGCAAAAGATATAAATAACTGACTTAAAACCATTTTGGGGGGGGGGGGGGGGGTATTAACATGCCTAAGACTTTTGCACAGTACTATATATATATATATATATATATATATATATATATATATATATATATATATATATATATGATTCCACCAAATCAGCTTATCTTTGTAAAATGGCACAGCTTTTTAAGTATCTGAATGGTTCGGTTAGAAATATATTTCTAAATGATGACCGAAATATATTACTATTGTACAATAGAATGTACTTCTCAAAGTAATAATAATAAAAATAATACAATTTATGTAAACAGTAAGGAATGTCATTGTTTTAATTTAATAAATCTCTTTTGTGCTGCAGTTTGGCAAAAAATAAAAGAATAAAAGTTGTTCATATTTAATTTACATTTTACATTTTGAAAACATTACATTTTAAAACATTAATCAAATTGTTAGATTTATGCATTCATTTCCCACCATTTTTTGACAATATATTTCTATTAAATCATAATAAGTCAAATAAATTTTCTGAATAAAATACATAGGACTCTTTTAAAAAATTACAAATTGTTAATATAAAAATAAAAATAAGTTGTTAGGCTAATCCATATTATTAAATGTAATTGACTATAAATGTTTTAAATTATTGAAATTTGAATAAACAAAAAAGTTTGTTATGATAAGGCATTTGTTCAAATTTCATTAATTTAACAGTCATTTTAACTGATGATAATAAGAACTGATTGTTTAATACCATATAGAGTATTATTTCTGAGATGGTTATAATACCACAACAGTCATTTTAACTGTTGATAATAATAACTGATTGTTTACAGACCTTGAATAAATTTTATTTGAAATAATAATAATAATAATAATAATACTTAGGAGAACTAAATTAAAATAAATTATCCATCTAATAGGAATAATTAACTAGACTTCTTTTTTATAGAAATATATCATTATAAGCCAAATCAAAGAAATGTATTGATTTTTACACTTTTAAGGGCATTTTCCCATTATTTTCTGTCTTTGCTGAAGCCTACAGACAAGAATATAATATATTTCAATTATTCAATTTGACTATGAAACATACTTACTTTTGAATGAGTGGAACCGTCCTAGAATTAAAATATTATGTCAAAAAAACTATCTCCATAATCTCCATATGAATACTGTAATGTATGTTTTATTATACACAGTGGACTGCTAAACATAGACATAACTATATCTGTAGGTCTACATGAACTAAGTAAATGACATAGTGTGACCTCTCTGAATGTCTTCTGAGAATGACTGAATGAGATGTCCGTCTCTAGGCTTTGTTATGCTGAAAGCTCAGTGTGGAGCTGATGGCTCCGCAGAGGGTGAGAGTCGAATTTACAGCCCTCGTCTGCATCACAAAGACACACTAACAAAGTGTCGAATGTCGATTGCTCTCAATTTTGCACCAACTTGTCGCCGAAAAACCTTCCAAAATCCCAACTCAGCATGTCCGTTTGCCAAAGCTTTTAAATATGGAAATAATTTTAAGTTATCCTGATTTTAAGCCTTTCAGATCCTGTATCTGATGGCTTTGTCTCATGTTGCACAACACTTTTTTGAGTTTTTTTTAATGGCATATTAATATAGTAGTATGCTATACACTTCGAACAGAGAGACTGTCTTCATATAAACTCATTACAGAATAAGCAATTAATTTCTAGTAATACGAACAACAACAAAGTTCAGTTTAGTAGACCAAAACTTTAAAAGTAAAGCGAAGCAAGCAAACACGCGATTCTTCAATAAAGGCAATTGCAAAAACATAAATCTTACCTTCACAACGCGTTCATAAAAGCTGGAAGAAATGACGAACGCCTCTCAGACCTCAGTCCTGTCGTGTAACGAACAACGCGCATTTTCCGTCTACATCCATAAACTTCATCAACTTCATGCAATGTTTACGATCGAACCGTAGTCGTGCTGGATCCTTCCTGCTTTCGCGTGTTTTACTAACTGTGGATGCATGGGATAGGCCTGCAGTAGGAGGAGCACACACACACACACACACACACACACACACACAAAAAAAAAAAAACTGGATACTTTCTCGTTTCCAGCCAGACTGACCTGGTGTTACAATGTATTCGGCTCCTAAGATATTTGGTTCCACTGGGTGGCGCATGAGTGAATAAAGTAATTTTCCTTGATGTATTATTCGGATAAATAGGTAACGCAAGGAGACAGCAGAGCAAATATGAGAGAATAACCTAAGGTGCTAGTCTCTAGGCTAATACGTTTTAATTGGTCCTTTTGATGTTATTGGCCCTTTTTTTAACTTGTGAGGCTTTAAAATACATTTGAATAGTTTTTTTTCGAAAACAAAGACTGAAATAAACCTCCACAAATGTATCTGCCTAATAAAATGCATGTAAGCTATCCTGATGTGATTATTCTGTCATCCTTAATTTCTTGCTCATTTTATAGATAGCCAGTGTTTCACAACCTCCACAGGCCCATCACTAAGACTCAAGTACCCCTCATCACCATACTACATTTCTTTCCTCATATTATAGTGGATATTGTATGACATTAAAGTTACAAAGCTTTAACAATATTGTCCAAACAGTGGACTTTTTTTCAACACTTTTGTCTTTAAGATGGGTCCACAAAAACACATAGCAATCCTTGGTTTTAACGAGTCATTTAGTAGCCATCATTTCTGTCACATTTGTTTAATAGAAAATAATAATTCTGAAACAGTATACAGTGAAGATTATCCTAAGGTATAGTCCTTCGTGGGAAAGAAATCTTTGAAATGCATGGCCAGCCTCTCCAGGAAAACCCACAATGTATGGTTTGAAAAAAAAAATTCTACACTTAATAGACAAAAGTATTTTCATGTTTGCAATAACTACTCGTTCGATATAATGCATTATGTTCTTGAGGATGTGGCTCAGTACGAAATTAAATTGCTTTTTGGTTATCTAGAGGACTTGCTTTTGAGTGTTTATGGATATTTAAAACATAAAAACAAAGCTTATTTTGGAGAGTGCTGGTAATAGCATTGGTTTAAATTCAATTCAGACTTATGTCTTGCGAAAAACCTCCCACTTTTGTTTAGTGACATTGTTCCTCCAGGACACAAACACTGGAGTTTGTTGTCATTGTTACTTCAAATAATAAACATTGTGTTTTCATTTTGTCTCACTTCAGGCATGACAGTTTATTTGAAGCACTTGATTGCTGACCACCACAAACTATTTAAGTACTTGTATCCACATAAAAATGTAATGCCTAAGCATTAACCTTTCATTACCCTTCTTCATTAAGGAAAATTGGCCCCTTATTATGTGGTCTATGAGGTTTGAGGCCAAACACAAGATGTTCAAAGATTATTTTTTTAAATTTCAAAAACATAATGAATTTTTGGCTAAAAAGCATCAGATGCCACTGCTTATCATTCGGAGTCCTTCACCCTTAAACATATTGAGTTTAGGCCAAGTAAATAATTTTCCCTTAAAGATGAGAATGTGGTCAGCAATCAAATCCTTGAAAGGATCTTGTCAAAAGATGTTTTCTCAACCAGTTGGGTTAAAGTTGATGGTGTATATAGAGCTGGACTTGTTATTTGCAGTGCAAAATGAAATTTTGTCACATGAGTGGATGTATTTTTGGATGACAATCACATTTATCTAAATAAACTATTTACAGAGAATTTTGATGAGCATCTTCATGCATTCAGAGTACTTCTAAGTGAGAAATAAAATACATTATGTAAGCCATTTGATATTCAAAGCTCACATTGTTGCGTAAGAAAGTTTGTATACCTTCTTTTCTAATGTTTTAATTAAACTTAAAATTGCACTGCGAGAATTAAAAATAAAAAGAGTTTATATAAATCCATTTAACTATGTTTTCAGTTCATTTAACAGTTTTTTGTGGATTTTTAAAACTAATTCTACCCACCTAAAACATGTAACTCTGAACAGTGTTTTTTTTTTTTTTTTTTTTTTTTGTGTTATTTTTACACCTTTTAGAGTCAAAAGGGTGTGAAATGTCTAACTATTTGGATGGATGGATGGGTGGGTGGGTGGATGTCATATTAACATATTAACATATTAACATATTAACACATTAACACATTAAGACATTAACATATTTTAACATATTTTATAAATTGAATGTTGAAGGGCTCTCAGCAAAGTAGTATCCAAAAACCAAAGCAGTGGGACAAATATCTTGATGCTGTTATGTTAGGACTAGGACAAGAAAAACTGATGATTTTTCCCAATTTTATATGATGTTTAGGTCCCTGAAGATTATCGGGTGGGTGTTCATAGACTTTTATTGTTTTGTTTCATTTTTATGTGCAAAACACTTGTAGGTAATGTGCTGGTCAGTAAGCACGATGAAGAAGAATGATATAAACCGAATTAATTTAAAAAAATGAACACAGGTGAACTATAAATGCGTAACCATGGTAACCAACTAGAGAGTAATAAGTAACCAAGGAAACTAATAATGAACACAGGCAAACCAGAACTAAGCAGGCAGAGTGAAAATGAAACCAAAATACCACAAAAGAGATTGTTCATGTGACATATATATTGCATTTAATGTGAACCAGAATGAATTTGAAATTATATTTTAAACTAGAAGTAAATGGTCCTTTTTTTTTTCAGATTGACAACTCTTTTGGCTGCATCACCACAGCAGCATCTGTGCCATCATCACCTACCATCTCTGAAGAGGCTGCATCACTTGTCACCACAGCAGCATCTGTGTCATCATCACCTACCATCTCTGAAGAGGCTACATCACCTGTCACCACAGCTGCATCTGTGTCATCATCACCTACCATCTCTGAAGAGGCTGCATCACCTGTCACCACAGCTGCATCTGTGTACCATCTCTGAAGAGGCTGCATCACTTGTCACCACAGCAGCATCTGTGTACCATCTCTGAAGAGGCTACATCACCTGTCACCACAGCTGCATCTGTGTCATCATCACCTACCATCTCTGAAGAGGCTGCATCACCTGTCACCACAGCTGCATCTGTGCCATCATCACCTACCATCTCTGAAGAGGCTGCATCACTTGTCACCACAGCTGCATCTGTGTCATCATCACCTACCATCTCTGAAGAGGCTGCATCACCTGCACTTGCACTTTTCTCTGTCTTTAAATCCATATAATTTGTGCTGTCATTGATGGAAAAATCTGTTTGCTTATAGCAGTACTTGTAACAGTATAGAAAAAAACACAAAGTATACCCTGTAGTGAAAAAAGTATACTTTATTGAATTTGAAATATATTCACTTTTCAATACTACATTGCAAATATACAAACAACATTTTTACTATCTTTAAATATATTAAAAGTATATTAGCATCATGCTTTTACCTATTTTCACAATACAACTTTTAACACACTTTAAAATAATTGTACTTTAGTATATTTTCTAAAAATATATTTTAGAAAAATATACTTGGAGTGAAAATTCAGTGTATTTATTTGCACTTTATTAAAAAAAATGTTTTAGGTATATTTTAACTGTGTGCTGGAAATGATCATTGTAACAATGCATTGAAAGTATACTTTCAAAATGCATTATATTATAGTACAATAGTATTTTGTACAAAGTATAGCTAATATTATTTATCTGTTTGCCGATAGCCGTGTGGGCAAGTATGCCGTCATGTGGCGCCATTGTGTATCGGGAACCTGAGTTCGAGGCCTGGCTCTTGGACCTTTCCACGATCCCATCCCTACCTCACTTACTGTCCTATCCTAAAAAAAACTATTTTCACAAGTAAGGTGTACATTTTCTAAACTCTTAGTACAAAAATCCAAACTAATCACACGTTGTAACACAGCTAGTCATTCTTTCAATATCTTGCTTAGAATAGATATTCTTTCGGATATCTTGCTTTCATAGCATTTATACACATTTCAGTCCACATAATCATTGTTTCAAACACAACATTATTGCAATATGTAATTAGAACATTTGGTTTAATCACCGAAACACAACAGTATGATCTTCTTTCAATTCAGTACTTTTAACAATTAATTAATTCAACGGCAAACAATGCAAGATACAGGTTTCAATTCACCCTTGTTGGTGAAATAATTAAAGGCAGACAGGCTACAGTTGCCACATTAGAAAATACACTCACATTACATAACTTATGAAATTTAATCCATAATGTTGGTAATAGTATCTATCTAGTATGTTATCAAAAGGTGTGATGAAGTGCCATGAGGTTTTGTGCTAGAACAGAGTTTGCTGTTTCCTCTCCTTTGTACTCTATCCTGCTTTATGTTCACAATTCGCAAATCTTTCTGCCAACAAATTGCAATGTGTTTTAAAATCACTAAAAGTTTGTTATCAGTATAATATTAATGTATGTTCAACACTCTTACAGTGTAATTGAAGTGCAATTGTAATTACATTTGAATTTTGTGCTGAGTGAATTCTGCATCTACATTTTCACTAGGGATGCAAAAGCAAATATGTTATGTACAGATTATATCTCTTTAATGCACAACGGAATGAGTTAGTTCTGTATACAGTGCAATGAAACAGTATGGCAAGCTTTGAATCATTCCTAGTATATGAATTGTTGATATCAGCAATTCAGTTTTTACTAGTTAAAATGATAATTCTTGATATCAGAAATGGAATTTTTACTAGTAAAAAACTAGTATCTGTAATTGTATTTTCACCTGTTTAAAATCACAATGAGCTGCTTTTCAACTTTAATTGCAGAAGTCATAATGAATTTCTTACTAGTTCAAATTCCAGTTTCATATATCAGAAAAACAATTCTTATTAGAAAAATGATCATTTTTGATACCAATAATTATGTGGTCACTAGTACAAATGTTTCTTTTTGATTTCAACAATTGAATTGCTACTAGTAAAAATGCTAGTAAAAGAATTAACATTTTACCAGCAGTTTTATATTCTGATTTTGAACAATGGAACAGTAAGTAAAGTAATTAAACTGTGGATTTCCTTGCACACATCTAATCCATGAAAATGCTATTTTGAATACAACTTCCAAAACACTATGTGTGTGTGCAGGCCTATTTATACATATATGCGCCAATTTGATGTAGCTAATGTTGTAGATTTATGTAGCAATTTAAAGAGCTGGTTGGCTTTTCAGTTTGTTAGATTCAGATGGTAAATATCAAGCTAGGTGTCCAGCCTTGATCCATCACCATGTTTATAATGAAACCATCATATTTAAAAATATAACATTAATCATATGGATTGATAAAATATATGTATTTGTTAGTACTGTAAAATTAACTTTTTAATGACAGTAGACTATATTTATTGGAAAAAAATATATATTTTTTTATCAAAATAAAGTAGGCCTACCTGAAATTTGCTTAAGTAATTGTTTTGAACAATTAAACGGGTTTTTTTTAGCTAAAGTATTTGCATCAATACTTTGTGCCTTTTGCACATAATTTATAATGCACATGCTGGTGAGCCTTTTACCCCACATGTGGGTTAAAAGGCCCACATCGCCACCTCATACATTTATAAGATCTTTGAACATACCACATTTATGATTTATTTTCACACAAAATCTGTTGCTTCTTCAATGTTAAAAAAACACAGCCTGTATATATATAGAAAGTATATACAGAAATAGAAATTATGAAAATGACTTTTGTCAATCGGAATAGACTGTTAAGGAACAGCGACAGTAAAAGCAGTAATAGGCTACGTAATGGTATTGCTTCAGTTCATAATTTAAACGTAGCCTATATAAATAGTTAAATAGCTCATATTGTGAGTTCTGTTTTGCTGTA
This sequence comes from Rutilus rutilus, assembly GCF_951802725.1. Classification (NCBI taxonomy): domain Eukaryota; kingdom Metazoa; phylum Chordata; class Actinopteri; order Cypriniformes; family Leuciscidae; genus Rutilus; species Rutilus rutilus. The sequence continues at coordinate 30,680,561 of NC_140215.1, read as the reverse complement.
GCTAGCTAAAGTAAAAATACAAAAAATATTTTTTTTGTTTCTGAATAAATAAGGACTTCGTTCATAAGAACGCCTCGGAACTCTGGAACGGCGGTGCATGCATTCGTGTGCATGCGGACAGTACCATCGCGTTTCCAGATGGCAGTTAAAAACGGAAAGTTCGCTCAAAGGTTTAACTTTACAGTTTTTTTTATTGGCTTTGGTACTGTTTTCACAAGGTGTACATTTTCAAAACTCCTTGATCTAACATCACAATCACAATGTCAAAATCACAAAGTATTCTTTTCACAACACAAAACTGTTTCATCTATATAGCCTAAATGTTTCATTCACAGAAGCTGCCTTTTATAATGCCATTACTATCAAACTTTTGATTTAAATCTCTTCTTGTTCAGTTTAATACATTTGTCTATTATTTAATCCAACTAATCTGAATGGTTAATCAATAAATCTTGATTTCTATAGGTACAGATTCTATAGATAGTTTCAAATCTGTAGTTTGTAGATTCAGTCATATGGCACAGTGAACACATTTACTGTATTGCCAGTGTAACTGGTGTGAATTATTCATTGATGTGTTTCTTTTATATATATTTTTTTTTTTTTGATTTATTGTCTATATTGTTAATATATAAGTATTCTCTCTACTTTTATATTTAGTTAATGAACATCACAAAATTTTGTTCAGATCGTTGTTCATAAGACAACATACCAGTAAAATAGCAGAACTTTTTCTTTCAAGCGAAGAAGAAAACAAGAAAAAAAATAAAAATAAAAATTTAAACGAAACAGTCCGATGAGCGTGTGCGTGGTGTGTGAAGCGAGAGTTCAGTACTATCAATGTCCAGACACTACCACCAAAACGTCAACGATGAAGATTCTTCGGTCGTCGATTTCAGAAGCGTTGTGATCCCGCGTTGTCGAACCCCAGCGATCAGCTGCAGCAGATCTGGTGCATCCGGGTCACGGCACCAAATTATGTAGCATGTCTGGAACGGACTCTCGCACATCAAAAGACCACACCACCACTCAACAATGAGATCCAAAGTTTTCTTTTTAATCTGTAACGAATAGAGGTCATCAGTGGACCAATGGAACATCAGCTTCTCTCTTTCTCTCAGATAACAGTAATAATCACGGAGAGAAGCAACATTGCGTGTGCTCGTGAGCCTTGCGCACAGGTTGACTGAGGCTATTACCAGAGCCCGTCTACGGAGAGCCTGTCCACTCCCTATTAAGCCCTATTGTACCGAATTTTGGTTGTAGTACCACCAGAGTTCCACTGGGGGCGCTCGCCATGAGTGCAAAATGAATGGGAGTCAATGGGGCTAGACGGCTAAATTAGTCTCTTTCACCCGATTGCCGTTGAGAAATCTCAGATGTGATTGTAGATTTTGCAAGTTCAACATGGGTTTTAGGTCGAAAGTTGAATGAATGAGTACTTATGTCGTTTTGATTTCTTACAGGTTGAGTTGTTGTTGCCCATAACACGCTAGCATTCTGCTAATGACGTCAGCATTCTGACGTCATTGACATTTTGAAAGACTTTTTTAAAGCAAATAAGTGACTCTAAAAAATCTAACACCCAGCAATGTGTAATTTCTTTGCATCTCCTTTCGAATACAACATTCAAATTACTAGACAAAAAATTATATCCTGAGAAAAGTGGATTTTGAGGGGTATACCGCCATTGACCTCCATTCATTCTGCACTCGTCCTGTGAGCGCCCTCATATGGAATCAGAGTGGAACTGCAACCAGTTCAGAAGCCGGAAGTGTAGTGAGAGTGAAACTTCTCGCCATATTAGACATTCTCTGCTATTACAGTGCTGCGTTCCAGTCCACTTTTAGACACGCACTTGCGAACTTCCCTAAGCACTTCCCCTTGGGGGAATCCCTGCCGCCATTTTGAAGTGCGTCCCACTTCGTTAAGTGGACGAGGGAAGTTTATATGGACAGACCCTCGTTCCCTCGATTTTGACCGAGGGAGCGAGTCTGCTTCAAATGTACACTTCAGGCACCTATATGTCCCACAATGCAGTACGATTGTGACGTCACCACATATCTCATCTAATCACCACCACAACAGACAACTCTATGATATATTAATTATATATATATATATTTGTTTAAAACAACCCAAACACACATAAACATTTGGATGCTGCATTAAACAAATTCTTAAAGGAAAAAACACCAACAAGGGTGTACCTGTATCTTAAATTAAATTATCGTTAAATTAATTGATTGTTAAAAGTACTAAACTAAAAGAAGATCATACTGTTGTGTTCTCATTACATATTACAATAAGCTTGTGTTTGAAACAATGATTATGTGGACTGAAATGTGTATAACTGTAATGAAAGCATGGATCAGGTTTTGAGAGAATGACTAGCTGTGTTACAAATGTGATCAGTTTGGATTTTTGTACTAAGAGTTTTGAAAATGTTTGAAAATCTTACTTGTGAAAATAGTACCAAAGCGGGAAAAAAAACTGTACACAACATTCACAATTAGATGAAAACGTATGAATTTTCCTGTAGATGGTAGTATAGTCTTAGAAAGTTTATTTGAAGCTTTTCAAACCTCATCGTAAAGGAGATTGCCAAATGAATCATCTGTTTCAGCACAACTTGTTGAATAATGTTGTTGTCTTTTTCCCTTTTTTTGTCTGCTTGGAGGCAAAATGTATTGTTATCATTTTGCACTAAAGTGTTATGCTTTTAAAGAAATTTAGTTTAGCAATACGAACCCTACTCTTTTAATGATGCAAAATATTTTATTGTATGTTACATCCATGATTATTTTCTTAGTTCTCTATTTCTCACACCTGTTAAAATTGTACATGAAGTAGACAGACAATGTTCTGTAATCGTCTTTCTTGCAATGTTGGAGGAAAATAAATATTATCACATAAAAGTAATATAACTTTATGTTCCAAGCCACATAATGGGAAATGGCACTCACACTGTGAAACAGGTATAAATATTCCAAGATTGGTTCATGAAAGCATTGCAATGCAACAAGTGCATAGCTTATGTTACTCCAATGCACAACATGCATATGCAATATCAAATGATATTTGATCATGTGCAAATATGTTTTTTTTTATCTCTGCAGTACACAACTGAATAAGTTGCGTGCAATGCATGCTATGCAATGCAATAACATTATATGTTACTGTATCGCTTCGTTGCACAACATAATGACATAGTTCTTGTGGTACTGTTGCAATACTGTTGGTACTGTGGTACTGTTGCATATGTTTGCAATGCAACAGTGCGTACTGCGTAGATAATGTCATGTATTTTATCTCTTCGTTAAAAAACGGAATCAGTAAGTTCTGTATGCAATGCAACAACACATTATGTGTAATCTCTTTCAGTACACAATGGATACAACGCAATGCAGTGAAATGCAACAGCACACTTGTTATATGTTCAAGCACAACGGAAATAGGTAGATTTAAATGTGAGATGAAAATATGTTATCTCGTCGTTGCACAAGTTATTGAGTATGCACTATAATGCAGCAGCTCATGTTACCTCTTTAATACACAGGAAAAAAATTAGATCTCCTCATCTAATTATATACAATGCATATACAATGCAATGCAACAGCACTTGTTAACTCTTTCATGCACAACGGAATGCGTTAGTTGTATTCACTGTAATGCAACAGCTCATGCAATATTATCTCTTCGATGCACAAATTAATGTTAGTTGTTGTATGCAATGCAATGCAACAGCACAAATGTTACCTCTTCAATGCACAACGGAATGAGTTAGTTATTGTATGCATTGCAATGCAACAAGTGCATAGCTTCTGTTATTGTTCAATGCATAGACCGTGTGTGCAATGCAATGCAACGGCACATATGTTATCTCTTCGTTGCCCAATGGAATGAGGTAGTTCTTCTATGCATTGTAATGAGACATGCTGTCTCTTCAATACAGAATAAGTTGAAATATATTATGCAATGCAATGCAACAGCAAATATGTTATCTCTTCAAGGTTTTAAGTTATATAAACTTATTTGGCTTTAACATCCTTCTGATGTTAAATCTGCCATAAGAGGTGCCTTTTTGAACAACTGAACATATTTCTGGCCTAAGAGTTCTTGAACATTAACTTACTACAGATTCATATTTGACCTATTGAAAATGTTTCTAGTCAAAGAGTACTCGATAGTTGAACTTTCTATACATACTCATAGTCTCCTTCTGTTTCTTCATAAGCCATACTGAAGGCCATGAGGTGTTCGGTCATTTCTGACCGGAACATTTTCTGTTTAGAATTTTTAAAAATCACAGCTTCATTGAAATGTTACGAGACTTTTATGGCATTTGGTATATGAACATAAAAAAAGAGGTCATGATCCGAGCATGTTAAGTGCTCTTTGGTCCAAAATGACCGACAATAGGTCGAATTCTGAGAATTTGTGTGTGTACAATCTACAAATCGGCCACGATGCAGAAAAAAAGTGCTCAACAATGAAGGGGTGACACTCTAAAACATCAAGAGTGCAAAACAGAAACACCCACCCACACACACACACATACAAACACACTTTTATACACATACACACCAATGAATTGTGATTAAAAATAAATCTGTTTAGAATTTTAAAAAATCACAGCTTCATCTGAATGTTATGAAACTTGCTGACTTTTATGGCATTAGGTATGTGAACACACAAAAAAATGTAAGGCATGATTCGAGCAGGCTAAGTGGTCGTAAAAAAAATTGACCGACCATAGGAAATGAATGGGAAATTGACAAAAACACAAAAAATCTCTACAAATCGGCCACGATTCAGAAAAAAAAGTGCTCAACAATGAAGGGGTGAAACTCTAAAACATAACATAATTAAAAATTATAATTATAACTATAATTATAATTATAATTATAATTAATATATATATTAATTATAATTATAATTATAATATATCATTAATGTAATTATTATTAAAATTATTAAAATAATAATTAAAATAATAATTAATATAATGTTATAATATAATAATAATAATAATAATAATAATAATAATAAGCTGTGTTAAAGCATTACTGTTTATTTTTGTAAAAAAAATTATTGAATTGTAATGTTACCTTTAACAAAATGCTTTCTCTGTATTCAGGTTTGACTGCAGTAATAATGCAAAAATGTGTACACTTCACATCGAATTTATTTATTTTTTTAATTATAAACCTTGGCAAAAAGTTTTATTTGAGAATTTATAAAAAATACATTTAAATCCACATCTTAAAAGTAAGTAATTTGGTCCAAAAACAACTAGAAAATTCACAAGCCTCTCCATAGAGAGCGATCTAGTGGTAAACCCATGCAATAACATGTTATATTTAATTTTCTATCAACAGATGGCGCTAATCTGACTTCAAAACAATGGATTTAAAAGGCCTTGTCTCTATATTAATCTGAAATACTGCAATAATTGAAGAAATATTTGTAAAAATTAGAAGGAAAAAATGTGTCTATTATTTTCAATGGCAAAAATTAACCATAAATATTGCATAAATATTAATAAGTACCATCAAATCCTCTCAAAATACAAAAGAAAAAATATTATTGAACAAAAATAAATTGCATTGTTTTACTGGGGTGGAGGAAGCTTCATTTTTAGGTGTCCGGTCACTTCTGACCGGGAAGATAACACGTGTTGCACCCAAACGAAGGGTTGAGTTATTTCTGATCAAAGGGTTTTAAACTATATAAACATATAGACTCCTTCTGATGATAAATCAGCCATACAGAGGTCAATCTTTGACTCTTGAGTCAATATGTATAGAAAGTTAATGTTCAATGATTTCATTGTATTCTACATCTAAACTATTAATTAGCGTATTGAAGGGAAATGATTGCAATAGCTATTCCATTAAAATGCACACACAATAACTTTGTGCAACGAAGAGATAACATTATGTGCTGTTGCATTTCATTGACAGGATCTAAAGTTATAAGAATAACATATAAGCTTGTTCTTGCACTAACTCACTCCGATGTCCAAAGAGATACCATTTTTTACAGTTGCATTCGAATGCACAAAAGACTAATTCGTCTATGCAATGAAACACATAACATATGTGCTTTCACATAGCACTGCATACTACAATAAACGTATCATTTGTGCATTGAAGGGAAATTATTGCATTAGCTGTTGCATTACAATGCATAGAAAAACCACCTCGTGTGCAAAAAAGACATAACATAAGTGGGTCAGTTTGCACCGCATTGCACACACGAGCTAAGATTTAGCATTTAAGAAAAACATATAAGCAATGCACATGTTGCATTTTAATGTATGCCAGATCTAACTCATTCCTCTGTGCGTTAGGAAATAACATGAGTGCCGGTGTAATGCATTGCACACACGATCTAACGATGTTCAAAGAACAATAATATACAAGCTAAGCACTTGTTGCATTTCAATGCATTCCAGAACAGACTTTTTCCATTGTGCAACGACGAGATATGCTGTTGCACTGCATCTCATTGATATGAGAGTGCTGTTGAAAACTGCACTGCACAGACAACGATGTGCATTGAAAAATAACATATATACGGTGTACATTTTAGGACATCCTCAGACATATGAAGACAAGGCATCATGCCTGAGACTAAATTACTTCAGTCATTGGACAAAACGGCATCGCGCCTCAGACTGAAAAGCTTCAGGTCTCAGGAAAAACAATGTCAGGTGTCAGGTCTCGCACAATTAGACATCAGACGAAACAGCCTCAGACAAAAAGGCATCAGACAAAAAGGCATCAGACGAAACGGACTCAGACTAAAAGGCATCAGACAAAAAGGCATCAGACGAAACAGCCTCAGACTAAAAGGCATCAGACGAAACGGACTCAGACTAAAAGGCATCAGACAAAAAGGCATCAAACGGACTCAGACTAAAAGGCATCAGACAAAAAGGCATCAGACGAAACGGACTCAGACTAAAAGGCATCGGACAAAACGGCAGAACTAACTCATTCCCATGTTCATTAAAGAGATAACGTGTGTTGTTGCATTTCATTGCACAAACGATCTAACGTTGAGCATTGAAGAATAACAAAGGCTGAGCACTTTTTGCATTGCATTGCATTGCACACCAGAACTAACTCATTCCATGTTCATTAAAGAGATAACGTGTGTTGTTGCATTGCATTGCACAAACGATCTAACCTTGTGCGTTCAAGAATAGAATTGGCTATGCACTTTTTGCACTGCTTTACATTGCACACCAGAACTAACTCAGATGTCCATATCTGACCTTTTGAACTTATTTGTGGTCAAAGTTACCTAAAAAAAATTCTAACTATATAAAGTTATAGACTCCTTTTGATGATAAATCAGCTATACAGAGGGCCCCTTTTTAACTACTGAACATATTTCTGGCCAAAGTGTCCTCGATCTTATGCTTTCTATACATACTCATAGACTCCTTCTGGTGCTTCATAAGCCATATAGATGTCCATATCTGACCTTTTGAACTTATTTGTGGTCAAAGTGTCATAAAAAAATTCAAACTATATAAAGTTATAGACTCCTTTTGATGATAAATCAGCTATTCAGAGGTCCCCTTTTGACCTCCTGAACATGTTTCTGGCCAAAGAGTCCTCGATATTGGGATTTCTATACATACTCATAGACTCCTTCTGGTGCTTCATAAGCCATATAGATGTCCATATCTGACCTTTTGAACTTATTTGTGGTCAAAGTGTCCTAAAAAAATTCAAACTATATAAAGTTATAGACTTCTTTTGATGATAAATCAGCTATACAGAGGGCCCCTTTTGATCTACTGAACATGTTTCTGGCCAAAGAGTCCTCAATCTTGGGCTTTCTATACATAATCATAGATTCCTTCTGATGCTTCATAAGCCATAATGATGTCCATATCTGACCTTTTGAACCTATTTGTGGTCAAAGTGTCCTCAAAATATTTCAAACAATAGAAAGTTATAGACTCCTTTTGATGATAAATCAGCTATACAGAGGTCCCCTTTTGACCTCCTGTACATATTTCTGGCCAAAGAGTCCTTGATCTTGGGCTTTCTATACATACTCATAGACTCCTTCTGATGCTTCATAAGCCATATAGATGTCCATATCTGACCTTTGGAACTTATTTCTGGTCATCAAATTTTTTAAACTATATAAAGTTATAGACTCTTTCTGATGATAAATCAGCTATTCAGAGGTCCCCTTTTGACCTACTGAACATATTTCTGGCCAAAGAGTCCTAAATGATTAACACTATACATTCAGATTGATATCTTCGGATGTTATATCATCCTGACAAAAGTCCATATTTGACATACTGAATTTTTTTTTGGCCAAGGAGTACTCGAAACTTGACCTTTCCATATATACTCATTGACTTTTTCTGATGTTACGTCAGCCATACAGAAGTCCATATTTGACCTAAAGAACATATTGTTGGCCAAAGATTCCTCGATCTTTGGCTTTCTATACATACTTATTGTCCAACTCCTTCTGATGCTTCATAAGCCATATAGATGTCCATATCTGGCGAATTGAAAATATTTTTGGCAAAAAGGTCCTCACAAGTTAACTTACTAAATACTCATAGACTTCTTCTGATGATACATCACTTTAACAGGTATGTGACCCTCTGAATATATTTTTGGCCAAAGAATCATTGAACATTAACTCTCTATACATATTGACTCAAGAGTCAAAATTTGACCTCTTTTGGTCTGATTTATCATCAGATGGAGTCTATAATTTTACATAGTTTAAAAACTTTTGAGGAACCTTTGACCAGAAATAATATTAAGTCATAAAAATGGACATAAATATGGCTTATGAAGAATCAGAAGGAGACTATGAGTATGTATAGAAAGTTCAAGATTGGCCACAAATATGTCCCTTGGGTCAAATATGGACTTCTTTATGGCTGATGTAACATCAGATGGAGTAAACGACTATGTGTAGAAAGAAACAACATAAGGAGTCAATGAGCATGTATAGAATGTTCAAGATCGAGGACTCTTTTACTAGAAATATGTTCAGTTGGTAAATTATGGAGTACTCTCTGGCTGATGAAGCACTAAAAGGAGTCAATGAGCATGTATAGAAAGTTCAAGTACATAGACTCGTTGGCCAAAAAAAAAAAAAAAAGTCATTATGGACAGTTGTCTGGCCGATGTACTATCTGAAGGAGTCTATAAGTGTGAATAGAAAGTTCAAGATCAAGGACTCTTCAGTCAGAAATATGTTCAACATGTTAAATCTGAACTACTTTATGGCTAAAGAAACAAAATAAGGCGTCACTGAGAATGTATAGAAAGTTCAAAATCTAGGACTCTTTTACCAGAAATATTTTCAGTAGGTCCATTATTGACTACTGTCTGGCTGATGAAACACTAAAAGGAGTCAATTAGCATGTACAAAATTTTCAAGTCAGAAATATGTTCAACATGTCAAATCTGGACTTCTGTATGGCTAAAGAAACAAAATAAGGCATCACTGAGAATGTATAGAAAGTTCAAGATCGAGAACTCTTTTACTTCAATAGTCAATAGCTACAATTGTCTGGCCGATGTACTATCTGAAAGAGTCTACAAGTATGAATAGAAAGTTCAAGATCGAGGACTCTTCGGTCAGAAATATGTTCATTATGTCAAATCAGAACTACTGCATGGCTGATGAAACACCAGAAAGAGTCTATGAGTATGTTTAAAAGGTTCAAGATCGAGGACTCTTTTCCCAGAAATATGTTTAGTGGGTCAAATATGGACTGCTGTCTGGCTGATGAATCAGAAGTCAATGAAGATTGAGGAAGAAGATTATGAATAGAAAGTTCAAGTTCAAAGACTCTTCAGGTAGAAATATGTTCAGTGGGTCAATTATCTATATGGAGTCACTGAGAATCTATAGAATGTTCAAGACAGAGGACTCTTTTACTATAAATATGTTCAGAGGGTCAATTATGGATTATTGTCTGCTTGTGAAACATCAGAAGGAGTCAATGAGCCTATATAGAAAGTTCAAGTTCAAGACTCTTCGGGCAGCAATATGTTCAGTAGGTCAATTATGGACTAATGTCTGGCTGATGAAACACTAAAAGGAGTCAATCAGCATGTACAGAATGTTCAAGTTCATGGACTTGTTGGCCAGAAATATGTTTAATAATTAATATGGACAATTGTCTGTCCGATGTAACTTTCTGAAAAAGTTCAAGATCAAAATCTCTTTGGTCAGAAATATGTTCAACATGTCAAATCTGGACTACTGTATGGCTGAAGAAACATCAGAAGTAAATGATTATGTATAGAAAGTTCAAGTTCATAGACTCTTCGGGCAGAAAAATGTTCAGTAGGTCAATTGTGGACAATTATCTGGCTGATGAAACATCAGAAGGAGTATGTATAGAAAGAATAAGATCAAGGTCTCTTTGGCCAGAAATATGTTCAATTGATCAAATTTTGAAATACTATATTGCTGTTGTAAAATCAAGAGTCATTGAGTATGTATTGAAAAATGTTCATAGACTCATTGGTCAGAAATAGGTTTAATAGGTCATATTGATACAATACAATACAATAATGTTTTGCTATTGTAACATCAGAAGGAGTCAATGTATAGAGAAATCAAGATTATAAACCCATCGCTCAGAAATGAGTTTAGTAGTCAATTATGGATCATTTTTTGGCTGAAGTACTATCTGAAAGCGTCTATGAGTACGTATAGAAAGATCAAGGACTCTTCCAGCCAGAAATATGTTCAATTGTCAAATATGGAAAATCAGAAGGAGATAGTAATTATGTATAGATAATTAAAGTTCTAGGTCTCTTTGGCCAGATATATGTTCAATGGGTCAAATTTGGACTAACAATATGGTTGATTTAACATCAAAAGTAGTCGATGAGAATGCATATAAACATACCTTTTGACGACTCTTTTGGCCAGAAATATGTTCTCTTGGTCAAATATGGACTACTGTATGGTGGATGTAAAATCAAAAATAGTCTAGGAGAAGGAACAGTAAGTTAAACTTTGATGATTCTTTTGCCAGAAATATGTTCAGTAGGTCAATAACTGACTTCTGTCTCAATGATAAAACATCAGAACAAGCCTATGATTATGTATAGAACGATCAAGATCGAGGACACTTTGGTTATAGAAATGTTCAATAGGTCAAATTTGAACTACACTGTATGGCTGATGAAACATCAGAAGGATTGTAAAAGCAATTAGTCTCATGTCTCATGTCTAGAAATATGTTCAAAATATAAAATTTGAACTACTGTTCAAATACATTGGATAGCAGATAATTAATTAACAAGTCTACAAGTATGTTTAGAAAGTTCAAGATCGAGGACTCTACGGTCAGAAATATATTCAATGGGTCAAGTATGGACATCTTTCAGGCTGATGAAACATCAGAAGCTGTCAATGAGCATGTACAGAAAGGTCAAGATCAGGGACTCTTTAACCAGAAATATATTAGTAGGTCAAATATGGACTTTTGTATGGCTAATGTATTATTAAGAGAAGTCAATAAGCAGAGAAAGTTCATGTTCAAAGACTCAGATATGGTCAGATATGGACATCTATATGGCTTATAAAGCACCAGAAGGAGTCTATGAGTATGTATAGAAAGCCCAAGATCAAGGACTCTTTGGCCAGAAATATGTTCAGTAGGTCAGAAGGGGCCCTCTGTATAGCTGATTTATCATCAAAGGAGTCTATAACTTTCTATAGTTTGAAAAATGTTGAGGACACTTTGACCACAAATAAGTTCAAAAGGTCAGATATGGACATCTATATGGCGTTATGAAGCATCAGAAGCAGTCTATGAGTTTGTATAGAAAGCCCAAGATCGAGGACTCTTTGGCCAGAAATATGTTCAGTAGGTCAAAAGGGGCCCTCTGTATAGCTGATTTATCATCAAAAGGAGTCTATAACTTACTATAGTTTGAAAAAATGTTAGGACACTTTGACCACAAATAAGTTCAAAAGGTCAGATATGGAAATCTATATGGCTTATGAAGCATCAGAAGGAGTCTATGAGTATGTATAGAAAGCCCAAGATCAAGGACTCTTTGGCCAGAAATATGTTTAGGATGTCAAAAGGGGACCTCTGTATAGCTGATTTATCATCAAAAGGAGTCTTTAACTTTCTATAGTTTGAAAACTTTTGAGGACACTTTGACCACAAATAAGTTCAAAAGGTCAGATATGGACATCTATATGGCGTTATGAAGCATCAGAAGCAGTCTATGAGTATGTATAGAAAGCCCAAGATCGAGGACTCTTTGGCCAGAAATATGTTCAGGAGGTCAAAAGGGGACCTCTGTATAGCTGACATCATCAAAAGGAGTCTATAACTTTATATAGTTTGAAGTTTTTTTAGGACACTTTGACCACAAATAAGTTCAAAAGGTCAGATATGGACATCTATATGGCTTATGAATCATCAGAAGGAGTCTATGAGTATGTATAGAAAGCCCAAGATCGAGGACTCTTTGGCCAGAAATATGTTCAGGAGGTCAAAAGGGGCCCTCTGTATAGCTGATTTATCATCAAAAGGAGTCTATAACTTTCTATAGTTTGAAAAATTTTGAGGACACATTGACCACAAATAAGTTCAAAAGGTCAGATAGGGACATCAATATGGCTTATGAAGCATCAGAAGGCGTCTATGAGTATGTATAGAAAGCCCAAGATCAACGACTCTTTGGCCAGAAATATGTTCAGAAGGTCAAAATGGGACCTCTGTTTAGCTGATTTATCATCAAAAGGATTCTATAACTTAAATAGTTTGAATTTGTTTTAGGACACTTTGACCACAAATAAGTTCAAAAGGTCAGATATGGACATCTATATGGCTTATGAGCATCAGAAGGAGTCTATGAGTATGTATAGAAAGCCCAAGATCGAGGACTCTTTGGCCAGAAATATGTTCAGGAGTTCAAAAGAGGCCCTCTGTATAGCTGATTTATCATCAAAAGGAGTCTATAACTTTCTATAGTTTGAAAAATTTTGAGGACACTTTGACCACAAATAAGTTAAAAAGGTCAGATATGGACATCAATATGGCTTATGAAGCATCAGAAGGCGTCTATGAGTATGTATAGAAAGCCCAAGATCAACGACTCTTTGGCCAGAAATATGTTCAGAAGGTCAAAATGGGACCTCTGTTTAGCTGATTTATCATCAAAAGGAGTCTATAACTTTCTATAGTTTGAAAACTTTTGAGGACACTTTGACCACAAATAAGTTCAAAAGGTCAGATATGGACATCTATATGGCTTATGAGCATCAGAAGGAGTCTATGAGTATGTATAGAAAGCCCAAGATCGAGGACTCTTTGGCCAGAAATATGTTCAGGAGGTCAAAAGGGGCCCTCTGTATAGCTGATTTATCATCAAAAGGAGTCTATAACTTTCTATAGTTTGAAAAATTTTGAGGACACTTTGACCACAAATAAGTTCAAAAGGTCAGATATGGACATCAATATGGCTTATGAAGCATCAGAAGGCGTCTATGAGTATGTATAGAAAGCCCAAGATCAACGACTCTTTGGCCAGAAATATGTTCAGAAGGTCAAAATGGGACCTCTGTTTAGCTGATTTATCATCAAAAGGATTCTATAACTTAAATAGTTTGAATTTTTTTTAAGACACTTTGACCACAAATAAGTTCAAAAGGTCAGATATGGAAATCTATATGGCTTATGAAGCATCAGAAGGAGTCTATGAGTATGTATAGAAAGCCCAAGATCGAGGCCTCTTTGGCCAGAAATATGTTCTGGAGGTCAAAAGGGGACCTCTGTATAGCTGATTTATCATCAAAAGGAGTCTTTAACTTTCTATAGTTTTAAAACTTTTGAGGACTCTTTGACCACAAATAAGTTCAAAAGGTCAGATATGGACATCTATATGGCTTATAAAGCATTAGAAGGAGTCAATGAGTATGTATAGAAAGCCCAAGATCAAGGACTCTTTGGCCAGAAATGTGTTCAGTAGGTCAGAAGGGGCCCTCTGTATAGCTGATTTATCATCAAAAGGAGTCTATAACTTTCTATAGTTTGAAAAAATGTTAGGACACTTTGACCACAAATAAGTTCAAAAGGTCAGATATGGACATCTATATGGCTTATGAAGCATCAGAAGGAGTCTATGAGTATGTATAGAAAACGCAAGATCGAGGACCAGGAGGTCAAAAGGGGCCCTCTGTATAGCTGATTTATCATCAAAAGGAGTCTATAACTTTATATAGTTTGAATTTTTTTTAGGACACTTTGACAAGAAGTTCAAAAGGATAGATATGGATATCTATATGGCTTATGAAGCATCAGAAGGAGTCTATGAGTATGTATAGAAAGCCCAAGATAGAGGACTCTTTGGCCAGAAATATGTTCCTTGGGTCAAATATGGAATTCTGTATGTCAGAAAAAAATTCGGTAGGTCAAATATGGACTTTTGTCAGGATGATATAACATCCGAAGATATCAGTCTGAATGTATAGTGTTAATCTTTTAGGACTTTTTGGCCAGAAATATTTTCAGTAGGTCAAAAGGGGACCTCTGTATAGCTGATTTATCATCAGAAGGAGACTATAACTTTTTATAGTTTGAAAAATTTTGAGGACACTTTGACCAGAAATAAGTTCAAAAGGTCAGATATGGACATCTATATGGCTTATGAAGCATCAGAAGGAGTTGGACTATATGAATAGAAAGCCCAAGATCGAGGACTCTTTGGCCAAAAATATGTTCCTTGGGTCAAATATGGACTTCTTTATGGCTGACGTAACATCAGAAAAAGTCAACGAGTATAAATGGTAAGGTCAAGTTTCGAGTACTCCTTGGACAGAAAAAAATTCAGTGTCAAATTTGGACCTTTGTCAGGATGATATAACATCTTTAAGGACTCTTTGGCCAGAAATATGTTCAGCAGGTCAAAAGCGTATCTATGTATAGCTCATTCTTATAACATTATGTGCTTTGCACAAACGATCTAACGTTGAGCATCATTAAAGAAACATAGGTTATGCACTTCGTGCATTGCATTGCATTGCACACCAAAACTAACTCAATGCCATGGTCATTAGAGAGATAACATATGTGTTGTTGCTTTGCACAAACTGTCTAACGTTGTGCATTGAAGAATAACATATAGTCTGTGCACTACTTGCATTGCATTGCATAACAGAACTACTCGATCCCATGTTCATTACAAAGATAACGTGTGTTGTTGCATTGCATTGCATTGCACACACGACCTAACGTTGTGCATTGAAGAATAACATAGGCTATGCACTTCTTGCATTGCATTGCATTGCACACCAGAACTAACTCATTCTCATGTTCATTAAAGAGATAACATATGTGTTGTTGCAATTGCATTGCACAAACGATATAACGTTGTGCACTGAAGAATAACTTATTGGTTATGCATATTTCGCATTGCATTGCACACCAGAACTAAATCATTCCCATGTTCATTATAGAGATGATATGTGTGTTGATGCATTGCATTGCATTGCATTGAATTGTATTGCACTAACGATCTAACGATGTGCACTGAAGAAAAACTTTTAGGTATGCACTTTTTGCACTGCATTGCATTGCACACCAGAACTAAATCATTCCCATGTTCAAAAAAGAGATAACGTTTGTTGGTGCATTGCATTGCATTGCATTGCACAAACGATCTAACGTTGTGCACTGAAGAATAACATATAGGTTATACACTTTTTGCATTGCATTGCACTGCACACCAGAACTAAATCATTCCCATGTTCATTAAAGACATAACACGTGTTGTTGCATTGCAGTGTATTGCATTGCATTGATTTGCATTGCTTTGCACTGCATTGCATTGCACTGCATTGCACTGCATTGCTTTGCATTGCTTTGCATTGCTTTGCATTGCATTGCACTAACGATCTAAAGTTGTGCACTGAAGAATAACATATGGGTCATGCACTTTTTGCATTGCATTGCATACCAGAACTAAATCATTAAAGACATATCGTGTGTTGTTGCATTGCATTGTATTGCATTGCATTGCATTGCAATGTATTGCAATGCAATGTTTTGCGTTGCATTACATTCATTTACATTGCATTGCACTGCATTGCATTGCACTAAAGATCTAACGTTGTGCACTGAAGAATAACATATAGGTTATGCTCTTTTCGCAGTGCATTGCACACCAGAACAAAATCATTCCCAAGTTCATTATAGAGATGACATGTGTGTTGTTGCATTGCATTGCATTGCATTGAATTGCATTGCACTAACGATCTAACGTTGTGCACTGAAGAATAACATATGTTATGCACTTTTTGCATTGCATTGCACACCAGAACTACCTCATTCCCATGTTGATTAAAGACATAACGTGTGTTGTTGCATTGCATTGTATTGCACTATATTGATTTGCATTGCTTTGCATTACTTTGCACTGCATTGCATTGCACTAAAGATCTAACGTTGTGCACTGAAGAATAACATATAGGTTATGCACTTTTCGCATTGCATTGCATTGCACACCAGAACTAAATCATTCCCATGTTCATTAAAGACATAACGTGTGTTGTTGCATTGCATTGTATTACATTGCATTGCTTTGCATTGCTTTGCACTGCATTGCATTGCACTAACGATCTAACGTTGTGCACTGAAGAATAACATATGTTATGCACTTTTTGCATTGCATTGCACACCAGAACTACCTCATTCCCATGTTCATTAAAGACATAACGTGTGTTGTTGCATTGCATTGTATTGCATTGCATTGCATTGCAATGTATTGCAATGCAATGTTTTGCGTTGCGTTGCATTACATTGATTTGCATTGCTTTGCACTGCATTGCATTGCACTAAAGATCTAACATTGTGCACTGAAGAATAACATATGTTATGCACTTTTTGCATTGCATTGCACACCAGAACTACCTCATTCCCATGTTCATTATAGAGTTGATATGTGTGTTGTTGCATTGCATTGCATTGCATTGCATTGAATGTAATTTAATTGAATTGCATTGCATTGCATTGCATTGCATTGCATTGCACTAACGATCTAACTTTGTGCACTAAAGAATAACAATATAGGTTATGCACTTTTTGCATTTCATTGCATTGCACACCAGACATAAATCATTCCCATGTTCATTAAAGAGACAACGTTTGTTGGTGCACTTTTTCTAACGATCTAACGTTGTGCACTGAAGAATAACATACGTTATGCACTTTTGCATTGCATTGCACACCAGAACTACCTCATTCCCATGTTGATTAAAAACATAAAGTGTGTTGTTGCATTGCATTGCATTGCATTTATTTGCATTGCTTTGCACTGCATTGCATTACATTGCATTGTATTGCATTGTATTGCATTGTATTGCATTGCATTGCATTGCATTGCACAAACGATCTAACGTTGTGCACTGAAGAATAACATATAGGTTATGCACTTTTCGCATTGCATTGCACACCAGAACTACCTCATTACCATGTTGATTAAAGACATAACGAGAATTTTTCATTGCATTGATTTGCATTGCATTGATTTGCATTGCTTTACATTACTTTGCACTGCATTGCCTTGCACTAACGATCTAACGTTGTGCACTGAAGAATAACATATAGGTTATGCACTTTTCGCATTGCATTGCATACCAGAACTAAATCATTCCCATGTTCATTAAAGACATAACGTGTGTTGTTGCATTGCATTGCATTGCATTGCATTGCTTTGCATTGCTTTGCATTGCTTTGCATTGCTTTGCATTGCTTTGCATTGCTTTGCATTGCACTAACGATCTAACGTTGTGCACTGAAGAATAACGTATGTTATGCACTTTTTGCATTGCATTGCACACCAGAACTACCTCATTCCCATGTTGATTAAAAACAAAACGTGTGTTGTTGCATTGCATTGCATTGCATTGCATTGCATTGCATTGTATTGCACTATATTGATTTGCATTACTTTGCACTGCATTGCATTGCATTGCATTACACTAACGCTCTAACGTTGTGCACTGAAGAATAACATATAGGTTATGCACTTTTTGCATTGCATTGCACACCAGAACTAAATCATTCCCATGTTCATTAAAGACATAACGTGTGTTGTTGCATTGCATTGTATTGCATTGCATTGATTTGCATTGCTTTGCACTGCATTGCATTGCACTAACGATCTAACGTTGTGCACTGAAGAATAACATATATGTTATGCTCTTTGCGCATTGCATTGCACAGCAGAACAAAATCATTCCCAAGTTCATTATAGAGATGATATGTGTGTTGTTGAATTGCATTGTATTGCATTGCATTGCATTGCATTGCATTGAATTGCATTGCATTGCATTGCATTGCACTAACGATCTAACTTTGTGCACTAAAGAATAACATATAGGTTATGCACTTTTTGCATTTCATTGCATTGCACACCAGACCTAAATCATTCCCATGTTCATTAAAGAGACAACGTTTGTTGGTGCACTTTTTGCTAACGATCTAACGTTGTGCACTGAAGAATAACATACGTTATGCACTTTTTGCATTACATTGCACACCAGAACTACCTCATTCCAATGTTGATTAAAAACATAACGTGTGTTGTTGCATTGCATTGCATTGCATTTATTTGCATTGCTTTGCATTGCTTTGCCCTGCATTGCATTGCATTACATTACATTGCATTGTATTGCATTGCATTGCATTGCATTGCATTGCATTGCACTAACGATCTAACGTTGTGCACTGAAGAATAACATATAGGTTATGCACTTTTCGCATTGCATTGCACACCAGAACTACCTCATTCCCATGTTGATTAAAGACATAACGAGAATTTTTCATTGCATTGTATTGCACTATATTGATTTGCATTGCTTTGCACTGCATTGCATTTCATTGCATTACACTAACGCTCTAACGTTGTGCACTGAAGAATAACATATAGGTTATGCACTTTTCGCATTGCATTGCATTGCATACCAGAACTAAATCATTCCCATGTTCATTAAAGACATAACGTGTGTTGTTGCATTGCATTGTATTGCATTGCAATGCTTTGCATTGCTTCATTGCTTTGCATTGCTTTGCTTCGCATTGCTTTGCACTGCATTGCTTTGCATTGCATTGCTTTGCACTGCATTGCATTGCACTAACGATCTAACGTTGTGCACTGAAGAATAACATATAGGTTATGCTCTTTTCACATTGCATTGCACACCAGAACAAAATCATTCCCAAGTTCATTGTAGAGATGATATGTGTGTTGTTGCATTGCTTTGCACAGCATTGCATTGCATTGCATTACACTAACGCTCTAACGTTGTGCACTGAAGAATAACATATATGTTATGCACTTTTTGCATTGCATTGCACACCAGAACTAAATCATTCCCATGTTCATTAAAGACATAACGTGTGTTGTTGCATTGCATTGTATTGCATTGCATTGATTTGCATTGCTTTGCACTGCACTGCATTGCACTAACGATCTAACGTTGTGCACT
The DNA here is from genome assembly GCF_951802725.1 of Rutilus rutilus. NCBI lineage: Eukaryota > Metazoa > Chordata > Actinopteri > Cypriniformes > Leuciscidae > Rutilus > Rutilus rutilus. Next base: position 30,661,031 of record NC_140215.1, on the reverse strand, counting down.
GAAGAATAACATATGTTATGCACTTTTTGCATTGCATTGCACACCAGAACTACCTCATTCCCATGTTGATTAAAAACAACGTGTGTTGTTGTATTGCATTGCATTGCATTGCATTGCATTTATTTGCATTGCACTAACGATCTAACGTTGTGCACTGTAGAATAACATATAGGTTATGCACGTATTGCATTGCATTGCACACCAGAACTAAATCATTCCCATGTTCATTAAAGACATAACGTGTGTTGTTGCATTGCATTGTATTGCATTGCATTGCTTTGCATTGCTTCATTGCTTTGCATTGCTTTGCATTGCTTTGCATTGCTTTGCATTGCATTGCTTCGCATTGCTTCGCATTGCTTTGCACTGCATTGCTTTGCATTGCATTGCATTGCTTTGCTTTGCTTTGCTTTGCATTGCATTGCATTGCATTGCACTAACGATCTAACGTTGTGCACTGAAGAATAACATATAGGTTATGCACTTTTTGCATTTCATTGCACACCAGACCTAAATTGCCATGTTCATTAAAGAGATAACGTTTGTTGGTGCACTGCATTGCATTAGCGATGTAACGTTGTGCACTGAAGAATAACATATGTTATGCACTTTTTGCATTGCATTGCACACCAGAACTACCTCATTCCCATGTTGATTAAAAACAACGTGTGTTGTATTGCATTGCATTGCATTGCATTGCATTGAATTGCATTTATTTGCATTGCTTTGCATTGCATTGCATTGCATTGCATTGCATTGCATTGCATTGATTTGCATTGCTTTGCACTGCACTGCATTGCACTAACGATCTAACGTTGTGCACTGTAGAATAACATATAGGTTATGCACGTATTGCATTGCATTGCACACCAGAACTAAATCATTCCCATGTTCATTAAAGACATAACGTGTGTTGTTGCATTGCATTGTATTGCATTGCAATGCTTTGCATTGCTTTGCATTGCTTTGCATTGCTTTGCACTGCATTGCTTTGCATTGCTTTGCACTGCATTGCTTTGCATTGCTTTGCATTGCTTTGCATTGCATTGCTTTGCACTGCATTGCATTGCACTAACGATCTAACGTTGTGCACTGAAGAATAACATATAGGTTATGCTCTTTTCGCATTGCATTGCACACCAGAACAAAATCATTCCCAAGTTCATTGTAGAGATGATATGTGTTGTTGCATTGCTTTGCACTGAATTGCATTGCATTGCATTACACTAACGCTCTAACGTTGTGCACTGAAGAATAACATATATGTTATGCACTTTTTGCATTGCATTGCACACCAGAACTAAATCATTCCCATGTTCATTAAAGACATAACGTGTGTTGTTGCATTGCATTGTATTGCATTGCATTGCATTGCACTAACGATCTAACTTTGTGCACTAAAGAATAACATATAGGTTATGCACTTTTTGCATTTCATTGCATTGCACACCAGACCTAAATCATTCCCATGTTCATTAAAGAGACAACGTTTGTTGGTGCACTTTTTGCTAACGATCTAACGTTGTGCACTGAAGAATAACATACGTTATGCACTTTTTGCATTGCATTGCACACCAGAACTACCTCATTCCAATGTTGATTAAAAACATAACGTGTGTTGTTGCATTGCATTGCATTTATTTGCATTGCTTTGCCCTGCATTGCATTGCATTACATTACATTGCATTGTATTGCATTGCATTGCATTGCACTAACGATCTAACGTTGTGCACTGAAGAATAACATATAGGTTATGCACTTTTCGCATTGCATTGCACACCAGAACTACCTCATTCCCATGTTGATTAAAGACATAACGAGAATTTTTCATTGCATTGTATTGCACTATATTGATTTGCATTGCTTTGCACTGCATTGCATTTCATTGCATTACACTAACGCTCTAACGTTGTGCACTGAAGAATAACATATAGGTTATGCACTTTTCGCATTGCATTGCATTGCATACCAGAACTAAATCATTCCCATGTTCATTAAAGACATAACGTGTGTTGTTGCATTGCATTGTATTGCATTGCAATGCTTTGCATTGCTTCATTGCTTTGCTTTGCATTGCTTTGCATTGCTTCACATTGCTTCGCATTGCTTTGCACTGCATTGCTTTGCATTGCATTGCTTTGCACTGCATTGCATTGCACTAACGATCTAACGTTGTGCACTGAAGAATAACATATAGGTTATGCTCTTTTCGCATTGCATTGCACACCAGAACAAAATCATTCCCAAGTTCATTGTAGAGATGATATGTGTGTTGTTGCACTGCATTGCATTGCACTAACGATCTAACGTTGTGCACTGAAGAATAACATATGTTATGCACTTTTTGCATTGCATTGCACACCAAAACTACCTCATTCCCATGTTGATTAAAAACAACGTGTGTTGTTGTATTGCATTGCATTGCATTGCATTGCATTGCATTGCATTTATTTGCATTGCACTAACGATCTAACGTTGTGCACTGTAGAATAACGGTAACACTTTAAAATACGGATCCTTCGTTAATGAATAACTACACAGGAACAAATGAGTAACACAATGTTAACAATCTAGTAACTACAGTTAACTAACAAGTAACTCTGATTAACGAATTAGTAAGTAATAGCACACAGATTTAAGTGGTAGTTCACTATTAACTAATCAATAACTACTATTTTTTAATACTTCCCAGAGAACTACTGAATTTTTTACAGATTTAAGTGGTAGTTCACTAATAACTAATCAATAACTACAATTTTTTAATACTTCCCAGAGAAATAATGAAAAAAAATTCACAATTCATGCAAAACTTAATAACTAATGCAGGAAAAATTACTAGCACTAGATTAACATTACTGCTAGATACTGTACACTAATTATCAATATGTAATAGCGTAGCAGACTTATGATTTGGGAAAGCTGTCAATAATTAGCCTATGCACTGCTGTCTTTTAGAGAACTATTCATAAACTAAATAATTTTTAAGAATTGTTTTTATAAATGCACTTGTCTGGAACACTTACCCTGTGGCCGATTTTCCGGCATTCCTCTGGACTGGCTTTGAATAACTAGACTCATCATGGTGAGTACTGGAACATACTGAGTCATCAGCCATCCAAATACCAGTTATTTTATTATTTAACCTACCTCTCAAAATTGTTTTTATGTATGTCTCTTTGTTCATATGTATATATATATATATATATATATATATATATATATATATAGGCTATATATATATATAAATATGTGTGTGTATATATATCCTGTGAATGATTAGATGATTCTACCCTTTCGGGTTGGCTCTTCATTAGTAACTACAGCATGGAATCATGATAACTAGTAATGACTCAAGTGTTAATGCATACTTTTATAGGACTTACAAATTATTTGGATCCGTATTCTAAAGTGAAGATCATGTTAACTAACTAGTAATGACTCAAGTGTCACTACATACCTCTATAGGAACTACTAATTATTTGGATCCGTATTCTAAAGTGAAGATCATGTTAACTAACTAGTAATGACTCAAGTGTTACTACATACCCCTATTTGGATCCGTATTCTAAAGTGAAGATCATGTTAACTAACTAGTAATGACTCAAGTGTTACTACATACCTCTATAGGAACTACTAATTATTTGGATCCGTATTCTAAAGTGAAGATCATGTTAACTAACTAGTAATGACTCAAGTGTTACTACATACCCCTATTTGGATCCGTATTCTAAAGTGAAGATCATGTTAACTAACTAGTAATGACTCAAGTGTTACTACATACCCCTATTTGGATCCGTATTCTAAAGTGAAGATCATGTTAACTAACTAGTAATGACTCAAGTGTCTCAAATGACTCAAGCTATAATAAAATAACTGGTATTTGGATGGCTGATGACTCAGTATGTTCCAGTACTCACCATGATGAGTCTAGTTATTCAAAGCCAGTCCAGAGGAATGCCGGAAAATCGGCCACAGGGTAAGTGTTCCAGACAAGTGCATTTATAAAAACAATTCTTAAAAATTATTTAGTTTATGAATAGTTCTCTAAAAGACAGCAGTGCATAGGCTAATTATTGACAGCTTTCCCAAATCATAAGTCTGCTACACTATTACATATTTATAGTTAGTGTACAGTATCTAGCAGTAATGTTAATCTAGTGCTAGTAATTTGTCCTGCATTAGTTATTAATTAGTTTTGCATGAATTGTGAATTTTTTTCATTATTTCTCTGGGAAGTATTGAAAAATAGTAGTTATTGATTAGTTATTAGTGAACTAACACTTAAATCTGTAAAAAAATTCAGTAGTTCTCTGTGAAGTATTAAAAAATAGTAGTTATTGATTAGTTAATAGTGAACTACCACTTAAATCTGTGTGCTATTACTTACTAATTCGTTAATCAGAGTTACTTGTTAGTTAACTGTAGTTACTAGATTGTTAATATTGTGTTACTCATTTGTTCCTGTGTAGTTATTCATTAACGAAGGATCCGTATTTTAAAGTGTTACCAGAATAACATATAGGTTATGCACGGATTGCATTGCATTGCACACCAGAACTAAATCATTCCCATGTTCATTAAAGACATAACGTGTGTTGTTGCATTGCATTGTATTGCATTGCATTGCTTTGCATTGCTTCGCATTGCTTCGCATTGCTTTGCACTGCATTGCTTTGCATTGCATTGCTTTGCTTTGCATTGCATTGCATTGCATTGCATTGCATTGCACTAACGATCTAACGTTGTGCACTGAAGAATAACATATAGGTTATGCACTTTTTGCATTTCATTGCACACCAGACCTAAATCATTGCCATGTTCATTAAAGAGATAACGTTTGTTGGTGCATTGCATTGCATTGCATTAGCGATGTAACGTTGTGCACTGAAGAATAACATATGTTATGCACTTTTTGCATTGCATTGCACACCAGAACTACCTCATTCCCATGTTGATTAAAAACAACGTGTGTTGTATTGCATTGAATTGCATTGCATTGCATTGCATTGCATTGCATTGAATTGAATTGCATTTATTTGCATTGCTTTGCATTGCATTGCATTGCATTGCATTGCATGCATTGCATTGCATTGCATTGCATTGCACTAATGATCTAACGTTGTGCACTGTAGAATAACATATAGGTTATGCACGTATTGCATTGCATTGCACACCAGAACTAAATCATTCCCATGTTCATTAAAGACATAACGTGTGTTGCTGCATTGCATTGTATTGCATTGCAATGCTTTGCATTGCTTCATTGCTTTGCATTGCTTTGCATTGCTTTGCATTGCTTTGCATTGCTTTGCATTGCTTTGCATTGCTTTGCACTGCATTGCTTTGCATTGCTTTGCATTGTTTTGCATTGCTTTGCATTGCTTTGCATTGCTTTGCATTGCTTTGCATTGCTTTGCATTGCTTTGCATTGCTTTGCATTGCATTGAACTAACGATCTAACGTTGTACACTGAAAAATAACATATAGGTTATGCTCTTTTCGCATTGCATTGCACACCAGAACAAAATTATTCCCAAGTTCATTGTAGAGATGATATGTGTGTTGTTGCACTGCACTTTTTGCATTTCATTGCACACCAGACCTAAATCATTGCCATGTTCATTAAAGAGATAACGTTTGTTGGTGCATTGCATTGCATTGCATTAGCGATGTAACGTTGTGCACTGAAGAATAACATATGTTATGCACTTTTTGCATTGCATTGCACACCAGAACTACCTCATTCCCATGTTGATTAAAAACAACGTGTGTTGTATTGCATTGCATTGCATTGCATTAGCGATGTAACGTTGTGCACTGAAGAATAACATATGTTATGCACTTTTTGCATTGCATTGCACACCAGAACTACCTCATTCCCATGTTGATTAAAAACAACGTGTGTTGTATTGCATTGAATTGCATTGCATTGCATTGCATTGCATTGAATTGAATTGCATTTATTTGCATTGCTTTGCATTGCATTGCATTGCATTGCATTGCATTGCATTGCATTGCATTGCATGCATTGCATTGCATTGCATTGCATTGCACTAATGATCTAACGTTGTGCACTGTAGAATAACATATAGGTTATGCACGTATTGCATTGCATTGCCCACCAGAACTAAATCATTCCCATGTTCATTAAAGACATAACGTGTGTTGCTGCATTGCATTGTATTGCATTGCAATGCTTTGCATTGCTTCATTGCTTTGCATTGCTTTGCATTGCTTTGCATTGCTTTGCATTGCTTTGCATTGCTTTGCATTGCTTTGCATTGCTTTGCACTGCATTGCTTTGCATTGCTTTGCATTGTTTTGCATTGCTTTGCATTGCTTTGCATTGCTTTGCATTGCTTTGCATTGCTTTGCATTGCATTGAACTAACGATCTAACGTTGTACACTGAAAAATAACATATAGGTTATGCTCTTTTCGCATTGCATTGCACACCAGAACAAAATTATTCCCAAGTTCATTGTAGAGATGATATGTGTGTTGTTGCACTGCACTTTTTGCATTTCATTGCACACCAGACCTAAATCATTGCCATGTTCATTAAAGAGATAACGTTTGTTGGTGCATTGCATTGCATTGCATTAGCGATGTAACGTTGTGCACTGAAGAATAACATATGTTATGCACTTTTTGCATTGCATTGCACACCAGAACTACCTCATTCCCATGTTGATTAAAAACAACGTGTGTTGTATTGCATTGCATTGCATTGCATTGCATTGCATTGCATTGAATTGCATTTATTTGCATTGCTTTGCATTGCTTTGCATTGCATTGCATTGCATTGCATTGCATTGCATTGCATTGCATTGCACTAACGATCTAACGTTGTGCACTGTAGAATAACATATAGGTTATGCACGTATTGCATTGCATTGCACACCAGAACTAAATCATTCCCATGTTAATTAAAGACATAACGTGTGTTGTTGCATTGCATTGTATTGCATTGCAATGCTTTGCATTGCTTCATTGCTTTGCATTGCTTTGCATTGCTTTGCATTGCTTTGCATTGCTTTGCATTGCTTTGCATTGCTTTGCATTGCTTTGCATTGCTTTGCATTGCTTTGCACTGCATTGCTTTGCACTGCATTGCTTTGCATTGCATTGCTTTGCATTGCTTTGCATTGCTTTGCATTGCATTGCTTTGCATTGCTTTGCATTGCTTTGCATTGCTTTGCATTGCTTTGCATTGCATTGCTTTGCACTGCATTGCATTGCACTAACGATCTAACGTTGTGCACTGAAGAATAACATATAGGTTATGCTCTTTTCGCATTGCATTGCACACCAGAACAAAATCATTCCCAAGTTCATTGTAGAGATGATATGTGTTGTTGCATTGCTTTGCACTGCATTGCATTGCATTGCATTACACTAACGCTCTAACGTTGTGCACTGAAGAATAACATATATGTTATGCACTTTTTGCATTGCATTGCACACCAGAACTAAATCATTCCCATGTTCATTAAAGACATAACGTGTGTTGTTGCATTGCATTGTATTGCATTGCATTGCTTTGCATTGCTTCATTGCTTTGCATTGCTTTGCATTGCTTCGCATTGCTTTGCATTGCTTCGCATTGCTTCGCATTGCTTTGCACTGCATTGCTTTGCATTGCATTGCTTTGCTTTGCTTTGCTTTGCTTTGCTTTGCTTTGCTTTGCTTTGCTTTGCTTTGCTTTGCTTTGCATTGCATTGCATTGCACTAACGATCTAACGTTGTGCACTGAAGAATAACATATAGGTTATGCTCGTTTCGCATTGCATTGCACACCAGAACAAAATCATTCCCAAGTTCATTGTAGAGATGATATGTGTGTTGTTGCATTGCATTGCATTGCATTGCATTGCATTGCACTGCATTGCATTGCATTGCATTGCATTGCTTTGCACTGCATTGCATTGCATTGCATTGCATTGCACTAACGATCTAATTTTGTGCACGAAAGAATAACATATAGGTTATGCACTTTTTGCATTTCATTGCACACCAGACCTAAATCATTGCCATGTTCATTAAAGAGATAACGTTTGTTGGTGCATTGCATTGCATTGCATTAGCGATGTAACGTTGTGCACTGAAGAATAACATATGTTATGCACTTTTTGCATTGCATTGCACACCAGAACTACCTCATTCCCATGTTGATTAAAAACAACGTGTGTTGTATTGCATTGCATTGCATTGCATTGCACTAACGATCTAACGTTGTGCACTGTAGAATAACATATAGGTTATTCACGTATTGCACGTATTGCACACCAGAACTAAATCATTCCCATGTTCATTAAAGACATAACGTGAGTTGTTGCATTGCATTGCATTGCATTGTATTGCATTGCAATGCTTTGCATTGCTTCATTGCTTCATTGCTTCATTGCTTTGCATTGCTTTGCACTGCATTGCTTTGCATTGCATTGCTTTGCACTGCATTGCATTGCACTAACGATCTAACGTTGTGCACTGAAGAATAACATATAGGTTATGCTCTTTTCGCATTGCATTGCACACCAGAACAAAATCATTCCCAAGTTCATTGTAGAGATGATATGTGTGTTGTTGCACTGCATTGCACTAACGATATAACGTTGTGCACTGAAGAATAACATATAGGTTTTGCTCTTTTCGCATTGCATTGCACACCAGAACAAAATCATTCCCAAGTTCATTGTAGAGATGATATGTGTGTTGTTGCATTGCTTTGCACTGCATTGCATTTATTTGCATTGCTTTGCATTGCTTTGCATTGCTTTGCATTGCATTGCATTGCATTGCATTGCATTGCACTAACGATCTAACGTTGTGCACTGTAGAATAACATATAGGTTATGCACGTATTGCATTGCATTGCACACCAGAACTAAATCATTCCCATGTTCAGTAAAGACATAACGTGTGTTGTTGCATTGCATTGCATTGTATTGCATTGCATTGCATTGCTTTGCATTGCTTTGCATTGCTTTGCATTGCTTTGCATTGCTTTGCATTGCTTTGCATTGCTTCATTGCTTTGCATTGCTTTGCATTGCTTTGCATTGCTTTGCTTTGCATTGCATTGCATTGCATTGCATTGCATTGCATTGCTTTGCACTGCATTGCATTGCATTGCATTGCAGTGCATTGCATTAACGATCTAATTTTGTGCACGAAAGAATAACATATAGGTTATGCACTTTTTGCATTTCATTGCACACCAGACCTAAATCATTCCCATGTTCATTAAAGAGATAACGTTTGTTGGTGCATTGCATTAGCGATGTAACGTTGTGCACTCAGGAATAACATATAGGTTATGCACTTTTTGCATTGCATTGCACACTAGAACTTATCCATTCCCATGTTCATTAAAGAGATGGTATGTGTGTTGTTGCATTGCATTGCACTAACGATCTAACGTTGGGCACTGAAGAATAACATATAGGTTATGCACTTTTCGCATTGCATTGCATTGCATTGCATACCACTCTACTAAATCATTCCCATGTTCATTAAAGAGATAACGTGTGTTGTTGCAATTGCATTGCATTGCATTTAATTGCACAAACGATCTAGCGTTGTGCACTGAAGAAAAACAAAGAGGTTATGCACTTTTTGCATTGCATTGCACATCAGAACTAAATCGTACCCATGTTCATTAAAGAGATAATGTTTGTTGTTGCATTGCATTGCATTGCATTGCACAAACGATCTAACGTTGTGCTCTGAAGAATAACATATAGGTTATGCACTTTTCGCATTGCATTGCACACCAGAAATAAATCGTTCCCATGTTCTTTAAAGAGATGATATGTGTGTTGTTGCATTGCAATTGCACTAGCGATGTAACGTTGTGCACTGAAGAATAACATATAGGTTATGCACTTTTTGCATTGTATTGCATTGCACACTAGAACTTAACCATTCCCATGTTCATTAAAGAGATAACATATGTGTTGTTGCATTGCATTGCACAAACGATCTAACGTTGTGCACTGAAGAATAACATATAGGTTATGCACTTTTCGCATTGCATTGCACACCAGAAATAAATCATTCCCATGTTCTTTAAAGAGATGATATGTGTGTTGTTGCATTGCATTGCACTAGCGATGTAACGTTGTCCAATGAAGAATAACATATAGGTTATGCACTTTTTGCATTGCATTCTATTGCACACTAGAACTTATCCATTCCCATGTTTATTAAAGAGATGGTATGTGTGTTGTTGCATTGCATTGCACTAACGATCTAACGTTGTGCACTGAAGAATAACATATAGGTTATGCACTTTTTGCATTGCACATCAGAACTAAATCATTCCCATGTTCATTATAGAGATAACGTGTGTTGTTGCAATTGCATTGCATTGCATTTTATTGCACAAACGATCTAACGTTGTGCACTGAAGAAAAACATATAGGTTATGCACTTTTTGCATTGCATTGCATTGCACATCAGAACTAAATCATTCCCATGTTCATTAAAGAGATAATGTTTGTTGTTGCATTGCATTGCATTGCATTGCATACCACTCTACTAAATCATTCCCATTTTCATTAAAGAGATAACGTGTGTTGTTGCAATTGCATTGCATTGCATTTTATTGCACAAACGATCTAACGTTGTGCACTGAAGAAAAACATATAGGTTATGCACTTTTTGCATTGCATTGCATTGCACATCAGAACTAAATCGTACCCATGTTCATTAAAGAGATAATGTTTGTTGTTGCAATTGCATTGCATTGCATTTTATTGCACAAACGATCTAACGTTGTGCACTGAAGAAAAACAAAGAGGTTATGCACTTTTTGCATTGCATTGCATTGCACATCAGAACTAAATCATTCCCATGTTCATTATAGAGATAATGTTTGTTGTTGCATTGCATTGCATTGCACAAACGATCTAACGTTGTGCTCTGAAGAATAACATATAGGTTATGCACTTTTCGCATTGCATTGCACACCAGAAATTAATCATTCCCGTGTTCTTTAAAGAGATGATAAGTGTGTTGTTGCATTGTATTGCACTAGCGATGTAACGTTGTGCACTGAAGAATAACATAGGTTATGCACTTTTTGCATTGCTTTGCATTACACACTAGAACTTAACCATTCCCATGTTCATTAAAGAGATGGTATGTGTGTTGTTGCATTGCATTGCACTAACGATCTAACGTTGTGCACTGAAGAATAACATATAGGTTATGCACTTTTCGCATTGCATTGCATTGCATACCACTCTACTAAATCATTCCCATTTTCATTAAAGAGATAACGTGTGTTGTTGCAATTGCATTGCATTGCATTTTATTGCACAAACGATCTAACGTTGTGCGCTGAAGAAAAACATATAGGTTATGCACTTTTTGCATTGCATTGCATTGCACATCAGAACTAAATCGTACCCATGTTCATTAAAGAGATAATGTTTGTTGTTGCATTGCATTGCATTGCATTGCACAAACGATCTAACGTTGTGCTCTGAAGAATAACATATAGATTATGCACTTTTCGCATTGCATTGCACACCAGAAATAAATCATTCCCATGTTCTTTAAAGAGATGATATGTGTGTTGTTGCATTGCATTGCACTAGCGATGTAACGTTGTGCACTGAAGAATAACATATAGGTTATGCACTTTTTGCATTGTATTGCATTGCACACTAGAACTTAACCATTCCCATGTTCATTAAAGAGATAACATATGTGTTGTTGCATTGCATTGCACAAACGATCTAACGTTGTGCACTGAAGAATAACATATAGGTTATACACTTTTTGCATTGCATTACACACCAGAGGTAACTCATTCCCAAACTACATTGCGTTTTGCTTTGAGGAAATACAATATGTGCTATTGCATTGCATTTCACACAAGATCAAACTTTGTGCATTGAAGAATAACATATAAGCTATGAGTGCATCACAAACATACAATAACTATCTCAACTATCTTCATTCCACTGCATAAAATATCTAACTGATATAGTTAGATATAATAATAATACATTATTATTCAACGCTAATTCTTAGATCGTTTGTGCAATGCAATACTCATGTTATGTTTTCATTGCACATGAGGATGAAGTAGTTTATTCTATGCATTGTAATGCAAGAGGTAAATGCAATAATTTCCCTTAAAATAATAAATGAATAAGTTAGTTATTGTGCAATGCCAATGCACATATGTCATGTGTCAAATCAGGCCTACAGAGGTCCCTCTTGTCTTATATAACATCACAAGAAGTCAGTCTTGTATGTTTAGTATGCCAGACAGTAGTCCATATTTGACTGATTGAACATTATTTTTGGCAAAAGAGTCCTCAAAAGGTATTTTGTGTATATTATAAACTTATAGACTCCTTCTGATGTTAAATCAGCCATATAGAGGTGCATATTTGACCTATTGAACTTATTTCTGGTCAAAGGGTCCTCAAAGGTTTTTAAACAAACTTATAGACTCCTTCTGATGTTACATCACCCATAAAAAAAAAGTAAATTTTTGACCTACTAAACTACTTAACTTACTATACGTACATATTGACTTCTCGTGATGTTAACTCAGGCAAGGAGTAGTCGATATTTGACCGATTGAACACATTTTTGGCCAAAGAGGCCTCGAAATGTTTTTTTTTTTTACTCTTATAAATGTATAGACTCCTTCTGATGTTAAATCAGCCATACAGAAGTCCATATTTGACCTTCTGAACATATTTCTGGCCAGAGACCTTGAACATTTACCTTACTATTTATATTTCTCCTACCATAAAGACTTCTCGTGATGTTATGTCAGCCAGACTGTAGCCATATTTGACTGATTTAACATGTTTTTGGCCAAAGAATCCTCAAAATGTTTTTTACTCTTAGAAACTCATAGACTCCTTCTGATGTTAAACCAGCCATACAGAAGTCCATATTTGACCCGAGGAATATATTTTTGGCCATAGAGTTCTCGATCTTGACCTTTCTATACATACTCATAGACTCCTTCTAATCTTACATAAGCCATATAGATATCCATATCTGACCTTTTGAACTTATTTCTGGTCATCAAAAGTTTTTAAACTATATAAAGTTATAGACTCTTTCTGATGATGAATCAGCTATTCCTTTTGACCTACTGAACATATTTCTGGCCAAAGAGTCCTAAATGATTAACACTATACATTCAGATTGATATCTTCGGATGTTATATCTTCCTGAAAAAAGTCCATATTTGACATACTGAATTTTCTTCTGGCCAAGGAGTACTCGAAACTTGACCTTTCCATACAGACTTGTTGACTCTTTCTGATGTTACGTCAGACATACAGAATTCCATATTTGACCCAAGGAACATATTTCTTGCCAAAGAGTCCTCGATCTTGGGCTTTCTATACATACTCATAGACTCCTTCTGATGCTTCATAAGCCATTTAGATGTCCATATCTGACCTTTTGAACTTATTTCTGGTCATCAGAAGTTTTTAAACTATATAAAGTTATAGACTCCTTTTGATGATAAATCAGCTATACAGAGGTCCCCTTTTGACCTAATGAACATATTTCTTACCAAAGAGTCCTTGATCTTGGGGCTTTCTATAAATACTCATAGACTCCTTCTGATGCCTCATAAGCCATATAGATGTCCATATCTGATCTTTTGAACTTATTTCTGGTCAAAGTGTCCTAAAAATAATTCAAACTATATAAAGTTATAGACTCCTTTTGATAATAAGTCAGCTATACAGAGGTCCCTTTTTGAACTACTGAACATATTTCTGGCCAAAGAGTCCTCGATCTTATGCTTTCTATACATACTCATAGACTCCTTCTGGTGCTTCATAAGCCATATAGATTTCCATATCTGACCTTTTGAACTTATTTGTGGTCAAAGTGTCCTAACATTTTTTCAAACTATAGAAAGTTATAGACTCCTTTTGATGATAAATCACCTATACAGAGGGCCCCTTTTGAACTACTGAACATATTTCTGGCCAAAGAGTCCTCGATCTTATGCTTTCTATACATACTCATAGACTCCTTCTGATGCCTCATAAGCCATATAGATGTCCATATCTGACCTTTTGAACTTATTTGTGGTCAAAGTTTCCTAAAAAAAATTCAAAGTATATAAAGTTATAGACTCCTTTAAATGATAAATCAGCTATACAGAGGTCCCCTTTTGACCTACTGAACATATTTCTGGCCAAAGAGTCCTTGATCTTAGGGCTTTCTATACATACTCATAGACTCCTTCTGATGCTTCATAAGCCATATAGATGTCCATATCTGACCTTTTGAACTTATTTGTGGTCAAAGTGTCCTAAAAAAAATTCAAACTATATAAAGTTATAGACTCGTTTTGATGATAAATCAGCTATACAGAGGTCCCCTTTTGACCTACTGAACATATTTCTGGCCAAAGAGTCCTTGATCTTTGGGCTTTCTATACATACTCATAGACTCCTTCTGATGCTTCATAAGCCATATAGATGTCCATATCTGACCTTTTGAACTTATTTGTGGTCAAAGTGTCCTAAAAAAAAATCAAACTATATAAAGTTATAGACTCCTTTTTATGATAAGTCAGCTATACAGAGGTCCCCTTCGGACCTCCTGAACATGTTTCTGGCCAAAGAGTCCTTGATGTTATGCTTTCTATACATACTCATAGATTCCTTCTGATGCTTCATAAGCCATATAGATTTCCATATCTGAACTTTTGAATTTATTTGTGGTCAAAGTGTCCTAACATTTTTTCAAACTATATAAAGTTATAGACTCCTTTTGATGATAAATCAGCTATACAAAGGTCCCCTTTTGAACTACTGAACATATTTCTGGCCAAAGAGTCCTCGATCTTGGGCTTTATATACATACTCATAGACTCCTTCTGATGCCTCATAAGCCATATAGATGTCCATATCTGACCTTTTGAACTTATTTGTGGTCAAAGTATAATAAAAAAAATCCAAACTATATAAAGTTATAGACTCGTTTTGATGATAAATCAGCTATACAGAGGTCCCCTTTTGACCTACTGAACATATTTCTGGCCAAAGAGTTCTTGAACATTATCTTGCTATACTACAGATTGACTTGTTGTGATGTTATATTAACCAGCCAGTAGTCTATTTTTGACCTACTGAACATATTTCTGGCCAGAGTCCGTGAACATCAACTCACTATACATATAGACTGACTTCCCGTAATGTAAAATCAGGCAGACAGTAGTCCATATTTGACTGATTGAAAAAAAAAATTGACCAAAGAGTTCTCTAAAGGATTTTGTCTATCATAAATGTATAGACTCCTTCTGATGTTAAATCAGCCATACAGAAGTCCATATTTGACCTTCTGAACATTCTGGCCAGAGACCTTGAACATTTACCTTACTATTTATATTTCTCCTACCATAAAGACTTCTCGTGATGTTATGTCAGCCAGACTGTAGCCATATTTGACTGATTTAACATGTTTTTGGCCAAAGAATCCTCAAAATGTTTTTTACTCTTAGAAACTCATAGACTCCTTCTGATGTTAAATCGGCCATACAGAAGTCCATATTTGACCCAAGGAATATATTTATGGCCATAGAGTTCTCGATCTTGACCTTTCTATACATACTCATAGACTCCTTCTAATGTTACATAAGCCAAATAGATATCCATATCTGACCTTTTGAACTTATTTCTGGTCATCAAAAGTTTTTAAACTATATAAAGTTATAGACTCTTTCTGATGATAAATCAGCTATACAAAGGTCACCTTTTGACCTTTTGAACATATTTCTGGCCAAAGAGTTCTTGAACATTATCTTGCTTGAACTTTTGACTTTTGACTACAGATTGACTTGTTGTGATGTTATATTAACCAGCCAGTAGTCTATTTTTGACCTACTGAAAATATTTCTGGCCAGAGTCCGTGAACATTAACTCACTATACAATATAGACTGACTTCTTGCAATGCCAAACCAGGCAGGCAGTAGTCCATATTTGACCGATTGAAAAAAAATTTGACCAAAGAGTTCTCAAAAGGATTTTGTCTGTCATAATCTATAGACTCCTTCTGATGTCCGAAAATATTACTGGCCAAAGAGTCCTTAAAGATTAACACTATACATTCAGATTGATATCTTCGGATGTTATATCATCATGACAAAAGTCCATATTTGACATACTGAAATTTTTTCTGGTCAAAGAGTCTCAACTTGACCATTCTATATATACTCATTGACTCTTTCTGTTTCTTCATTAGCTATATAGATGTCCATATCTGGCGAATTGAAAATATTTTTGGCAAAAAGGTCCTCACAAGTTAACTTACTAAATACTCATAGACTTCTTCTGATGATACATCACTTTAACAGGTATGTGACCCTCTGAATATATTTTTGGCCAAAGAATCATTGAACATTAACTCTCTATACATATTGACTCAAGAGTCAAAATTTGACCTCTTTTGGTCTGATTTATCATCAGATGGAGTCTATAATTTTACATAGTTTAAAAACTTTTGAGGAACCTTTGACCAGAAATAATAATAAGTCATAAAAATGGACATAAATATGGCTTATGAAGAATCAGAAGGAGACTATGAGTATGTATAGAAAGTTCAAGATTGGCCACAAATATGTCCCTTGGGTCAAATATGGACTTCTTTATGGCTGATGTAACATCAGATGGAGTAAACGACTATGTGTAGAAAGAAACAACATAAGGAGTCAATGAGCATGTATAGAATGTTCAAGATCGAGGACTCTTTTACTAGAAATATGTTCAGTTGGTAAATTATGGAGTACTCTCTGGCTGATGAAGCACTAAAAGGAGTCAATGAGCATGTATAGAAAGTTCAAGTACATAGACTCGTTGGCCAAAAAAAAAAAAAAAAGTCATTATGGACAGTTGTCTGGCCGATGTACTATCTGAAGGAGTCTATAAGTGTGAATAGAAAGTTCAAGATCAAGGACTCTTCAGTCAGAAATATGTTCAACATGTTAAATCTGAACTACTTTATGGCTAAAGAAACAAAATAAGGCGTCACTGAGAATGTATAGAAAGTTCAAAATCTAGGACTCTTTTACCAGAAATATTTTCAGTAGGTCCATTATTGACTACTGTCTGGCTGATGAAACACTAAAAGGAGTCAATTAGCATGTACAAAATTTTCAAGTCAGAAATATGTTCAACATGTCAAATCTGGACTTCTGTATGGCTAAAGAAACAAAATAAGGCATCACTGAGAATGTATAGAAAGTTCAAGATCGAGAACTCTTTTACTTCAATAGTCAATATCTACAATTGTCTGGCCGATGTACTATCTGAAAGAGTCTACAAGTATGAATAGAAAGTTCAAGATCGAGGACTCTTCGGTCAGAAATATGTTCATTATGTCAAATCAGAACTACTGCATGGCTGATGAAACACCAGAAAGAGTCTATGAGTATGTTTAAAAGGTTCAAGATCGAGGACTCTTTTCCCAGAAATATGTTTAGTGGGTCAAATATGGACTGCTGTCTGGCTGATGAATCAGAAGTCAATGAAGATTGAGGAAGAAGATTATGAATAGAAAGTTCAAGTTCAAAGACTCTTCAGGTAGAAATATGTTCAGTGGGTCAATTATCTATATGGAGTCACTGAGAATCTATAGAAAGTTCAAGACAGAGGACTCTTTTACTATAAATATGTTCAGAGGGTCAATTATGGACTATTGTCTGCTTGTGAAACATCAGAAGGAGTCAATGAGCCTATATAGAAAGTTCAAGTTCAAGACTCTTTGGGCAGCAATATGTTCAGTAGGTCAATTATGGACTAATGTCTGGCTGATGAAACACTAAAAGGAGTCAATTAGCATGTACAGAATGTTCAAGTTCATGGACTTGTTGGCCAGAAATATGTTTAATAATTAATATGGACAATTGTCTGTCCGATGTAACTTTCTGAAAGAGTCTATAATTATGAATAGAAAGTTCAAGATCAAAATCTCTTTGGTCAGAAATATGTTCAACATGTCAAATCTGGACTACTGTATGGCTGAAGAAACATCAGAAGTAAATGATTATGTATAGAAAGTTCAAGTTCATAGACTCTTCGGGCAGAAAAATGTTCAGTAGGTCAATTGTGGACAATTATCTGGCTGATGAAACATCAGAAGGAGTATGTATAGAAAGAATAAGATCAAGGTCTCTTTGGCCAGAAATATGTTCAATTGATCAAATTTTGAAATACTATATTGCTGTTGTAAAATCAAGAGTCATTGAGTATGTATTGAAAAATGTTCATAGACTCATTGGTCAGAAATAGGTTTAATAGGTCATATTGATACAATACAATACAATAATGTTTTGCTATTGTAACATCAGAAGGAGTCAATGTATAGAGAAATCAAGATTATAAACCCATCGCTCAGAAATGAGTTTAGTAGTCAATTATGGATCATTTTTTGGCTGAAGTACTATCTGAAAGCGTCTATGAGTACGTATAGAAAGCTCAAGGACTCTTCCAGCCAGAAATATGTTCAAATGTCAAATATGGATAATAGCCTGGGTGATGAAAAATCAGAAGGAGATAGTAATTATGTATAGATAATTAAAGTTCTAGGTCTCTTTGGCCAGATATATGTTCAATGGGTAAAATTTGGACTAACAATATGGTTGATTTAACATCAAAAGTAGTCGATGACAATGCACATAAACATACCTTTTGACGACTCTTTTGGCCAGAAATATGTTCTCTTGGTCAAATATGGACTACTGTATGGTGGATGTAAAATCAAAAATAGTCTAGGAGAAGGAACAGTAAGTTAAACTTTGATGATTCTTTTGCCAGAAATATGTTCAGTAGGTCAATAACTGACTTCTGTCTCAATGATGAAACATCAGAACAAGCCTATGATTATGTATAGAACGATCAAGATCGAGGACACTTTGGTTATAGAAATGTTCAATAGGTCAAATTTGAACTATACTGTATGGCTGATGAAACATCAGAAGGATTGTAAAAGCAATTAGTCTCATGTCTCATGTCTAGAAATATGTTCAAAATATAAAATTTGAACTACTGTTCAAATACATTGGATAGCAGATAATTAATTAACAAGTCTACAAGTATGTTTAGAAAGTTCAAGATCGAGGACTCTACGGTCAGAAATATATTCAATGGGTCAAGTATGGACATCTTTCAGGCTGATGAAACATCAGAAGCTGTCAATGAGCATGTACAGAAAGGTCAAGATCAGGGACTCATTAACCAGAAATATATTAGTAGGTCAAATATGGACTTTTATATGGCTAACTTAAGAGAAGTCAATAAGCAGAGAAAGTTAATGTTAATGTATAGACTCTTTGGCCAAAAATGTGTTCAGTAGTTCAAATAGGAACCACTGTATGGCTGAATTAACATAATAAGAAACCATTTGAGGACCATTTGACCAGAAATAAGTTCAGTAGGTCAAATATGGAATTCTATATGTGGCTTATGAACCATCAGAAGGAGTCTAGGAGTGAGAATGCAAAGTTCAAGATTGAGTACTATTTTTTATCAGAAGGAGACTATAACTTTATATAGTTTGAAAAATTTTGAGGACACTTTGACCAGAAATAAGTTCAAAAGGATAGATATGGACATCTATATGGCTTATGAAGCATCAGAAGGAGTCTATGAGTATGTATAGAAAGCCCAAGATCGAGGACTCTTTGGCAAGAAATATGTTCCTTGGGTCAAATATGGAATTCGTATGTCTGACGTAACATCAGAAAGAGTCAACAAGTATATATGAAAAGGTCAAGTTTCGAGTACTCACTCCTTGGTCAGAAAAAAATTCGGTAGGTCAAATATGGACTTTTGTCAGGATGATATAACATCCGAAGATATCAGTCTGATTGTATAGTGTTAATCTTTTAGGACTCTTTGGCCAGAAATATGTTCAGTATAGGTCAAAAGGGGCCCTCTGTATAGCTGATTTATCATCAAAAGGAGTCTATAACTTACTATACTTTGAAAAAATGTTAGGACACTTTGACCACAAATAAGTTCAAAAGGTCAGATATGGACATCTATGTGGCTTATGAAGCATCAGAAGGCGTCTATGAGTATGTATAGAAAGCCCAAGATCAAGGACTCTTTGGCCAGAAATATGTTCAGAAGGTCAAAATGGGACCTCTGTATAGCTGATTTATCATCAAAAGGATTCTATAACTTTATATAGTTTGAATTTTTTTTAGGACACTTTGACCACAAATAAGTTCAAAAGGTCAGATATGGACATCTATATGGCTTATGAATCATCAGAAGGAGTCTATGAGTATGTATAGAAAGCCCAAGATCAAGGACTCTTTGGCCAGAAATATGTTCAGGAGGTCAGAAGGGGCCCTCTGTATAGCTGATTTATCATCAAAAGGAGTCTATAACTTTCTATAGTTTGAAAAAATGTTAGGACACTTTGACCACAAATAAGTTCAAAAGGTCAGATGTGGACATCTATATGGCTTATGAAGCATCATAAGGAGTCTATGAGTATGTATAGAAAGCCCAAGATCGAGGAGTCTTTGGCCAGAAATATGTTCAGTAGGTAAAAAGGGGACCTCTGTATAGCTGATTTATCATCAAAAGGATTCTATAACTTTATATAGTTTGAATTTTTTTTAGGACACTTTGACCACAAATAAGTTCAAAAGGTCAGATATGGACATCTATATGGCTTATGAAGCACCAGAAGGAGTCTATGAGTATGTATAGAAATCCCAAGATCGAGGACTCTTTGGCCAGAAACATGTTCAGGAGGTCAGAAGGGGACCTCTGTATAGCTGATTTATCATCAAAAGGAGACTATAACTTTATATAGTTTGAAAAATTTTGAGGACACTTTGACCACAAATAAGTTCAAAAGGTCAGATATGGACATCTATATGGCTTATGAAGCATCAGAAGGAGTCTATGAGTATGTATAGAAAGCCCAAGATCGAGGAGTCTTTGGCCAGAAATATGTTCAGTAGGTCAAAAGGGGACCTCTGTATAGCTGATTTATCATCAAAAGGATTCTATAACTTTATATAGTTTGAATTTTTTTTAGGACACTTTGACCACAAATAAGTTCAAAAGGTCAGATATGGACATCTATATGGCTTATGAAGCACCAGAAGGAGTCTATGAGTATGTATAGAAATCCCAAGATCGAGGACTCTTTGGCCAGAAACATGTTCAGGAGGTCAGAAGGGGACCTCTGTATAGCTGATTTATCATCAAAAGGAGACTATAACTTTATATAGTTTGAAAAATTTTGAGGACACTTTGACCACAAATAAGTTCAAAAGGTCAGATATGGACATCTATATGGCTTATGAAGCATCAGAAGGAGTCTATGAGTATGTATAGAAAACGCAAGATCGAGGACTCTTTGGCCAGAAATATGTTCAGTCGGTCAAAAAGGGCCCTCTGTATAGCTGATGTATCATCAAAAGGAGTCTATAACTTACTATAGTTTGAAAAAATGTTAGGACACTTTGACCACAAATAAGTTCAAAAGGTCAGATATGGACATCTATATGGCTTATGAAGCATCAGAAGGAGTCTATGAGTATGTATAGAAAGCCCAAGATCGAGGAGTCTTTGGCCAGAAATATGTTCAGTAGGTCAAAAGGGGACCTCTGTATAGCTGATTTATCATCAAAAGGATTCTATAACTTTATATAGTTTGAATTTTTTTTAGGACACTTTGACCACAAATAAGTTCAAAAGGTCAGATATGGACATCTATATGGCTTATGAAGCACCAGAAGGAGTCTATGAGTATGTATAGAAATCCCAAGATCGAGGACTTGTCACGGTGTGACAAAAGCCAGATAAGGAGAGAGAGTAAAATCCTCTTGAAGGCAGTATTATTTGGAGACCTCTTGTGGATGGTCGTTTCATCACACCGCGAAATCTGTTGCCATGGCAGCGAGGCCAATTGCCTGATTGACAGCAGGTGAGGAGAATAACAGAGGGTGTTGTGAGAGGAACGCGCATTAGGATGGGGCTTTAAAAAGAGAGAGGAAACAGACGGTCAGTGTGGTTCTCCTCCCGTGAGATACTGTGTTCTGTCGGCGGGTTGTTTATATTTGAAGCTGGACTGTGAAGCAGGGCGAAGATTGAAGCCGAGAAATGGACATGAGAGAGTGAAGTTTTGTCAATGAGATCCAGGGGATATCGTCAACAGTGGGAAAGACGCAAAGTGATGAGTATTTGATCCGTTGTTTATATGCACTGACACTGAAGTGGTGTGGAAAGTCTGGAAAGCGTGTGGCACGAGTGAAGTATTACACCGAGTGAATTAATGATCTGTCTCCAACCTTTGTTCTTCCTGCACTGAATGTGACGATTACTACATCCGTTTGACTGTCTCTGAGAGAAGTGGAGCCCGTGTAGAGACGAGAGTCGATCTGGTGGGAAAAAGACCGGTGGGTGAGTGCTGGCCCGAATGCACGTGTGCGAGTGGAATGCAGTGCCTGAAGTGACGATTCACACGGTTTGTGTTATGGAGTGAAGTTTATCGTGTGGAGAAGTATTAATAGTCTGCTGTGCACTCGCTTCTATAGTCTTTCACCCGCTGTCTCTGAACGGGGTTCGTTACATCCAGCGTCCAACTTACCATTTGAGACAGTCCCACTCTGTGAATGCTGCCGATCCATTAATTCCTGTTACATTGTTGCAGCGTACAGTTGAACTGGAGCGTCTTGCTTAAAGCAATCTTCCTGTCTGGTGGTCTCCACACGTCCCTATCAAAAGCCGCTGTCTGGTTGGAACGAGAGAAGGTATTGTAGCTGAATGTTTTATTACTGCTGAATGGTTAAATCCTGTTGCATCGATACAGTGTACAGCTGAAGTGGAGTGTCTTGCTTAGAGCATCCTTTCCGACTGGTGGTCTCCACATGCTTCATCGAAAGTCGCTGTCCGGTTCAGAAAAGGTATTTGAAATGAACGTTTGATATGCTGTTGAATAGTTAAACCCTGCTACCTGGTTACAGTGCACAGCCGAAGTGGAGTGTCCCGCTCAAGTGTCCTCTCCGTCTGGTGGTCTCCAAATGTCCCATTGAAGGCTTGTCCTGTTCAGTACGAGAGGAGGTATTTCAATTGAACGTTTCATATGCTGTTGGGAAGTTAAGTCCTGTTACCTGGTTACAGTGTACAGTCAAGCGGAGTGTCTCCCTCAAAGCGTCTTCTCCGCCTGGTGGTCCCCACCTGTCCCCACTGAAAGCCTCCGCCCTGCTCAGAAAGAGAGAAGGTATTTCAATTGAACGTTCCATATGCTGTTGGGAAGTTAAATCCTGTTACCTGGTTACAGTGTACAGTCAAGTGGAGTGTCTCCCTCAAAGTGTCTTCTCCGCCTGGTGGTCCCCACCTGTCCCCACTGAAAGCCTCCGCCCTGCTCAGAAAGAGAGAAGGTATTTTAATTGAACGTTCCATATGCTGTTGGGAAGTTAAATCCTGTTACCTGGTTACAGTATACAGTCAAGTGGAGTGTCTCCCTCAAGCGTCCTCTCCGCCTGGTGGTCCCCACCTGTCCCCACTGAAAGCCTCCGCCCTGTTCAGAAGGAGAGAAGGTATCACTGTTGAGCGTCGCATCTTGTTGAACCATTGAACCCTGTTGTATTGTTGCAGAGCACAGTCAAAGTGAAGTGTCCTCTTGCCGGGTGGCCTTCCGTGCCCGTGCTGCAAATTGTTGCTGCTGTTCGGAAGGAAGGAGAATAGCCGCGGCACGTGGCTCAATCAAAGTGTCGTCTTGCTGTCCACGGTCCCCTCCTGGCCCGGCCTGCTCGCCATCTGCGCCCCTGTGACCCGTCTGAATTGAGGATCCCCGTCCTCTGGATACTTACCTCTGGGCAGCCTCCGGCACTCGTTCCATCCTCACCACGAGTATTTACCTGGTTCCAGTCCGAATGGGGTCCGAGTAGCCAAGACGTCCTTGTGAGCCCTGTAAAGAGTACCTACCTAGTGACCTACCTGGATGGTGTGTGTCCTCCTTGATTCTTCTCCGACGAGCCGCAGGGTGTTCACGAACGTCCATCTCGCTCCGGTCCAGGGGCCCATCGAATTGCTTCTGGCGATAACAAGGAAGATTTTAATTAGGACTTTTCAAATTATCTGCTTTTAACTCAATAAAGAAATTGTTATTCCTTTATCCTCTGTCTGCTGTTTTGGTTCCTTGACACGCTCCTCGAGGCGGTACCCGGTCTCCTCACGTTTGAAGAACTGCGGCGAGAAGCTCTATCCCTTGAGCGTGATCACACCGAAGGTGTGGATTCTCCCAGCTGTTTGGTGGCGAATGCTGTTAGTGGGCCTTCGGCCCCTGCCACCTCCGATTGGAAGCATGCCCTCCGGGAAGAATTGAAAAGGGATATCCGTGAACAAATGTCTGATCTGTCCAAATCTGTTGTCGAAGAACTCCGCCGAGAACGCCTCCATTCATTTCCTTCGCCGCGGGAGCGGGCCTATTCTGACGGGAGTCGCCCTCCAGAGCGTCGTTTTGCCCGATCCATGGGTCCCCGATTCCAGTGGGATGAACAGGGGCGTCCTATCTGTAACGGTTGTGGAGAAGCTGGACATTACATCCGTCAGTGCCTTTCCAGACGCGCTTCACAAGGGGGTTTTTAGAGTCTCCGGCCACTGTGGGTCAAGTGGTCGGGACCCCCTTTTCAGACCCTTCTTCTCCTGGACTGTCTAAAGAACGCCTAGTGGGCCGCTGTCCGGTTATCACGATCCGAGTCAACAGCAAGAAGGTGCAGTGTTTGTTGGACACAGGGTCGCAAGTCACTCTGTTTGCGGAGAGCCTAGTTCAGGAACTATTCGGCACCCAGGGCCGGCCGACGACTGAGGCCCCCTGGTTAACTCTGCGAGGGGCCAATGGGCTCGATATCCCGTATGTGGGTTATGTGGTGACAGACCTGGAGATCTACGGTACGGTTGTACCCCAGAAGGGAGTGGTGGTGGTTCGTGACGTGTGTCTGGGGTCTCATCGCGCCCTACTGGGCATGAATGTCATCTCCGACTGCTGGGAAGAGCTGTTCCAGCGTGGGTCGGCCCGAGCGGCTGTGACATCTGAGGGCAGAGAATGGGAGCGTATTCGGGCAGACTGTCGCCGGGTTTGCCTGGCCGAGCAGCAGGAGGACCGGGAGAGCATTGGGAGAGTGGCTTGCCGTTATGCTTTGTCCGTCCCGGCTCGAAGCGAGGCGATGGTCTGGGTCAGGGTGCCCCCTAGACTTTACCACCCGGAGGAGTGGGTGCTGGTGGAACCATACAATGAAGGTCCTAAGGTGGAGGTGGCCAGAGGACTGGCATCCGCCCAAAGAGGCCGAATTCGGGTGAGAGTTCGGAACACGAATCCTTTTCCAATCCAACTGTATCGTCATCAGTGTCTAGCCCGAGTCATCTCGGTGAAACCGTGGCAAGTGCAAGAGCCAGGAGAAGTCAAGTTCAGCCAAGTAGGCCCAACCGTAGTGGAAGTTGCTTTGGCGCAGACGGGGATGCACAGCAGGGAGGCTGGAGAAGGACTGCCGGCCCACCTTGGAGGTGAGTCCCTACGGGGAGAAGGGCTGGAGGAGGATCAGACAAGGCGGCTTAAGGCTTTTCTATCAAAATGGCCACAGTTGTTCTCCACCCACGATGAGGATTATGGGTGTACTAACATCGTTAAGCATCAAATTCCCACTGGAGGGGCCACACCCAGTAGAGAACGCTACCGACCGGTGCCCCCAACATTGTACTCTGAGGTTCGTGCTCTGTTGCGAGGGATGTTGAATAGAGGGATCATCCGCGAGAGCAGCAGCCCTTGGGCGGCCCCGATCATACTGGTGAGGAAGAAGACAGGCGCATGGAGATTCTGTGTGGATTATCGGAAGTTGAACCTAGTGACAAAGCGGGATGCTTTCCCATTGCCTCGAGTCGAGGATTCCCTCACTAGCCTCACACGGGCGGCCTGGTATTCCACACTGGACTTGGCGAGCGGCTACTGGCAGGTGCAGGTGGACGAGCAGGACCGGGAGAAGACGGCTTTCACGACCCCCTTTGGGTTATACGAGTGGGACCGGATGCCCTTCGGCCTCTGCAACGCCCCGGCCACGTTCCAGCGACTAATGCAGCGCTGTTTAGGAAGCCAGCTGATGGATACCACCCTGGTGTACCTGGATGACGTGATTATTTATTCCCCCGATTTTGAGTCTCACCTTCAGCACCTGGAGCAGGTGTTCCGCTCTCTGGAGAAGTACGGGCTGAAGCTCCAACCGGAGAAATGCCAGCTTTTCCGGAAGGAGGTAAAGTTCCTGGGCCATATTGTAAGTGCGGCAGGGATCGCTGTGGACCCAGAGAAAGTGTCGGCCGTACAGGGGTGGGCGGCCCCAAAGACTGTGCGCCAGGTTCGATCCTTCCTCGGTTTCGTGGGGTACTATAGGAGATTCATTAAGGATTTCTCCAAGGTCGCCAAACCCATGAACCAGTTGCTGGGTGGAACGGGACATGTCCGGGGCCGGGGGTCCCCAGTGGTGGAGTGGGATCAGGCATGCGAGATTGCTTTTCAGAAGCTCAAGCAAGAGTTGTTACAAGCACCCATTCTGGCATATGCCGATTTCACACAGCCCTTCATTCTTTATACGGACGCTAGCCATCTGGGCTTGGGGGCTGTCTTGGCCCAGAAACAACAGGAGGAAGAGAGAGTCATCGCTTATGCTAGTCGGAGTCTACACCCTGCGGAGAGAAATGATGCCAACTATAGTTCCTTCAAGCTCGAGTTACTGGCCATGAAGTGGGCGCTCAGTGAGAAGTTCAAGGACTACCTATGGGGAGCAAAGGTAACCGTGGTGACCGATAACAATCCGCTGGTACACCTGCAAACCGCCAAGCTGGGGGCGGTAGAACAGAGGTGGGTGGCTCAATTGGCCAACTTTGACTATCAGCTGCGGTATCGGCCAGGAAGGGAACATACCAACGCAGATGTGCTGTCTAGGTGGCCTGAAGGAGGGCCGGAAGATCTGAGACCCACGCTGGAGGCCGACCGGGACGAGGGAATGATGGTGGGCATTGTGGAGGCACCGGGGCAGCCACCGGAGGAGCCGCCTGCAAGTTGGGGATGGGATCCACAGCGTTGGAGGATGTGGCAGGGCGAAGACGAGGACTTGTTAATAGTCCGGGCCTGGTTGGAGCAGGGCAATTGGCCGGAGGGTGCGGAACGCCGGGCTCAAAATCGAATTGTGAGAGGCCTGCTGGGCCAGAGGGAGAGGCTCCATCTGAAGGAGGGGGTGATTTGTCGGTCCCTCCAGGACTCACACTCGGGTGACCCGGTCTGTCAGGTAGTGGTTCCCGAGGGGAGGTGTCATGCCCTGTTGGAGGCTTACCATACCAGGCTTGGTCATCAAGGGCAGGAGAGGACGACGGCACTCTTGCGACGCCACTTCTACTGGCCTGGGATGGAGGGAACTACGAGGGCCTACCTGCGGGGCTGTCCGCGCTGCACCCTGTTTAAAGCCAGGAAAGAGCCTCGAGCTCCAATGGTCCCCATTCGAGCCAAAGCACCGATGCATATCATCGCTATGGACTATCTGACGTTGGGTAGGCCGGTCGACCGTATCCAAAACATCTTAGTGATCACAGACCTATTCACTAAATATGCCTGGGCCATCCCAACTCTGGATCAGACCGCCATCACTACCGCTAATGCCCTGTGGAGGCATGTCATCCAGCCCTTCGGGTGCCCTGAAGTGTTCCATTCGGATCAAGGACCCAATTTCGAATCCAGGGTAGTACATGAGTTGTGTCAATTGTATGGATGTAGGAAGACCCATACGACGCCCTATCATCCTCAAGGGAATGGAGGGTGTGAGAGGTTTAACCAGACGCTGATTGGTCTTTTGGGGACCTTGGAAGGTGACCAACAGGGACATTGGGTGGACAATCTCCCGGCGATGGTACATGCATACAATAATAGCATTCATAGTACGACCGGCTACGCACCAACTTACCTGATGTTCGGAAGGCATGTGAGGCTGCCAGTGGACCTACTGCTGGGGACTGCGGCGGCTGAAGAAGGAGGCAGCGTAACGGGGTGGGTGACCAGACACCATCAACGCCTTCAACTGGCCTATGAACGGGTCTCAGACCGAATTAACCAAGCCGCAGCCAAGAATAAGAGGTTGTATGACCGTACGGCACGAAGTGCACCATTACTGCCTGGAGAGAGAGTTCTAGTTCGAGACAACCGACGACAAGGAAAGGGTAAGCTCAGTGATCGGTGGGAGCCCCAGCCGTATGTGATCCAACGACAGCCGCGCCTTGATCAGCCTGTGTATGCCATTCGTCCCGAAGGGAGAGCAGGGCCAGAGCGGGTGCTCCACCGCAATCTGATGCGCCCTTGTCCAAATTACCCCAAACCAGTTGTAGAGAGACCGCCTGCTGAACCAGTGTGGATGCCTCCCGTGGTGGGATGGGCTGTGGTCCCTCAGAGAGTGGGGATAGGGCCAAGGCCAGAGGAACCGAATTCTCCGCCAAGACGGTCCCAAAGGGAGAACCGGGGACAACCCCCATCCAGGTATGGAGATTGGGTGTCCGGATCCCGTTCTAGGGACTAGAACGGTTTGGCAGGGGGGTATGTCACGGTGTGACAAAAGCCAGATAAGGAGAGAGAGTAAAATCCTCTTGAAGGCAGTATTATTTGGAGACCTCTTGTGGATGGTCGTTTCATCACACCGCGAAATCTGTTGCCATGGCAGCGAGGCCAATTGCCTGATTGACAGCAGGTGAGGAGAATTACAGAGGGTGTTGTGAGAGGAACGCGCATTAGGATGGGGCTTTAAAAAGAGAGAGGAAACAGACGGTCAGTGTGGTTCTCCTCCCGTGAGATACTGTGTTCTGTCGGCGGGTTGTTTATATTTGAAGCTGGACTGTGAAGCAGGGCGAAGATTGAAGCCGAGAAATGGACATGAGAGAGTGAAGTTTTGTCAATGAGATCCAGGGGATATCGTCAACAGTGGGAAAGACGCAAAGTGATGAGTATTTGATCCGTTGTTTATATGCACTGACACTGAAGTGGTGTGGAAAGTCTGGAAAGCGTGTGGCACGAGTGAAGTATTACACCGAGTGAATTAATGATCTGTCTCCAACCTTTGTTCTTCCTGCACTGAATGTGACGATTACTACATCCGTTTGACTGTCTCTGAGAGAAGTGGAGCCCGTGTAGAGACGAGAGTCGATCTGGTGGGAAAAAGACCGGTGGGTGAGTGCTGGCCCGAATGCACGTGTGCGAGTGGAATGCAGTGCCTGAAGTGACGATTCACACGGTTTGTGTTATGGAGTGAAGTTTATCGTGTGGAGAAGTATTAATAGTCTGCTGTGCACTCGCTTCTATAGTCTTTCACCCGCTGTCTCTGAACGGGGTTCGTTACATCCAGCGTCCAACTTACCATTTGAGACAGTCCCACTCTGTGAATGCTGCCGATCCATTAATTCCTGTTACATTGTTGCAGCGTACAGTTGAACTGGAGCGTCTTGCTTAAAGCAATCTTCCTGTCTGGTGGTCTCCACACGTCCCTATCAAAAGCCGCTGTCTGGTTGGAACGAGAGAAGGTATTGTAGCTGAATGTTTTATTACTGCTGAATGGTTAAATCCTGTTGCATCGATACAGTGTACAGCTGAAGTGGAGTGTCTTGCTTAGAGCATCCTTTCCGACTGGTGGTCTCCACATGCTTCATCGAAAGTCGCTGTCCGGTTCAGAAAAGGTATTTGAAATGAACGTTTGATATGCTGTTGAATAGTTAAACCCTGCTACCTGGTTACAGTGCACAGCCGAAGTGGAGTGTCCCGCTCAAGTGTCCTCTCCGTCTGGTGGTCTCCAAATGTCCCATTGAAGGCTTGTCCTGTTCAGTACGAGAGGAGGTATTTCAATTGAACGTTTCATATGCTGTTGGGAAGTTAAGTCCTGTTACCTGGTTACAGTGTACAGTCAAGCGGAGTGTCTCCCTCAAAGCGTCTTCTCCGCCTGGTGGTCCCCACCTGTCCCCACTGAAAGCCTCCGCCCTGCTCAGAAAGAGAGAAGGTATTTCAATTGAACGTTCCATATGCTGTTGGGAAGTTAAATCCTGTTACCTGGTTACAGTGTACAGTCAAGTGGAGTGTCTCCCTCAAAGTGTCTTCTCCGCCTGGTGGTCCCCACCTGTCCCCACTGAAAGCCTCCGCCCTGCTCAGAAAGAGAGAAGGTATTTTAATTGAACGTTCCATATGCTGTTGGGAAGTTAAATCCTGTTACCTGGTTACAGTATACAGTCAAGTGGAGTGTCTCCCTCAAGCGTCCTCTCCGCCTGGTGGTCCCCACCTGTCCCCACTGAAAGCCTCCGCCCTGTTCAGAAGGAGAGAAGGTATCACTGTTGAGCGTCGCATCTTGTTGAACCATTGAACCCTGTTGTATTGTTGCAGGGCACAGTCAAAGTGAAGTGTCCTCTTGCCGGGTGGCCTTCCGTGCCCGTGCTGCAAATTGTTGCTGCTGTTCGGAAGGAAGGAGAATAGCCGCGGCACGTGGCTCAATCAAAGTGTCGTCTTGCTGTCCACGGTCCCCTCCTGGCCCGGCCTGCTCGCCATCTGCGCCCCTGTGACCCGTCTGAATTGAGGATCCCCGTCCTCTGGATACTTACCTCTGGGCAGCCTCCGGCACTCGTTCCATCCTCACCACGAGTATTTACCTGGTTCCAGTCCGAATGGGGTCCGAGTAGCCAAGACGTCCTTGTGAGCCCTGTAAAGAGTACCTACCTAGTGACCTACCTGGATGGTGTGTGTCCTCCTTGATTCTTCTCCGACGAGCCGCAGGGTGTTCACGAACGTCCATCTCGCTCCGGTCCAGGGGCCCATCGAATTGCTTCTGGCGATAACAAGGAAGATTTTAATTAGGACTTTTCAAATTATCTGCTTTTAACTCAATAAAGAAATTGTTATTCCTTTATCCTCTGTCTGCTGTTTTGGTTCCTTGACACGCTCCTCGAGGCGGTACCCGGTCTCCAGGGGTGGGTGCAGTCTGGCTTGGCCCACCCCGACCTGTGACAGACTCTTTGGCCAGAAACATGTTCAGGAGGTCAGAAGGGGACCTCTGTATAGCTGATTTATCATCAAAAGGAGACTATAACTTTATATAGTTTGAAAAATTGAGGACACTTTGACCACAAATAAGTTCAAAAGGTCAGATATGGACATCTATATGGCTTATGAAGCATCAGAAGGAGTCTATGAGTATGTATAGAAAAAGCAAGATCGAGGACTCTTTGGCCAGAAATATGTTCAGTAGGTCAAAAGGGGCCCTCTGTATAGCTGATGTATCATCAAAAGGAGTCTATAACTTACTATAGTTTGAAAAAATGTTAGGACACTTTGACCACAAATAAGTTCAAAAGGTCAGATATGGACATCTATATGGCTTATGAAGCATCAGAAAGAGTCTATGAGTATGTATAGAAAGCCCAAGATCAAGGACTCTTTGGCCAGAAATATGTTTAGGATGTCAAAAGGGGACCTCTGTATAGCTGATTTATCATCAAAAGGAGTCTATAACTTTATATAGTTTGAAAAAATGTTAGGACACTTTGACCACAAATAAGTTCAAAAGGTCAGATATGGACATCTATATGGCTTATGAAGCATCAGAAGGAGTCTATGAGTATGTATAGAAAGCCCAAGATCAAGGACTCTTTGGCCAGAAATATGTTTAGGATGTCAAAAGGGGACCTCTGTATAGCTGACTTATCATCAAAAGGAGTATATAACTTTATATAGTTTGAAGTTTTTTTAGGACACTTTGACCACAAATAAGTTCAAAATGTCAGATTTGGACATCTATATGGCTTATGAAGCATCAGAAGGAGTCTATGAGTATGTATAGAAAACGCAAGATCGAGGACTCTTTGGCCAGAAATATGTTCTGGAGGTCAAAAGGGGACCTCTGTATAGCTGATTTATCATCAAAAGCAGTCTATAACTTTCTATAGTTTGAAAAATTTTGAGGACACTTTGACCACAAATAAGTTCAAAAGCTCAGATATGGACATCTATATGGCTTATGAAGCATCAGAAGGCGTCTATGAGTATGTATAGAAAGCCCAAGATCAAGGACTCTTTGGCCAAAAATATGTTCAGAAGGTCAAAATGGGACCTCTGTTTAGCTGATTTATCATCAAAAGTATTCTATAACTTACATAGTTTGAATTTTTTTTAGGACACTTTGACCACAAATAAGTTCAAAAGGTCAGATATGGAAATCTATATGGCTTATGAAGCATCAGAAGGAGTCTATGAGTATGTATAGAAAGCCCAAGATCGAGGCCTCTTTGGCCAGAAATATGTTCTGGAGGTCAAAAGGGGACCTCTGTATAGCTGATTTGTCATCAAAAGGAGTCTTTAACTTTCTATAGTTTGAAAACTTTTGAGGACACTTTGACCACAAATAAGTTCAAAAGGTCAGATATGGACATCTATATGGCTTATGAAGCACCAGAAGGAGTCTATGAGTATGTATAGAAAGCCCAAGATCAAGGACTCTTTGGCCAGAAATATGTTCAGGAGGTCAAAAGGGGCCCTCTGTATAGCTGATTTATCATCAAAAGGAGTCTATAACTTTCTATAGTTTGAAAAAATGTTAGGACACTTTGACCACAAATAAGTTCAAAAGGTCAGATATGGACATCTATATGGCTTATGAAGCATCAGAAGGAGTCTATGAGTATGTATAGAAAGCCCAAGATCGAGGAGTCTTTAGCCAGAAATATGTTCAGTAGGTCAAAAGGGGACCTCTGTATAGCTGATTTATCATCAAAAGGATTCTATAACTTTATATAGTTTGAATTTTTTTTAGGACACTTTGACCACAAATAAGTTCAAAAGGTCAGATATGGACATCTATATGGCTTTTGAAGCATCAGAAGGAGTCTATGAGTATGTATAGAAAGCCCAAGATCAAGGACTCTTTGGCCAGAAATATGTTTAGGATGTCAAAAGGGGACCTCTGTATAGCTGATTTATCATCAGAAGGAGTCTATAACTTAAATAGTTTGAATTTTTTTTAAGACACTTTGACCACAAATAAGTTCAAAAAGTCAGATATGGAAATCTATATGGCTTATGAAGCATCAGAAGGAGTCTATGAGTATGTATAGAAAGCCCAAGATCGAGGCCTCTTTGGCCAGAAATATGTTCTGGAGGTCAAAAGGGGACCTCTGTATAGCTGATTTATCATAAAAAGGAGACTATAACTTTATATAGTTTGAAAAATTTTGAGGACACTTTGACCACAAATAAGTTCAAAAGGTCAGATATGGACATCTATATGGCTTATGAAGCATCAGAAGGAGTCTATGAGTATGTATAGACAGCCCAAGATCAAGGACATTTTGGCCAGAAATATGTTTAGGATGTCAAAAGGGGACCTCTGTATAGCTGATTTATCATCAAAAGGAGTCTATAACTTTATATAGTTTGAAAAATTTTGAGGACACTTTGACCACAAATAAGTTCAAAAGGTCAGATATGGACATCTATATGGCTTATGAAGCATCAGAAGGAGTCTATGAGTATGTATAGAAAAGGCAAGATCGAGGACTCTTTGGCCAGAAATATGTTCTGGAGGTCAAAAGGGGACCTCTGTATAGCTGATTTATCATCAAAAGGAGTCTATAACTTTCTATAGTTTGAAAAATTTTGAGGACACTTTGACCACAAATAAGTTCAAAAGGTCAGATATGGACATCTATATGGCTTATGAAGCATCAGAAGGCGTCTATGAGTATGTATAGAAAGCCCAAGATCAAGGACTCTTTGGCCAGAAATATGTTCAGAAGGTCAAAATGGGACCTCTGTTTAGCTGATTTATCATCAAAAGTATTCTATAACTTACATAGTTTGAATTTTTTTTAGGACACTTTGACCACAAATAAGTTCAAAAGGTCAGATATGGAAATCTATATGGCTTATGAAGCATCAGAAGGAGTCTATGAGTATGTATAGAAAGCCCAAGATCGAGGCCTCTTTGGCCAGAAATATGTTCTGGAGGTCAAAAGGGGACCTCTGTATAGCTGATTTATCATCAAAAGGAGTCTTTAACTTTCTATAGTTTGAAAACTTTTGAGGACACTTTGACCACAAATAAGTTCAAAAGGTCAGATATGGACATCTATATGGCTTATGAAGCACCAGAAGGAGTCTATGAGTATGTATAGAAAGCCCAAGATCAAGGACTCTTTGGCCAGAAATATGTTCAGGAGGTCAAAAGGGGCCCTCTGTATAGCTGATTTATCATCAAAAGGAGTCTATAACTTTCTATAGTTTGAAAAAATGTTAGGACACTTTGACCACAAATAAGTTCAAAAGGTCAGATATGGACATCTATATGGCTTATGAAGCATCAGAAGGAGTCTATGAGTATGTATAGAAAGCCCAAGATCGAGGAGTCTTTAGCCAGAAATATGTTCAGTAGGTCAAAAGGGGACCTCTGTATAGCTGATTTATCATCAAAAGGATTCTATAACTTTATATAGTTTGAATTTTTTTTAGGACACTTTGACCACAAATAAGTTCAAAAGGTCAGATATGGACATCTATATGGCTTTTGAAGCATCAGAAGGAGTCTATGAGTATGTATAGAAAGCCCAAGATCAAGGACTCTTTGGCCAGAAATATGTTTAGGATGTCAAAAGGGGACCTCTGTATAGCTGATTTATCATCAGAAGGAGTCTATAACTTAAATAGTTTGAATTTTTTTTAAGACACTTTGACCACAAATAAGTTCAAAAAGTCAGATATGGAAATCTATATGGCTTATGAAGCATCAGAAGGAGTCTATGAGTATGTATAGAAAGCCCAAGATCGAGGCCTCTTTGGCCAGAAATATGTTCTGGAGGTCAAAAGGGGACCTCTGTATAGCTGATTTATCATAAAAAGGAGACTATAACTTTATATAGTTTGAAAAATTTTGAGGACACTTTGACCACAAATAAGTTCAAAAGGTCAGATATGGACATCTATATGGCTTATGAAGCATCAGAAGGAGTCTATGAGTATGTATAGACAGCCCAAGATCAAGGACATTTTGGCCAGAAATATGTTTAGGATGTCAAAAGGGGACCTCTGTATAGCTGATTTATCATCAAAAGGAGTCTATAACTTTATATAGTTTGAAAAATTTTGAGGACACTTTGACCACAAATAAGTTCAAAAGGTCAGATATGGACATCTATATGGCTTATGAAGCATCAGAAGGAGTCTATGAGTATGTATAGAAAAGGCAAGATCGAGGACTCTTTGGCCAGAAATATGTTCTGGAGGTCAAAAGGGGACCTCTGTATAGCTGATTTATCATCAAAAGGAGTCTATAACTTTCTATAGTTTGAAAAATTTTGAGGACACTTTGACCACAAATAAGTTCAAAAGGTCAGATATGGACATCTATATGGCTTATGAAGCATCAGAAGGCGTCTATGAGTATGTATAGAAAGCCCAAGATCGAGGACTCTTTGGCCAGAAATATGTTTAGGATGTCAAAAGGGGACCTCTGTATAGCTGATTTATCATCAGAAGGAGTCTATAACTTAAATAGTTTGAATTTTTTTTAAGACACTTTGACCACAAATAAGTTCAAAAGGTCAGATATGGAAATCTATATGGCTTATGAAGCATCAGAAGGAGTCTATGAGTATGTATAGAAAGCCCAAGATCGAGGCCTCTTTGGCCAGAAATATGTTCTGGAGGTCAAAAGGGGACCTCTGTATAGCTGATTTATCATAAAAAGGAGACTATAACTTTATATAGTTTGAAAAATTTTGAGGACACTTTGACCACAAATAAGTTCAAAAGGTCAGATATGGACATCTATATGGCTTATGAAGCATCAGAAGGAGTCTATGAGTATGTATAGACAGCCCAAGATCAAGGACATTTTGGCCAGAAATATGTTTAGGATGTCAAAAGGGGACCTCTGTATAGCTGATTTATCATCAAAAGGAGTCTATAACTTTATATAGTTTGAAAAATTTTGAGGACACTTTGACCACAAATAAGTTCAAAAGGTCAGATATGGACATCTATATGGCTTATGAAGCATCAGAAGGAGTCTATGAGTATGTATAGAAAAGGCAAGATCGAGGACTCTTTGGCCAGAAATATGTTCTGGAGGTCAAAAGGGGACCTCTGTATAGCTGATTTATCATCAAAAGGAGTCTATAACTTTCTATAGTTTGAAAAATTTTGAGGACACTTTGACCACAAATAAGTTCAAAAGGTCAGATATGGACATCTATATGGCTTATGAAGCATCAGAAGGCGTCTATGAGTATGTATAGAAAGCCCAAGATCAAGGACTCTTTGGCCAGAAATATGTTCAGAAGGTCAAAATGGGACCTCTGTTTAGCTGATTTATCATCAAAAGTATTCTATAACTTACATAGTTTGAATTTTTTTTAGGACACTTTGACCACAAATAAGTTCAAAAGGTCAGATATGGAAATCTATATGGCTTATGAAGCATCAGAAGGAGTCTATGAGTATGTATAGAAAGCCCAAGATCGAGGCCTCTTTGGCCAGAAATATGTTCTGGAGGTCAAAAGGGGACCTCTGTATAGCTGATTTATCATCAAAAGGAGTCTTTAACTTTCTATAGTTTGAAAACTTTTGAGGACACTTTGACCACAAATAAGTTCAAAAGGTCAGATATGGACATCTATATGGCTTATGAAGCACCAGAAGGAGTCTATGAGTATGTATAGAAAGCCCAAGATCAAGGACTCTTTGGCCAGAAATATGTTCAGGAGGTCAGAAGGGGCCCTCTGTATAGCTGATTTATCATCAAAAGGAGTCTATAACTTTCTATAGTTTGAAAAAATGTTAGGACACTTTGACCACAAATAAGTTCAAAAGGTCAGATATGGACATCTATATGGCTTATGAAGCATCAGAAGGAGTCTATGAGTATGTATAGAAAGCCCAAGATCGAGGAGTCTTTAGCCAGAAATATGTTCAGTAGGTCAAAAGGGGACCTCTGTATAGCTGATTTATCATCAAAAGGATTCTATAACTTTATATAGTTTGAATTTTTTTTAGGACACTTTGACCACAAATAAGTTCAAAAGGTCAGATATGGACATCTATATGGCTTTTGAAGCATCAGAAGGAGTCTATGAGTATGTATAGAAAGCCCAAGATCAAGGACTCTTTGGCCAGAAATATGTTTAGGATGTCAAAAGGGGACATCTGTATAGCTGATTTATCATCAAAAGGAGTCTATAACTTAAATAGTTTGAATTTTTTTTAAGACACTTTGACCACAAATAAGTTCAAAAGGTCAGATATGGAAATCTATATGGCTTATGAAGCATCAGAAGGAGTCTATGAGTATGTATAGAAAGCCCAAGATCGAGGCCTCTTTGGCCAGAAATATGTTCTGGAGGTCAAAAGGGGACCTCTGTATAGCTGATTTATCATAAAAAGGAGACTATAACTTTATACAGTTTGAAAAATTTTGAGGACACTTTGACCACAAATAAGTTCAAAAGGTCAGAAATGGACATCTATATGGCTTATGAAGCATCAGAAGGGGTCTATGAGTATGTATAGACAGCCCAAGATCAAGGACATTTTGGCCAGAAATATGTTTAGGATGTCAAAAGGGGACCTCTGTATAGCTGATTTATCATCAAAAGGAGTCTATAACTTTATATAGTTTGAAAAATTTTGAGGACACTTTGACCACAAATAAGTTCAAAAGGTCAGATATGGACATCTATATGGCTTAAGAAGCACCAGAAGGAGTTTATGAGTATGTATAGAAAGCCCAAGATCAAGGACTCTTTGGCCAGAAATATGTTCAGTAGGTCAGAAGGGGCCCTCTGTATAGCTGATTTATCATCAAAAGGAGTCTATAACTTTCTATAGTTTGAAAAAATGTTAGGACACTTTGACCACAAATAAGTTCAAAAGGTCAGATATGGACATCTATATGGCTTATGAAGCATCAGAAGGAGTCTATGAGTATGTATAGAAAGCCCAAGATCGAGGAGTCTTTGGCCAGAAATATGTTCAGTAGGTCAAAAGGGGACCTCTGTATAGCTGATTTATCATCAAAAGGATTCTATAACTTTATATAGTTTGAATTTTTTTTAGGACACTTTGACCACAAATAAGTTCAAAAGGTCAGATATGGACATCTATATGGCTTATGAAGCACCAGAAGGAGTCTATGAGTATGTATAGAAAGCCCAAGATCGAGGCCTCTTTGGCCAGAAATATGTTCTGGAGGTCAAAAGGGGACCTCTGTATAGCTGATTTATCATAAAAAGGAGACTATAACTTTATATAGTTTGAAAAATTTTGAGGACACTTTGACCACAAATAAGTTCAAAAGGTCAGATATGGACATCTATATGGCTTATGAAGCATCAGAAGGAGTCTATGAGTATGTATAGAAAGCCCAAGATCAAGGACTCTTTGGCCAGAAATATGTTCAGTAGGTCAAAAGGGGCCCTCTGTATAGCTGATTTATCATCATAAGGAGTCTATAACTTACTATAGTTTGAAAAAATGTTAGGACACTTTGACCACAAATAAGTTCAAAAGGTCAGATATGGACATCTATATGGCTTATGAAGCATCAGAAGGAGTCTATGAGTATGTATAGAAAGCCCAAGATCAAGGACATTTTGGCCAGAAATATGTTTAGGATGTCAAAAGGGGACCTCTGTATAGCTGATTTATCATCAAAAGGAGTCTATAACTTTATATAGTTTGAAAAATTTTGAGGACACTTTGACCACAAATAAGTTCAAAAGGTCAGATATGGACATCTATATGGCTTAAGAAGCACCAGAAGGAGTTTATGAGTATGTATAGAAAGCCCAAGATCAAGGACTCTTTGGCCAGAAATATGTTCAGTAGGTCAGAAGGGGCCCTCTGTATAGCTGATTTATCATCAAAAGGAGTCTATAACTTTATATAGTTTGAATTATTTTTAGGACACTTTGACAAGAAATAAGTTCAAAAGGATAGATATGGATATCTATATGGCTTATGAAGCATCAGAAGGAGTCTATGAGTGTGTATAGAAAGCCCAAGATAGAGGACTCTTTGGCCAGAAATATGTTCCTTGGGTTAAATCTGGAATTCTGTATGTCAGAAAAAAATTCGGTAGGTCAAATATGGACTTTTGTCAGGACGATATAACATCCGAAGATATCAGTCTGAATGTATAGTGTTAATCTTTTAGGACTTTTTGGCCAGAAATATTTTCAATAGGTCAAAAGGGGACCTCTGTATAGCTGATTTATCATAAAAAGGAGACTATAACTTTATATAGTTTGAAAAATTTTGAGGACACTTTGACCACAAATAAGTTCAAAAGGTCAGATATGGACATCTATATGGCTTATGAAGCATCAGAAGGAGTCTATGAGTATGTATAGACAGCCCAAGATCAAGGACATTTTGGCCAGAAATATGTTTAGGATGTCAAAAGGGGACCTCTGTATAGCTGATTTATCATCAAAAGGAGTCTATAACTTTATATAGTTTGAAAAATTTTGAGGACACTTTGACCACAAATAAGTTCAAAAGGTCAGATATGGACATCTATATGGCTTATGAAGCATCAGAAGGAGTCTATGAGTATGTATAGAAAAGGCAAGATCGAGGACTCTTTGGCCAGAAATATGTTCTGGAGGTCAAAAGGGGACCTCTGTATAGCTGATTTATCATCAAAAGGAGTCTATAACTTTCTATAGTTTGAAAAATTTTGAGGACACTTTGACCACAAATAAGTTCAAAAGGTCAGATATGGACATCTATATGGCTTATGAAGCATCAGAAGGCGTCTATGAGTATGTATAGAAAGCCCAAGATCAAGGACTCTTTGGCCAGAAATATGTTCAGAAGGTCAAAATGGGACCTCTGTTTAGCTGATTTATCATCAAAAGTATTCTATAACTTACATAGTTTGAATTTTTTTTAGGACACTTTGACCACAAATAAGTTCAAAAGGTCAGATATGGAAATCTATATGGCTTATGAAGCATCAGAAGGAGTCTATGAGTATGTATAGAAAGCCCAAGATCGAGGCATCTTTGGCCAGAAATATGTTCTGGAGGTCAAAAGGGGACCTCTGTATAGCTGATTTATCATCAAAAGGAGTCTTTAACTTTCTATAGTTTGAAAACTTTTGAGGACACTTTGACCACAAATAAGTTCAAAAGGTCAGATATGGACATCTATATGGCTTATGAAGCACCAGAAGGAGTCTATGAGTATGTATAGAAAGCCCAAGATCAAGGACTCTTTGGCCAGAAATATGTTCAGGAGGTCAGAAGGGGCCCTCTGTATAGCTGATTTATCATCAAAAGGATTCTATAACTTTCTATAGTTTGAAAAAATGTTAGGACACTTTGACCACAAATAAGTTCAAAAGGTCAGATATGGACATCTATATGGCTTATGAAGCATCAGAAGGAGTCTATGAGTATGTATAGAAAGCCCAAGATCGAGGAGTCTTTAGCCAGAAATATGTTCAGTAGGTCAAAAGGGGACCTCTGTATAGCTGATTTATCATCAAAAGGATTCTATAACTTTATATAGTTTGAATTTTTTTTAGGACACTTTGACCACAAATAAGTTCAAAAGGTCAGATATGGACATCTATATGGCTTTTGAAGCATCAGAAGGAGTCTATGAGTATGTATAGAAAGCCCAAGATCAAGGACTCTTTGGCCAGAAATATGTTTAGGATGTCAAAAGGGGACCTCTGTATAGCTGATTTATCATCAAAAGGAGTCTATAACTTAAATAGTTTGAAAAATTTTGAGGACACTTTGACCACAAATAAGTTCAAAAGGTCAGATATGGACATCTATATGGCTTATGAAGCATCAGAAGGAGTCTATGAGTATGTATAGAAAAGGCAAGATCGAGGACTCTTTGGCCAGAAATATGTTCTGGAGGTCAAAAGGGGACCTCTGTATAGCTGATTTATCATCAAAAGGAGTCTATAACTTTCTATAGTTTGAAAAATTTTGAGGACACTTTGACCACAAATAAGTTCAAAAGGTCAGATATGGACATCTATATGGCTTATGAAGCATCAGAAGGCGTCTATGAGTATGTATAGAAAGCCCAAGATCAAGGACTCTTTGGCCAGAAATATGTTCAGAAGGTCAAAATGGGACCTCTGTTTAGCTGATTTATCATCAAAAGTATTCTATAACTTACATAGTTTGAAATTTTTTTAGGACACTTTGACCACAAATAAGTTCAAAAGGTCAGATATGGAAATCTATATGGCTTATGAAGCATCAGAAGGAGTCTATGAGTATGTATAGAAAGCCCAAGATCGAGGCATCTTTGGCCAGAAATATGTTCTGGAGGTCAAAAGGGGACCTCTGTATAGCTGATTTATCATCAAAAGGATTCTATAACTTTATATAGTTTGAAAAATTTTGAGGACACTTTGACCACAAATAAGTTCAAAAGGTCAGATATGGACATCTATATGGCTTATGAAGCATCAGAAGGCGTCTATGAGTATGTATAGAAAGCCCAAGATAGAGGACTCTTTGGCCAGAAATATGTTCCTTGGGTTAAATCTGGAATTCTGTATGTCAGAAAAAAATTCGGTAGGTCAAATATGGACTTTTGTCAGGACGATATAACATCCGAAGATATCAGTCTGAATGTATAGTGTTAATCTTTTAGGACTTTTTGGCCAGAAATATTTTCAGTAGGTCAAAAGGGGACCTCTGTATAGCTGATTTATCATAAAAAGGAGACTATAACTTTATATAGTTTGAAAAATTTTGAGGACACTTTGACCACAAATAAGTTCAAAAGGTCAGATATGGACATCTATATGGCTTATGAAGCATCAGAAGGAGTCTATGAGTATGTATAGACAGCCCAAGATCAAGGACATTTTGGCCAGAAATATGTTTAGGATGTCAAAAGGGGACCTCTGTATAGCTGATTTATCATCAAAAGGAGTCTATAACTTTATATAGTTTGAAAAATTTTGAGGACACTTTGACCACAAATAAGTTCAAAAGGTCAGATATGGACATCTATATGGCTTATGAAGCATCAGAAGGAGTCTATGAGTATGTATAGAAAAGGCAAGATCGAGGACTCTTTGGCCAGAAATATGTTCTGGAGGTCAAAAGGGGACCTCTGTTTAGCTGATTTATCATCAAAAGTATTCTATAACTTACATAGTTTGAATTTTTTTTAGGACACTTTGACCACAAATAAGTTCAAAAGGTCAGATATTGAAATCTATATGGCTTATGAAGCATCAGAAGGAGTCTATGAGTATGTATAGAAAGCCCAAGATCGAGGCATCTTTGGCCAGAAATATGTTCTGGAGGTCAAAAGGGGACCTCTGTATAGCTGATTTATCATCAAAAGGAGTCTTTAACTTTCTATAGTTTGAAAACTTTTGAGGACACTTTGACCACAAATAAGTTCAAAAGGTCAGATATGGACATCTATATGGCTTATGAAGCACCAGAAGGAGTCTATGAGTATGTATAGAAAGCCCAAGATCAAGGACTCTTTGGCCAGAAATATGTTCAGGAGGTCAGAAGGGGCCCTCTGTATAGCTGATTTATCATCAAAAGGAGTCTATAACTTTCTATAGTTTGAAAAAATGTTAGGACACTTTGACCACAAATAAGTTCAAAAGGTCAGATATGGACATCTATATGGCTTATGAAGCATCAGAAGGAGTCTATGAGTATGTATAGAAAGCCCAAGATCGAGGAGTCTTTAGCCAGAAATATGTTCAGTAGGTCAAAAGGGGACCTCTGTATAGCTGATTTATCATCAAAAGGAGTCTATAACTTTAATAGTTTGAATTTTTTTTAAGACACTTTGACCACAAATAAGTTCAAAAGGTCAGATATGGAAATCTATATGGCTTATGAAGCATCAGAAGTCGTCTATGAGTATGTATAGAAATCCCAAGATCGAGGCCTCTTTGGCCAGAAATATGTTCTGGAGGTCAAAAGGGGACCTCTGTATAGCTGATTTATCATAAAAAGGAGACTATAACTTTATATAGTTTGAAAAATTTTGAGGACACTTTGACCACAAATAAGTTCAAAAGGTCAGATATGGAAATCTATATGGCTTATGAAGCATCAGAAAGAGTCTATGAGTATGTATAGAAAGCCCAAGATCGAGGACACTTTGGCCAGAAATATGTTCTGGATGTCAAAAGGGGACCTCTGTATAGCTGATTTATCAACAAAAGGAGTCTATAACTTTCTATAGTTTGAAAAATTTTGAGGACACTTTGACCACAAATAAGTTCAAAAGGTCAGATATGGATATCTATATGGCGCATGAAGCATCAGAAGGAGTCTATGAGTATGTATCGAAAGCCCAAGATCGAGGACTCTTTGGCAAGAAATATGTTCCTTGGGTCAAATATGGAATTCGTATGTCTGACGTAACATCAGAAAGAGTCAACAAGTATATATGAAAAGGTCAAGTTTCGAGTACTCACTCCTTGGTCAGAAAAAAATTCGGTAGGCCAAATATGGACTTTTGTCAGGATGATATAACATCCGAAGATATCAGTCTGAATGTATAGTGTTAATCTTTTAGGACTCTTTGGCCAGAAATATGTTCAGTATAGGTCAAAGGCCAAGAATGGACAAAAAAATTTTGAGGACACTTTGACCACAAATAAGTTCAATAGGTCAGAAAGAGTCAACATCTATATGGACATCTATATGGCTTATGAAGCATCAGAAGGCGTCTATGAGTATGTATAGAAAGCCAAGATCAAGGACTCTTTGGCCAGAAATATGTTCAGTAGGTCAAAAGGGAACCTCTGTATAGCTGATTTATCATCAAAAGGAGTCTATAACTTACTATAGTTTGAAAAAATGTTAGGACACTTTGACCACAAATAAGTTCAAAAGGTCAGATATGGACATCTATATGGCTTATGAAGCATCAGAAGGAGTCTATGAGTATGTATAGAAAGCCCAAGATCAAGGACTCTTTGGCCAGAAATATGTTCAGGATGTCAAAATGGGACCTCTGTTTAGCTGATTTATCATCAAAAGTATTCTATAACTTATATAGTTTGAATTTTTTTTAGGACACTTTGACCACAAATAAG
The DNA here is from genome assembly GCF_951802725.1 of Rutilus rutilus. NCBI lineage: Eukaryota > Metazoa > Chordata > Actinopteri > Cypriniformes > Leuciscidae > Rutilus > Rutilus rutilus. The sequence continues at coordinate 30,616,889 of NC_140215.1, read as the reverse complement.
TACAAAAGGTCAGATATGGAAATCTATATGGCTTATGAAGCATCAGAAGGAGTCTATGAGTATGTATAGAAAGCCCAAGATCGAGGACTCTTTGGCCAGAAATATGTTCAGTAGGTCAAAATGGGACCTCTGTATAGCTGATTTATCATCAAAAGGATTCTATAACTTAAATAGTTTGAATTTTTTTAAGACACTTTGACCACAAATAAGTTCAAAAGGTCAGATATGGAAATCTATATGGCTTATGAAGCATCAGAAGGAGTCTATGAGTATGTATAGAAAGCCCAAGATCTAGGCCTCTTTGGCCAGAAATATGTTCTGGATGTCAAAAGGGGACCTCTCTATAGCTGATTTATCATCAAAATGAGTCTTTAACTTTCTATAGTTTGAAAACTTTTGAGGACACTTTGACAACAAATAAGTTCAAAAGGTCAGATATGGACATCTATATGGCTTATGAAGCACCAGAAGGAGTCTATGAGTATGTATAGAAAGCCCAAGATCAAGGACTCTTTGGCCAGAAATATGTTCAGTAGGTCAGAAGGGGCCATCTGAATAGCTGATTTATCATCAAAAGGAGTCTATGACTTTCTATAGTTTGAAAAAATGTTGGACACTTTGACCACAAATAAGTTCAAAAGGTCAGATATGGACATCTATATGGCTTATGAAGCATCAGAAGGAGTCTATGAGTATGTATAGAAAGCCCAAGATCGAGGACTCTTTGGCCAGAAATATGTTCAGTAGGTCAAAAGGGGACCTCTGTATAGCTGATTTATCATCAAAAGGATTCTATAACTTAAATAGTTTGAATTTTTTTTAAGACACTTTGACCACAAATAAGTTCAAAAGGTCAGATATGGAAATCTATATGGCTTATGAAGCATCAGAAGGAGTCTATGAGTATGTATAGAAAGCTCAAGATCGAGGCCTCTTTGGCCAGAAATAAGTTCTGGAGGTCAAAAGGGGACCTTTGTATAGCTGATTTATCATCAAAAGGAGTCTTTAACTTTCTATAGTTTGAAAAGTTTTGAGGACACTTTGACCACAAATAAGTTCAAAAGGTCAGATATGGACATCTATATGGCTTATAAAGCACCAGGAGTAGTCTATGAGTATATATAGAAAGCCCAAGATCAAGGACTCTTTGGCCAGAAATATGTTCAGTAGGTCAGAAGGGGCCCTTTGTATAGCTGATTTATCATCAAAAGGAGTCTATAACTTTCTATAGTTTGAAAAAATGTTAGGACACTTTGACCACAAATAAGTTCAAAAGGTCAGATATGGACATCTATATGGCTTATGAAGCATCAGAAGGAGTCTATGAGTATGTATAGAAACCGCAAGATCGAGGACTCTTTGGCCAGAAATATGTTCAGTAGGTCAAAAGGGGCCCTCTGTATAGCTGATTTATCATCAAAAGGAGTCTATAACTTACTATAGTTTGAAAAAATGTTAGGACACTTTGACCACAAATAAGTTCAAAAGGTCAGATATGGACATCTATATGGCTTATGAAGCATCAGAAGGAGTCTATGAGTATGTATAGAAAGCCCAAGATCAAGGACATTTTGGCCAGAAATATGTTTAGGATGTCAAAAGGGGACCTCTCTATAGCTGATTTATCATCAAAAGGATTCTATAAGTTAAATAGTTTGAATTTTTTTTAAGACACTTTGACCACAAATAAGTTCAAAAGGTCAGATATGGAAATCTATATGGCTTATGAAGCATCAGAAGGAGTCTATGAGTATGTATAGAAAGCCCAAGATCGAGGACTCTTTGGCCAGAAATATGTTCTGGAGGTCAAAAGGGGACCTCTGTATAGCTGATTTATCATCAAAAGGAGTCTTTAACTTTCTATAGTTTGAAAACTTTTGAGGACACTTTGACCACAAATAAGTTCAAAAGGTCAGATATGTACATCTATATGGCTTATGAAGCATCAGAAGGAGTCTGTGAGTATGTATAGAAAGCCCAAGATCAAGGACATTTTGGCCAGAAATATGTTTAGGATGTCAAAAGGGGACCTCTGTATAGCTGATTTATCATCAAAAGGAGTCTATAACTTTATATAGTTTGAAAAATTTTGAGGACACTTTGACCACAAATATGTTCAAAAGGTCAGATATGGACATCTATATGGCTTATGAAGCATCAGAAGGCGTCTATGAGTATGTCTAGATAGCCCAAGATCGAGGACTCTTTGGCCAGAAATATGTTCTGGAGGTCAAAAGGGGACCTCTGTATTGCTGATTTATCATCAAAAGGAGTCTTTAACTTTCTATAGTTTGAAAACTTTTGAGAACACTTTGACCACAAATAAGTTCAAAAGGTCAGATATGGACATCTATATGGCTTATGAAGCATCAGAAGGAGTCTATGAGTATGTATAGAAAACGCAAGATTGAGGACTCTTTGGCCAGAAATATGTTCAGTAGGTCAAAAGGGGCCCTCTGTATAGCTGATTTATCATCAAAAGGAGTCTACAACTTACTATAGTTTGAAAAAATGTTAGGACACTTTGACCACAAATGAGTTCAAAAGGTCAGATATGGACATCTATATGGCTTATAAAGCACCAGAAGGAGTCTATGAGTATGTATAGAAAGCCCAAGATCAAGGACTCTTTGGCCAGAAATATGTTCAGTAGGTCAAAAGGGGCCCTCTGTATAGCTGATTTATCATCAAAAGGAGTCTATAACTTACTATAGTTTGAAAAAATGTTAGGACACTTTGACCACAAATAAGTTCAAAAGGTCAGATATGGACATCAATATGGCTTATGAAGCATCAGAAGGAGTCTGTGAGTATGTATAGAAAGCCCAAGATCAAGGACATTTTGGCCAGAAATATGTTTAGGATGTCAAAAGGGGACCTCTGTATAGCTGATTTATCATCAAAAGGAGTCTATAACTTTATATAGTTTGAAAAATTTTGAGGACACTTTGACCACAAATAAGTTCAAAAGGTCAGATATGGACATCTATATGGCTTATGAAGCATCAGAAGGCGTCTATGAGTATGTCTAGATAGCCCAAGATCGAGGACTCTTTGGCCAGAAATATGTTCTGTAGGTCAAAAGGGGACCTCTGTATAGCTGATTTATCATAAAAAGGAGTCTATAACTTTCTATAGTTTGAAAAAATGTTAGGACACTTTGACCACAAATAAGTTCAAAAGGTCAGATATGGAAATCTATATGGCTTATGAAGCATCAGAAGGCGTCTATGAGTATGTATAGAAAGCCCAAGATCGAGGACTCTTTGGCCAGAAATATGTTCAGTAGGTCAAAAGGGGACCTCTGTATTGCTGATTTATCATCAAAAGGATTCTATAACTTAAATAGTTTGAATTTTTTTTAAGACACTTTGACCACAAATAAGTTCCAAAGGTCAGATATGGACATCTATATGGCTTATGAAGCATCAGAAGGAGTCTATGAGTATGTATAGAAAGCCCAAGATCGAGGCCTCTTTGGCCAGAAATATGTTCTGGAGGTCAAAAGGGGACCTCTGTATAGCTGATTTATCATCAAAAGGATTCTATAACTTAAATAGTTTGAATTTGTTTTAAGACACTTTGACCACAAATAAGTTCAAAAGGTCAGATATGGAAATCTATATGGCTTATGAAGCATCAGAAGGAGTCTATGAGTATGTATAGAAAGCCCAAGATCTAGGCCTCTTTGGCCAGAAATATGTTCTGGAGGTCAAAAGGGGACCTCTGTATAGCTATTTATCATCAAAAGGAGTCTTTAACTTTCTATAGTTTGAAAACTTTTGAGGACACTTTGACCACAAATAAGTTCAAAATGTCAGATATGGACATCTATATGGCTTATGAAGCACCAGAAGGAGTCTATGAGTATGTATAGAAAGCCCAAGATCAAGGACTCTTTGGCCAGAAATATGTTCAGTAGGTCAGAAGGGGCCCTCTGTATAGCTGATTTATCATCAAAAGGAGTCTATAACTTTCTATAGTTTGAAAAAATGTTAGGACACTTTGACCACAAATAAGTTCAAAAGGTCAGATATGGACATCTATATGGCTTATGAAGCATCAGAAGGAGTCTATGAGTATGTATAGAAAGCCCAAGATCAAGGACATTTTGGCCAGAAATATGTTTAGGATGTCAAAAGGGGACCTCTGTATAGCTGATTTATCATCAAAAGGAGTCTATAACTTCATATAGTTTGAAAAATTTTGAGGACACTTTGACCACAAATAAGTTCAAAAGGTCAGATATGGACATCTATATGGCTTATGAAGCATCAGAAGGAGTCTATGAGTATGTATAGAAAGCCCAAGATCGAGGACTCTTTGGCCAGAAATATGTTCAGTAGGTCAAAAGGGGACCTCTGTATAGCTGATTTATCATCAAAAGGATTCTATAACTTAAATAGGTTGAATTTTTTTTAAGACACTTTGACCACAAATAAGTTCAAAAGGTCAGATATGGAAATCTATATGGCTTATGAAGCATCAGAAGGAGTCTATGAGTATGTATAGAAAGCCCAAGATCGAGGCCTCTTTGGCCAGAAATATGTTCTGGAGGTCAAAAGGGGACCTCTGTATAGCTGATTTATCATCAAAAGGATTCTATAACTTAAATAGTTTGAATTTGTTTTAAGACACTTTGACCACAAATAAGTTCAAAAGGTCAGATATGGAAATCTATATGGCTTATGAAGCATCAGAAGGAGTCTATGAGTATGTATAGAAAGCCCAAGATCTAGGCCTCTTTGGCCAGAAATATGTTCTGGAGGTCAAAAGGGGACCTCTGTATAGCTATTTATCATCAAAAGGAGTCTATAACTTTCTATAGTTTGAAAAAATGTTAGGACACTTTGACCACAAATAAGTTCAAAAGGTCAGATATGGACATCTATATGGCTTATGAAGCATCAGAAGGAGTCTATGAGTATGTATAGAAAACGCAAGATCGAGGACCAGGAGGTCAAAAGGGGCCCTCTGTATAGCTGATTTATCATCAAAAGGAGTCTATAACTTTATATAGTTTGAATTTTTTTTAGGACACTTTGACAAGAAATAAGTTCAAAAGGATAGATATGGATATCTATATGGCTTATGAAGCATCAGAAGCAGTCTATGAGTATGTATAGAAAGCCCAAGATAGAGGACTCTTTGTCCAGAAATACGTTCCTTGGGTCAAATATGGAATTCTGTATGTCAGAAAAAAATTCGGTAGGTCAAATATGGACTTTTGTCAGGATGATATAACATCCGAAGATATCAGTCTGAATGTATAGTGTTAATCTTTTAGGACTTTTTGGCCAGAAATATTTTCAGTAGGTCAAAAGGGGACCTCTGTATAGCTGATTTATCATCAGAAGGAGACTATAACTTTTTATAGTTTGAAAAATTTTGAGGACACTTTGACCAGAAATAAGTTCAAAAGGTCAGATATGGACATCTATATGGCTTATGAAGCATCAGAAGGAGTTGGACTATATGAATAGAAAGCCCAAGATCGAGGACTCTTTGGCCAAAAATATGTTCCTTGGGTCAAATATGGACTTCTTTATGGTTGACGTAACATCAGAAAAAGTCAACGAGTATAAATGGTAAGGTCAAGTTTCGAGTACTCCTTGGACAGAAAAAAATTCAGTGTCAAATTTGGACCTTTGTCAGGATGATATAACATCTTTAAGGACTCTTTGGCCAGAAATATGTTCAGCAGGTAAAAAGTGTATCTATGTATAGCTCATTCTTATAACATTATGTGCTTTGCACAAACAATCTAACGTTGAGCATCATTAAAGAAACATAGGTTATGCACTTCGTGCATTGCATTGCATTGCACACCAAAACTAACTCAATGCCATGTTCATTAGAGAGATAACATATGTGTTGTTGCTTTGCACAAACTGTCTAACGTTGTGCTTTGAAGAATAACATATAGTCTGTGCACTACTTGCATTGCATTGCACAACAGAACTCGATCCCATGTTCATTACAAAGATAACGTGTGTTGTTGCATTGCATTGCATTGCACACACGATCTAACGTTGTGCATTGAAGAATAACATAGGCTATGCACTTCTTGCATTGCATTGCATTGCACACCAGAACTAACTCATTCCCATGTTCATTAAAGAGATAACATATGTGTTGTTGCAATTGCATTGCACAAACGATCTAACGTTTTGCACTGAAGAATAACTTATTGGTTATGCATATTTCGCATTGCATTGCACACCAGAACTAAATCATTCCCATGTTCATTATAGACATGATATCTGTGTTGATGCATTGCATTGCATTGCATTGAATTGTATTGCACTAACGATCTATGCATTGCTTTGCACTGCATTGCATTGCTTTGCATTGCATTGCACTAACGATCTAATGTTGTGCACTGAAGAATAACATATGGGTCATGCACTTTTTGCATTGCATTGCATACCAGAACTAAATCATTAAAGACATAACGTGTGTTGTTGCATTGCATTGTATTGCATTGCATTGCATTGCATTGCAATGTATTGCAATGCAATGTTTTGCGTTGCATTACATTCATTTGCATTATTTTGCACTGCATTGCACTAAAGATCTAACAGAAGAATAACATATAGGTTATGCTCTTTTCGCAGTGCATTGCACACCAGAACAAAATCATTCCCAAGTTCATTATGGAGATGATGTGTGTTGTTGCATTGCATTGCATTGCATTGCATTGAATTGCATTGCACTAACGATCTAACGTTGTGCACTGAAGAATAACATATGTTATGCACTTTTTGCATTGCATTGCACACCAGAACTACCTCATTCCCATGTTGATTAAAGACATAACGTGTGTTGTTGCATTGCATTGTATTGCACTATATTGATTTGCATTGCTTTGCAATGCATTGCATTGCATTGCATTACACTAACGCTCTAACGTTGTGCACTGAAGAATAACATATATGTTATACACTTTTTGCATTGCATTGCACACCAGAACTAAATCATTCCCATGTTCATTAAAGACATAACGTATGTTGTTGCATTGCATTGTATTGCATTGCATTTATTTGCATTGCTTTGCACTGCATTGCATTGCACTAACGATCTAACGTTGTGCACTGAAGAATAACATATAGGTTATGCTCTTTACGCATTGCATTGCACACCAGAACAAAATCATTCCCAAGTTCATTATAGAGATGATATGTGTGTTGTTGCATTGCATTGCATTGCATTGCATTGAATTGCATTGCATTGCATTGCATTGCACTAACGATCTAACGTTGCGCACTGAAGAATAACATATATGTTATGCACTTTTCGCATTGCATTGCACACCAGAACTACCTCATTCCCATGTTGATTAAAAACATAACGTGTGTCGTTGCATTGCATTTATTTGCATTGCTTTGCACTGCATTGCATTGCATTGCATTGCATTGCACTAACGATCTAACGTTGTGCACTGAAGAATAACATATAGGTTATGCACGTATTGCATTGCATTGCACACCAGAACTAAATCAATCCCATGTTCATTAAAGACATAACGTGTGTTGTTGCATTAAATTGTATTGCATTGCTTTGCTTTGCTTCATTGCTTTGCATTGCTTTGCATTGCTTTGCATTGCTTTGCATTGCTTTGCATTGCTTTGCATTGCTTTGCATTGCTTTGCATTGCTTTGCATTGCTTTGCTTTGCTTTGCTTTGCATTGCATTGCTTTGCTTTGCTTTGCTTTGCTTTGCATTGCATTGCATTGCATTGCATTGCTTTGCATTGCTTTGCATTGCATTGCATTGCTTTGCATTGCTTTGCATTGCTTTGCATTGCTTTGCATTGCTTTGCATTGCTTTGCATTCCTTTGCATTGCTTTGCATTGCTTTGCATTGCTTTGCATTACTTTGCACTGCATTGCATTACTTTGCACTGCATTGCATTGCACTAACGATCTAACGTTGTGCACTGAAGAATAACATATAGGTTATGCACTTTTCGCATTGCATTGCATACCAGAACTAAATCATTCCCATGTTCATTAAAGACATAACGTGTGTTGTTGCATTGCATTGTATTGCATTGCATTGATTTGCATTGCTTTGCACTGCATTGCATTGCATTGCACTAACGATCTAACGTTGTGCACTGAAGAATAACATATGTTATGCACTTTTTGCATTGCATTGGACACCAGAACTACCTCATTCCCATGTTGATTAAAAACATAACGTGTGTTGTTGCATTGCATTTATTTGCATTGCTTTGCACTGCATTGCATTGCATTGCATTGCATTGCATTGCACTAACGATCTAACGTTGTGCACTGAAGAATAACATATAGGTTATGCACGTATTGCATTGCATTGCACACCAGAACTAAATCATTCCCATGTTCATTAAAGACATAACGTGTGTTGTTGCATTGCATTGTATTGCATTGCATTGCATTGCATTGCATTGCATTGCATTGCATTGCATTGCTTTGCTTTGCTTTGCTTTGCATTGCATTGCTTTGCATCATTGCTTTGCATTGCTTTGCATTGCTTTGCATTGCTTTGCATTGCTTTGCATTGCTTTGCATTGCTTTGCATTGCTTTGCATTGCTTTGCTTTGCATTGCTTTGCATTGCTTTGCATTGCTTTGCATTGCATTGCTTTGCATTGCATTGCATTGCATTGCATTGCATTGCATTGCATTGCATTGCTTTGCACTGCATTGCATTGCATTGCATTGCACTAACGATCTAACGTTGTGCACTGAAGAATAACATATAGGTTATTTCGCATTGCATTGCACACAAGAAAAAAATCATTCCCAAGTTCATTATAGAGATGATATGTGTGTTGTTGCATTGCATTGCATTGCATTGCATTGCATTGCATTGCATGGCATTGCATGGCATTGCTTTGCACTGCATTGCATTGCATTGCATTGCACTAACGATCTAACTTTATGCACGAAAGAATAACATATAGGTTATGCACTTTTTGCATTTCATTGCACACCAGACCTAAATCATGCCATGTTCATTAAAGAGATAACGTTTGTTGGTGCATTGCATTGCATTGCACTTGCGATGTAACGTTGTGCACTCAAGAATAACATATAGGTTATGCACTTTTTGCATTGCATTATATTGCACACTAGAACTTATCCATTCCCATGTTTATTAAAGAGATGGTATGTGTGTTGTTGCATTGCATTGCACTAACGATCTAACGTTGTGCACTGAAGAATAACATATAGGTTATGCACTTTTCGCATTGCATTGCATTGCATACCAGACTACTAAATCATTCCCATGTTCATTAAAGAGATAACGTGTGTTGTTGCAATTGCATTGTATTGCATTGCATTGCTTTGCATTGCTTCATTGCTTTGCATTGCTTTGCATTGCTTCGCATTGCTTCGCATTGCTTCGCATTGCTTCGCATTGCTTTGCATTGCATTGCACTAACGATCTAACGTTGTGCACTGAAGAATAACATATAGGTTATGCTCTTTTCGCATTGCATTGCACACCAGAACAAAATCATTCCCAAGTTCATTATAGAGATGATATGTGTGTTGTTGATATGTGTGTTGTTAAGTTCTAGTGTGCATTGCATTGCATTGCATTAGCGATGCAACGTTGTGCACTCAAGAATAACATATAGGTTATGCACTTTTTGCATTGCATTGCACACTAGAACTTATCCATTCCCATGTTCATTAAAGAGATGGTATGTGTTGTTGCATTGCATTACACTAACGATCTAACGTTGTGCACTGAAGAATAACATATAGGTTATGCACTTTTCGCATTGCATTGCATTGCATACCAGACTTCTAAATCATTCCCATGTTCATTAAAGAGATAACGTGTGTTGTTGCAATTGCATTGCATTTTATTGCACAAACGATCTAACGTTGTGCACTGAAGAAAAACATATAGGTTATGCACTTTTTGCTTTGCATTGCATTGCACATCAGAACTTAATCATTCCCATGTTCATTATAGAGATAATGTTTGTTGTTGCATTGCATTGCATTGCACAAACGATCTAACGTTGTGCTCTGAAGAATAACATATAGGTTATGCACTTTTCGCATTGAATTGCACACCAGAAATAAATCATTCCCATGTTCTTTAAAGAGATGATATGTGTCTTGTTGCATTGCATTGCACTAGCGATGTAACGTTGTGCACTGAAGAATAACATATAGGTTATGCACTTTTCGCATTGCATTGCATTGCATACCACTCTACTAAATCATTCCCATGTTCATTAAAGAGATAACGTGTGTTGTTGCAATTGCATTGCATTGCATTTTATTGCACAAACGATCTAACGTTGTGCACTGAAGAAAAACATATAGGTTATGCACTTTTTGCATTGCATTGCATTGCACATCAGAACTAAATCGTACCCATGTTCATTAAAGAGATAATGTTTGTTGTTGCATTGCATTTCATTGCACAAACGATCTAACGTTGTGCTCTGAAGAATAACATATAGGTTATGCACTTTTCGCATTGCATTGCACACCAGAAATAAATCATTCCCATGTTCTTTAAAGAGATGATATGTGTGTTGTTGCATTGCATTGCACTAGCGATGTAACGTTGTGCACTGAAGAATAACATATAGGTTATGCACTTTTTGCATTGTATTGCATTGCACACTAGAACTTAACCATTCCCATGTTCATTAAAGAGATAACATATGTGTTGTTGCATTGCATTGCACAAACGATCTAACGTTGTGCACTGAAGAATAGCATATAGGTTATACACTTTTTGCAGTGAATTACACACCAGAAGTAACTCATTCCCAAACTACATTGCGGTTTGCTTTGAGAAAATACAATATGTGCTATTGCATTGCATTTCACACAAGATCAAACTTTGTGCATTGAAGAATAACATATAAGCTATGAGTGCATCACAAACATACAATAACTATCTCAACTATCTACATTCCACTGCATAAAATATCTAACTGATATAGTTAGATATAATAATAATACATTCAACGCTAATTCTTAGATCGTTTGTGCAATGCAACACTCATGTTATGTTTTCGTTGCACATGAGGATTAAGTAGTTTATATTCTATGCATTGTAATGCAAGAGGTAAATGCAATCATTTCCCTTAAAATAATAAATGAATAAGTTAGTTATTGTGCAATGCCAATGCACATATGTCATGTGTCAAATCAGGCCTACAGAGGTCCCTCTTGTCTTATATAACATCACAAGAAGTCAGTCTTGTATGTTTAGTAAGCCAGACAGTAGTCCATATTTGACTGACTGAACATATTTTTGGCAAAAGAGTCCTCAAAAGATATTTTGTGTATATTATAAACTTATAGACTCCTTCTGGTGTTAAATCAGCCATCAGTGCATATTTGACCTATTGAACTTATTTCTGGTCAAAGGGTCCTCAAAGGTTTTTAAACAAACTTATAGACTCCTTCTGATGTTACATCACCCATAAAAAAAAAGTACATTTTTGACCTACTAAACTACTTAACTTACTATAGGTACATATTGACTTCTCGTGATGTTAACTTAGGCAAGGAGTAGTCGATATTTGACCGATTGAACACATTTTTGACCAAAGAGGCCTCGAAATGTTTTTTTTTTTTTACTCATAAATTTATAGACTCCTTCTGATGTTAAATCAGCCATATTTCAACTACTGAGAAAAAGAGTACTCGATCTTGAACTTTCTGTACATACTCTAGACATCTTCTGATGCTTCATAAGCCATTTAGAAGTCCATATCTGACCTGTCAAACTTATTTCTGGTCAATGGGTCCTTAAAAGGTTTTAAATATATATAATCTTATATAATATATAATACTTAAGCTATATAATCTTATAGACTAATTCTGATGTTAAATCAGCCATACAGAGGTCACTTTTTTTACCTACTAAACATAATTCGGGCCAAAGAGTACTCAAACTTGAACTTTCTATACATACTTGTTGACTCCTTCTGATGTTACGTCAGCCATGTCCATCAGTCCATATGTGACACAAGGAACATATTTCTAATATATAATACTTAAGCTATATAAAGTTATAGACTCCTATTGATAATAAATCAGCTATACAAAGGTCACATTTTGACCTTCTGAACATATTTCAGGCCAAAGAGTTCTTGAACATTGTCTTGCTATACTACAGATTGACTTCTTGTGATGTTATATTAACCAGCCAGTGGTCTATTTTTGACCTACTGTACATATTTATGGCCAGAGTCCGTGAACATCAACTCACTATACATATAGACTGACTTCTCGTAATGTAAAATCAGGCAGACAGTAGTCCATATTTGACTGATTGAAAAAAAATTTGACCAAAGAGTTCTCAAAAGGATTTTGTCTAAATGTATAAACTCCTTCTGATGTTAAATCAGCCATACAGAAGTCCATATTTGACCTTCTGAACATATTTCTGGCCAGAGACCTTGAACATTTACCTTACTATTTATATTTCTCCTACCATAAAGACTTCTCGTGATGTTATGTCAGCCAGACTGTAGCCATATTTGACTGATTTAACATGTTTTTGGCCAAAGAATCCTCAAAATGTTTTTTACTCTTAGAAACTCATAGACTCCTTCTGATGTTAAAGCAGCCATACAGAAGTCCATATTTGACCCAAGGAATATATTTTTGGCCATAGAGTTCTCGATCTTGACCTTTCTATACATACTCATAGACTCCTTCTAATGTTACATAAGCCATATAGATATCCATATCTGACCTTTTGAACTTATTTCTGGTCATCAAATGTTTTTAAACTATATAAAGTTATAGACTCTTTCTGATGATAAATCAGCTATTCCTTTTGACCTACTGAACATATTTCTGGCCAAAGAGTCCTAAATGATTAACACTATACATTCAGATTGATATCTTCGGATGTTATACCTTCCTGAAAAAAGTCCATATTTGACATACTGAATTTTCTTCTGGCCAAGGAGTACTCGAAACTTGACCTTTCCATACAGACTTGTTGACTCTTTCTGATGTTACGTCAGACATACAGAATTCCATATTTGACCCAAGGAACATATTTCTTGCCAAAGAGTCCTCGATCTTGGGCTTTCTATACATACTCATAGACTCCTTCTGATGCTTCATAAGCCATATAGATGTCCATATCTGACATTTTGAACTTATTTCTGGTCATCAGAAGTTTTTAAACTATATAAAGTTATAGACTCCTTTTGATGATAAATCAGCTATACAGAGGTCCCCTTTTGACCTACTGAACATATTTCTTACCAAAGAGTCCTTGATCTTGGGGCTTTCTATACATACTCATAGACTCCTTCTGATGCCTCATAAGCCATATAGATGTCCATATCTAACCTTTTGAACTTATTTCTGGTCAAAGTGTCCTAAAAAAAATTCAAACTATATAAAGTTATAGACTCCTTTTGATGATAAGTCAGCTATACAGAGGTCCCCTTTTGAACTACTGAACATATTTCTGGCCAAAGAGTCCTCGATCTTATGCTTTCTATACATACTCATAGACTCCTTCTGGTGCTTCATAAGCCATATAGATGTCCATATCTGCCATTTTGAACTTATTTGTGGTCAAAGTGTCCTAACATTTTTTCAAACTATAGAAAGTTATAGACTCCTTTTGATGATAAATCACCTATACAGAGGGCCCCTTTTGAACTACTGAACATATTTCTGGCCAAAGAGTCCTCGATCTTATGCTTTCTATACATACTCATAGACTCCTTCTGATGCTTCATAAGCCATATAGATGTCCATATCTGACCTTTTGAACTTATTTGTGGTCAAAGTTTCTTAAAAAAAATTCAAACTATATAAAGTTATAGACTCCTTTTGATGATAAATCAGCTATACAGAGGTCCCCTTTTGACCTACTGAACATATTTCTGGCCAAAGAGTCCTTGATCTTGGGGCTTTCTATACATACTCATAGACTCCTTCTGATGCTTCATAAGCCATATAGATGTCCATATCTGACCTTTTGAACTTATTTGTGGTCAAAGTGTCATGAAAAAATTCAAACTATATAAAGTTATAGACTCCTTTTGATGATAAATCAGCTATACAGAGGTCCCCTTTTGAACTACTGAACATATTTCTGGCCAAAGAGTCCTCGATCTTATGCTTTCTATATATACTCATAGACTCCTTCTGACGCCTCATAAGCCATATAGATGTCCATATCAGACCTTTTGAACTTATTTGTGGTCAAAGTATCCTAAAAAAATTTAAACTATATAAAGTTATAGACTCCTTTTGATGATAAATCAGCTATACAGAGGTCCCCTTTTGACCTACTGAACATATTTCTGGCCAAAGAGTCCTTGATCTTGGGGCTTTCTATACATACTCATTAGACTCCTTCTGATGTTTCATAAGCCATATAGATGTCCATATCTGACCTTTTGAACTTATTTGTGGACAAAGTGTCTTAAAAAAAATTCTAACTACATAAAGTTATAGACTCCTTTTGATGATGTCACCTATACAGAGGTCCCCTTCTGACCTCCTGAACAGGTTTCTGGTCAAAGAGTCCTCGATCTTGGGATTTCTATACATACTCATAGACTCCTTCTGGTGCTTCATAAGCCATATAGATGTCCATATCTGACCTTTTGAACTTATTTGTGGTCAAAGTGTCCTAACATTTTTTCAAACTATATAAAGTTATAGACTCGTTTTGATGATAAATCAGCTATACAGAGGTCCCCTTCTGACCTCCTGAACATGTTTCTGGCCAAAGAGTCCTCGATCTTGGGATTTCTATACATACTCATAGACTCCTTCTGGTGCTTCATAAGCCATATAGATGTCCATATCTGACCTTTTGAACTTATTTGTGGTCAAAGTGTCCTAAAAAAAATTCAAACTATATAAAGTTATAGACTCGTTTTGATGATAAATCAGCTATACAGAGGTCCCCTTTTGACCTACTGAACATATTTCTGGCCAAACAGTCCTTGATCTTGGGGCTTTCTATACATACTCATAGACTCCTTGTGATGCTTCATAAGCCATATAGATGTCCATATCTGACCTTTTGAACTTATTTCTGGTCAAAGTGTGCTAACATTTTTTCAAACTATATAAAGTTATAGACTTCTTTTGATGATAAATCAGCTATACAGAGGGCCCCTTTTGATCTACTGAACATGTTTCTGGCCAAAGAGTCCTCAATCTTGGGCTTTCTATACATACTCATAGATTCCTTCTGATGCTTCATAAGCCATATATAGATGTCCATATCTGACCTTTTGAACTTATTTGTGGTCAAAGTGTCATAACAAAATTCAAACTATATAAAGTTATAGACTCCTTTTGATGATAAATCAGCTATACAGAGGTCCCCTTTTGACCTAGTGAACATATTTCTGGCCAAAGAGTCCTTGATCTTGGGGCTTTCTATACATACTCATAGACTCATTGTGAACACATCTACTGAACATTGAGTCCTCAATCTTGGGCTTTCTATACATACTCATAGATTCCTTCTGATGCTTCATAAGCCATATATAGATGTCCATATCTGACCTTTTGAACTTATTTGTGGTCAAAGTGTCATAAAAAAATTCAAACTATATAAAGTTATAGACTCCTTTTGATGATAAATCAGCTATTCAGAGGTCCCCTTTTGACCTCCTGAACATGTTTCTGGCCAAAGAGTCCTCGATATTGGGATTTCTATACATACTCATAGACTCCTTCTGGTGCTTCATAAGCCATTAGATGTCCATATCTGACCTTTTGAACTTATTTGTGGTCAAAGTATAATAAAAAAATCCAAACTATATAAAGTTATAGACTCCTTTTGATGATAAATCAGCTATACAGAGGTCCCCTTTTGACCTACTGAACATATTTCTGGCCAAAGAGTCCTTGATCTTGGGGCTTTCTATACATACCCATAGACTCCTTCTGATGCTTCATAAGCCATATAGATGTCCATATCTGACCTTTTGAACTTATTTGTGGTCAAAGTGTCCTAAAAAAAATTCAAACTATATAAAGTTATAGACTCCTTTTGATGATAAGTCAGCTATACAGAGGTCCCCTTCTGACCTCCTGAACATGTTTCTGGCCACAGAGTCCTCGATCTTGGGATTTCTATACATACTCATAGAGTCCTTGTGATGCTTCATAAGCCATATAGATGTCCATATCTGACCTGTTGAACTTATTTGTGTTCAGTGTCCTAAAAAAAAATCAAACTATATAAAGTTATAGACTCGTTTTTAATGATAAATCAGCTATAAAGAGGTCCCCTTTTGACCTACTGAACATATTTCTGGCCAAAGAGTCCTCGATCTTGGGATTTCTATACATACTCATAGACTCCTTCTGATGCTTCATAAGCCATATAGATGTCCATATCTGACCTTTTGAACTTATTTGTGGTCAAAGTGTCCTAACATTTTTTTCAAACTATAGAAAGTTATAGACTCCTTTTGATGATAAATCAGCTATACAGAGGGCCCCTTTTTAACTGCTGAACATATTTCTGGCCAAAGAGTCCTCGATCTTATACTTTCTATACATACTTATAGACTCCTTCTGGTGCTTCATAAGCCATATAAGATGTCCTTATCTGACCTTTTGAACTTATTTGTGGTCAAAGTGTCCTAACATTTTTTCAAACTATAGAAAGGTATAGACTCCTTTTGATGATAAATCAGCTATACAGAGGGCCCCTTTTGAACTAATGAACATATTTCTGGCCAAAGAGTCCTCGATCTTATGCTTTCTATACATACTCATAGACTCCTTCTGATGCCTCATAAGCCATATAGATGTCCATATCTGACCTTTTGAACTTTTTTGTGGTCAAAGTGTCCTAACATTTTTTCAAACTATAGTAAGTTATAGACTCCTTTTGATGATAAATCAGCTATACAGAGGGCCCCTTTTGACCTATACTGAACATATTTCTGGCCAAAGAGTCCTAAAAGATTAACACTATACATTCAGACTGATATCTTCGGATGTTATATCATCCTGACAAAAGTCCATATTTGACCTACCGAATTTTTTTCTGACCAAGGAGTGAGTACTCGAAACTTGACCTTTTCATGATGTTTCTTCAGCCATACAGTAGTCCAGATTTGACATGTTGAACATATTTCTGACCAAAGAGATTTTGATCTTGAACTTTCTATTCATAATTATAGACTCTTTCAGAAAGTTACATCGGACAGACAATTGTCCATATTAATTATTAAACATATTTCTGGCCAACAAGTCCATGAACTTGAACTTCTGTACATGCTAATTGACTCCTTTTAGTGTTTCATCAGCCAGACATTAGTCCATAATTGACCTACTGAACATATTGCTGCCCAAAGAGTCTTGAACTTGAACTTTCTATATAGGCTCATTGACTCCTTCTGATGTTTCACAAGCAGACAATAGTCCATAATTGACCCTCTGAACATATTTATAGTAAAAGAGTCCTCTGTCTTGAACTTTCTATAGATTCTCAGTGACTCCATATAGATAATTGACCCACTGAACATATTTCTACCTGAAGAGTCTTTGAACTTGAACTTTCTATTCATAATCTTCTTCCTCAATCTTCATTGACTTCTGATTCATCAGCCAGACAGCAGTCCATATTTGACCCATTAAACATATTTCTGGCAAAAGAGTCCTCGATCTTGAACCTTTTAAACATACTCATAGACTCTTTCTGGTGTTTCATCAGCCATGCAGTAGTTCTGATTTGACATAATGAACATATTTCTGACCGAAGAGTCCTCGATCTTGAACTTTCTATTCATACTTATAGACTCTTTCAGATAGTACATCGGCCAGACAATTGTAGATATTGACTATTGAAGTAAAAGAGTTCTCGATCTTGAACTTTCTATACATTCTCAGTGATGCCTTATTTTGTTTCTTTAGCCATACAGAAGTCCAGATTTGACATGTTGAACATATTTCTGACTTGAAAATTTTGTACATGCTAATTGACTCCTTTTAGTGTTTCATCAGCCAGACAGTAGTCAATAATGGACCTACTGAAAATATTTCTGGTAAAAGAGTCCTCGATTTTGAACTTTCTATACATTCTCAGTGACGCCTTATTTTGTTTCTTTAGCCAAAAAGTAGTTCAGATTTAACATGTTGAACATATTTCTGACTGAAGAGTCCTTGATCTTGAACTTTCTATTCACACTTATAGACTCCTTCAGATAGTACATCGGCCAGACAACTGTCTATAATGACTTCTTTTTTTTTTTTTTTTTTCTCTGGCCAACGAGTCTATGTACTTGAACTTTCTATACATGCTCATTGACTCCTTTAGTGCTTCATCAGCCAGAGAGTACTCCATAATTTACCAACTGAACATATTTCTAGTAAAAGAGTCCTCGATCTTGAACATTCTTTACATGCTCATTGACTCCTTATGCTGTTTCTTTCTACACATAGTCGTTTACTCCATCTGATGTTACATCAGCCATAAAGAAGTACCATAATTGACCCAAGGGACATATTTGTGGCAATCTTGAACTTTCTATACATACTCATAGTCTCCTTCTGATTCTTCATAAGCCATATTTATGTCCATATTTATGACTTATTATTATTTCTGGTCAAAGGTTCCTCAAAAGTTTTTAAACTATGTAAAATTATAGACTCCATCTGATGATAAATCAGACCAAAAGAGGTCAAATTTTGACTCTTGAGTCAATATGTATAGAGAGTTAATGTTCAATGATTCTTTGGCCAAAAATATATTCAGAGGGTCACATACCTGTTAAAGTGATTTATCATCAGAAGAAGTCTATGAGTATTTAGTAAGTTAACTTGTGAGGACCTTTTTGCCAAAAATATTTTCAATTCGCCAGATATGGACATCTATATAGCTAATGAAGAATCAGAAAGAGTCAATGAGTATATATAGAATGGTCAAGTTGAGACTCTTTGACCAGAAAAAATTTCAGTATGTCAAATATGGACTTTTGTCATGATGATATAACATCCGAAGATATCAATCTGAATGTATAGTGTTAATCTTTAAGGACTCTTTGGCCAGTAATATTTTCGGACATCAGAAGGAGTCTATAGATTATGACAGACAAAATCCTTTTGAGAACTCTTTGGTCAAATTTTTTTTCAATCGGTCAAATATGGACTACTGCCTGCCTGGTTTGGCATTGCAAGAAGTCAGTCTATATTGTATAGTGAGTTAATGTTCACGGACTCTGGCCAGAAATATTTTCAGTAGGTCAAAAATAGACTACTGGCTGGTTAATAACATCACAACAAGTCATTCTGTAGTCAAAAGTCAAAAGTTCAAGCAAGATAATGTTCAAGAACTCTTTGGCCAGAAATATGTTCAAAAGGTCAAAAGGTGACCTTTGTATAGCTGATTTATCATCAGAAAGAGTCTATAACTTTATATAGTTTAAAAACTTTTGATGACCAGAAATAAGTTCAAAAGGTCAGATATGGATATCTATATGGCTTATGTAACATTAGAAGGAGTCTATGAGTATGTATAGAAAGGTCAAGATCGAGAACTCTATGGCCATAAATATATTCCTTGGGTCAAATATGGACTTCTGTATGGCCGATTTAACATCAGAAGGAGTCTATGAGTTTCTAAGAGTAAAAAACATTTTGAGGATTCTTTGGCCAAAAACATGTTAAATCAGTCAAATATGGCTACAGTCTGGCTGACATAACATCACGAGAAGTCTTTATGGTAGGAGAAATATAAATAGTAAGGTAAATGTTCAAGGTCTCTGGCCAGAAATATGTTCAGAAGGTCAAATATGGACTTCTGTATGGCTGATTTAACATCAGAAGGAGTCTATACATTTATGATAGACAAAATCCTTTAGAGAACTCTTTGGTCAATTTTTTTTTTCAATCAGTCAAATATGGACTACTGTCTGCCTGATTTTACATTACGAGAAGTCAGTCTATATGTATAGTGAGTTGATGTTCACGGACTCTGGCCAGAAATATGTTCAGTAGGTCAAAAATAGACTACTGGCTGGTTAATATAACATCACAACAAGTCAATCTGTAGTATAGCAAGATAATGTTCAAGAACTCTTTGGCCAGAAATATGTTCAGTAGGTCAAAAGGGGACCTCTGTATAGCTGATTTATCATCAAAAGGAGTCTATAACTTTATATAGTTTGAATTTTTTTTAGGAAACTTTGACCACAAATAAGTTCAAAAGGTCAGATATGGACATCTTTATGAGGCATCAGAAGGAGTCTATGAGTATGTATAGACAGCATTAGATCGAGGACTCTTTGGCCAGAAATATGTTCAGTAGTTCAAAAGGGGCCCTCTGTATAGCTGATTTATCATCAAAAGGAGTCTATAACTTTCTATAGTTTGAAAAAATGTGAGGACACTTTGACCACAAATAAGTTCAAAAGGTCAGATATGGACATCTATATGGCTTATATAGATGGACATCTATATGGCTTATATACATCAGAAGGAGTCTATGAGTATGTATAGAAAGCCCAAGATCGAGGACTCTTTGGCCAGAAATATGTTCAAGAGGTCAAAAGGGGACCTCTGTATAGCTGACTTATCATCAAAAGGAGTCTATAACTTTATATAGTTTGAAAAATTTTGAGGACACTTTGACCACAAATAAGTTCAAAAGGTCAGATATGGACATCTATATGGCTTATGAATCATCAGAAGGAGTCTATGAGTATGTATAGAAAGCCCAAGATCGAGGACTCTTTGGCCAGAAATATGTTCTGGAGGTCAAAAGGGGACCTCTGTATAGCTGATTTATCATCAAAAGGAGTCTATAACTTTCTATAGTTTGAAAAATTTTGAGGACACTTTGACCACAAATAAGTTCAAAAGGTCAGATATGGACATCTATGTGGCTTATGAAGCATAAGAAGGCGTCTATGAGTATGTATAGAAAGCCCAAGATCAAGGACTCTTTGGCCAGAAATATGTTCAGAAGGTCAAAATGGGACCTCTGTATAGCTGATTTATCATCAAAAGGATTCTATAACTTTATATAGTTTGAATTTTTTTTAGGACACTTTGACCACAAATAAGTTCAAAAGGTCAGATATGGACATCTATATGGCTTATGAATCATCAGAAGGAGTCTATGAGTATGTATAGAAAGCCCAAGATCAAGGACTCTTTGGCCAGAAATATGTTCAGGAGGTCAGAAGGGGCCCTCTGTATAGCTGATTTATCATCAAAAGGAGTCTATAACTTTCTATAGTTTGAAAAAATGTTAGGACACTTTGACCACAAATAAGTTCAAAAGGTCAGATGTGGACATCTATATGGCTTATGAAGCATCAGAAGGAGTCTATGAGTATGTATAGAAAGCCCAAGATCGAGGAGTCTTTGGCCAGAAATATGTTCAGTAGGTCAAAAGGGGACCTCTGTATAGCTGATTTATCATCAAAAGGATTCTATAACTTTATATAGTTTGAATTTTTTTTAGGACACTTTGACCACAAATAAGTTCAAAAGGTCAGATATGGACATCTATATGGCTTATGAATCATCAGAAGGAGTCTATGAGTATGTATAGAAAGCCCAAGATCAAGGACTCTTTGGCCAGAAATATGTTCAGGAGGTCAGAAGGGGCCCTCTGTATAGCTGATTTATCATCAAAAGGAGTCTATAACTTTCTATAGTTTGAAAAAATGTTAGGACACTTTGACCACAAATAAGTTCAAAAGGTCAGATGTGGACATCTATATGGCTTATGAAGCATCAGAAGGAGTCTATGAGTATGTATAGAAAGCCCAAGATCGAGGAGTCTTTGGCCAGAAATATGTTCAGTAGGTCAAAAGGGGACCTCTGTATAGCTGATTTATCATCAAAAGGATTCTATAACTTTATATAGTTTGAATTTTTTTTAGGACACTTTGACCACAAATAAGTTCAAAAGGTCAGATATGGACATCTATATGGCTTATGAAGCACCAGAAGGAGTCTATGAGTATGTATAGAAATCCCAAGATCGAGGACTCTTTGGCCAGAAACATGTTCAGGAGGTCAGAAGGGGACCTCTGTATAGCTGATTTATCATCAAAAGGAGACTATAACTTTATATAGTTTGAAAAATTTTGAGGACACTTTGACCACAAATAAGTTCAAAAGGTCAGATATGGACATCTATATGGCTTATGAAGCATCAGAAGGAGTCTATGAGTATGTATAGAAAACGCAAGATCGAGGACTCTTTGGCCAGAAATATGTTCAGTCGGTCAAAAGGGGCCCTCTGTATAGCTGATGTACCATCAAAAGGAGTCTATAACTTACTATAGTTTGAAAAAAATGTTAGGACACTTTGACCACAAATAAGTTCAAAAGGTCAGATATGGACATCTATATGGCTTATGAAGCATCAGAAGGAGTCTATGAGTATGTATAGAAAGCCCAAGATCGAGGAGTCTTTGGCCAGAAATATGTTCAGTAGGTCAAAAGGGGACCTCTGTATAGCTGATTTATCATCAAAAGGATTCTATAACTTTATATAGTTTGAATTTTTTTTAGGACACTTTGACCACAAATAAGTTCAAAAGGTCAGATATGGACATCTATATGGCTTATGAAGCACCAGAAGGAGTCTATGAGTATGTATAGAAATCCCAAGATCGAGGACTCTTTGGCCAGAAACATGTTCAGGAGGTCAGAAGGGGACCTCTGTATAGCTGATTTATCATCAAAAGGAGACTGTAACTTTATATAGTTTGAAAAAATTTTAGGACACTTTGACCACAAATAAGTTCAAAATGTCAGATATGGACATCTATATGGCTTATGAAGCACCAGAAGGAGTCTATGAGTATGTATAGAAATCCCAAGATCGAGGACTCTTTGGCCAGAAACATGTTCAGGAGGTCAGAAGGGGACCTCTGTATAGCTGATTTATCATCGAAAGGAGACTATAACTTTATATAGTTTGAAAAATTTTGAGGACACTTTGACCACAAATAAGTTCAAAAGGTCAGATATGGACATCTATATGGCTTATGAAGCATCAGAAGGAGTCTATGAGTATGTATAGAAAAAGCAAGATCGAGGACTCTTTGGCCAGAAATATGTTCAGTAGGTCAAAAGGGGTCCTCTGTATAGCTGATGTATCATCAAAAGGAGTCTATAACTTACTATAGTTTGAAAAAATGTTAGGACACTTTGACCACAAATAAGTTCAAAAGGTCAGATATGGACATCTATATGGCTTATGAAGCATCAGAAAGAGTCTATGAGTATGTATAGAAAGCCCAAGATCAAGGACTCTTTGGCCAGAAATATGTTTAGGATGTCAAAAGGGGACCTCTGTATAGCTGATTTATCATCAAAAGGAGTCTATAACTTTATATAGTTTGAAAAAATGTTAGGACACTTTGACCACAAATAAGTTCAAAAGGTCAGATATGGACATCTATATGGCTTATGAAGCATCAGAAGGAGTCTATGAGTATGTATAGAAAGCCCAAGATCAAGGACTCTTTGGCCAGAAATATGTTTAGGATGTCAAAAGGGGACCTCTGTATAGCTGATGTATCATCAAAAGGAGTCTATAACTTACTATAGTTTGAAAAAATGTTAGGACACTTTGACCACAAATAAGTTCAAAAGGTCAGATATGGACATCTATATGGCTTATGAAGCATCAGAAAGAGTCTATGAGTATGTATAGAAAGCCCAAGATCAAGGACTCTTTGGCCAGAAATATGTTTAGGATGTCAAAAGGGGACCTCTGTATAGCTGATTTATCATCAAAAGGAGTCTATAACTTTATATAGTTTGAAAAAATGTTAGGACACTTTGACCACAAATAAGTTCAAAAGGTCAGATATGGACATCTATATGGCTTATGAAGCATCAGAAGGAGTCTATGAGTATGTATAGAAAGCCCAAGATCAAGGACTCTTTGGCCAGAAATATGTTTAGGATGTCAAAAGGGGACCTCTGTATAGCTGACTTATCATCAAAAGGAGTCTATAACTTTATATAGTTTGAAGTTTTTTTAGGACACTTTGACCACAAATAAGTTCAAAATGTCAGATTTGGACATCTATATGGCTTATGAAGCATCAGAAGGAGTCTATGAGTATGTATAGAAAACGCAAGATCGAGGACTCTTTGGCCAGAAATATGTTCTGGAGGTCAAAAGGGGACCTCTGTATAGCTGATTTATCATCAAAAGGAGTCTATAACTTTCTATAGTTTGAAAATTTTTGAGGACACTTTGACCACAAATAAGTTCAAAAGGTCAGACATGGACATCTATATGGCTTATGAAGCATCAGAAGGCGTCTATGAGTATGTATAGAAAGCCCAAGATCAAGGACTCTTTGGCCAGAAATATGTTCAGAAGGTCAAAATGGGACCTCTGTTTAGCTGATTTATCATCAAAAGTATTCTATAACTTACATAGTTTGAATTTTTTTTAGGACACTTTGACCACAAATAAGTTCAAAAGGTCAGATATGGAAATCTATATGGCTTATGAAGCATCAGAAGGAGTCTATGAGTATGTATAGAAAGCCCAAGATCGAGGCCTCTTTGGCCAGAAATATGTTCTGGAGGTCAAAAGGGGACCTCTGTATAGCTGATTTATCATCAAAAGGAGTCTATGAGTATGTATAGAAATCCCAAGATCGAGGCCTCTTTGGCCAGAAATATGTTCTGGAGGTCAAAAGGGGACCTCTGTATAGCTGATTTATCATCAAAAGGAGTCTTTAACTTTCTATAGTTTGAAAACTTTTGAGGACACTTTGACCACAAATAAGTTCAAAAGGTCAGATATGGACATCTATATGGCTTATGAAGCACCAGAAGGAGTCTATGAGTATGTATAGAAAGCCCAAGATCAAGGACTCTTTGGCCAGAAATATGTTCAGGAGGTCAGAAGGGGCCCTCTGTATAGCTGATTTATCATCAAAAGGAGTCTATAACTTTCTCTAGTTTAAAAATTTTTTAGGACACTTTGACCACAAATAAGTTCAAAAGGTCAGATATGGACATCTATATGGCTTATGAAGCATAAGAAGGAGTCTATGAGTATGTATAGAAAGCCCAAGATCGAGGAGTCTTTAGCCAGAAATATGTTCAGTAGGTCAAAAGGGGACCTCTGTATAGCTGATTTATCATCAAAAGGATTCTATAACTTTATATAGTTTGAATTTTTTTAGGACACTTTGACCACAAATAAGTTCAAAAGGTCAGATATGGACATCTATATGGCTTTTGAAGCATCAGAAGGAGTCTATGAGTATGTATAGAAAGCCCAAGATCAAGGACTCTTTGGCCAGAAATATGTTTAGGATGTCAAAAGGGGACCTCTGTATAGCTGATTTATCATCAAAAGGAGTCTATAACTTAAATAGTTTGAATTTTTTTTAAGACACTTTGACCACAAATAAGTTCAAAAGGTCAGATATGGAAATCTATATGGCTTATGAAGCATCAGAAGGAGTCTATGAGTATGTATAGAAAGCCCAAGATCGAGGCCTCTTTGGCCAGAAATATGTTCTGGAGGTCAAAAGGGGACCTCTGTATAGCTGATTTATCATAAAAAGGAGACTATAACTTTATATAGTTTGAAAAATTTTGAGGACACTTTGACCACAAATAAGTTCAAAAGGTCAGATATGGACATCTATATGGCTTATGAAGCATCAGATGGAGTCTATGAGTATGTATAGACAGCCCAAGATCAAGGACATTTTGGCCAGAAATATGTTTAGGATGTCAAAAGGGGACCTCTGTATAGCTGATTTATCATCAAAAGGAGTCTATAACTTTATATAGTTTGAAAAATTTTGAGGACACTTTGACCACAAATAAGTTCAAAAGGTCAGATATGGACATCTATATGGCTTATGAAGCATCAGAAGGAGTCTATGAGTATGTATAGAAAACGCAAGATCGAGGACTCTTTGGCCAGAAATATGTTCTGGAGGTCAAAAGGGGACCTCTGTATAGCTGATTTATCATCAAAAGGAGTCTATAACTTTCTATAGTTTGAAAAATTTTGAGGACACTTTGACCACAAATAAGTTCAAAAGGTCAGATATGGACATCTATATGGCTTATGAAGCATCAGAAGGCGTCTATGAGTATGTATAGAAAGCCCAAGATCAAGGACTCTTTGGCCAGAAATATGTTCAGAAGGTCAAAATGGGACCTCTGTTTAGCTGATTTATCATCAAAAGTATTCTATAACTTACATAGTTTGAATTTTTTTTAGGACACTTTGACCACAAATAAGTTCAAAGGGTCAGATATGGAAATCTATATGGCTTATGAAGCATCAGAAGGAGTCTATGAGTATGTATAGAAAGCCCAAGATCGAGGCCTCTTTGGCCAGAAATATGTTCTGGAGGTCAAAAGGGGACCTCTGTATAGCTGATTTATCATCAAAAGGAGTCTTTAACTTTCTATAGTTTGAAAACTTTTGAGGACACTTTGACCACAAATAAGTTCAAAAGGTCAGATATGGACATCTATATGGCTTATGAAGCACCAGAAGGAGTCTATGAGTATGTATAGAAAGCCCAAGATCAAGGACTCTTTGGCCAGAAATATGTTCAGGAGGTCAGAAGGGGCCCTCTGTATAGCTGATTTATCATCAAAAGGAGTCTATAACTTTCTATAGTTTGAAAAAATGTTAGGACACTTTGACCACAAATAAGTTCAAAAGGTCAGATATGGACATCTATATGGCTTATGAAGCATCAGAAGGAGTCTATGAGTATGTATAGAAAGCCCAAGATCGAGGAGTCTTTAGCCAGAAATATGTTCAGTAGGTCAAAAGGGGACCTCTGTATAGCTGATTTATCATCAAAAGGATTCTATAACTTTATATAGTTTGAATTTTTTTAGGACACTTTGACCACAAATAAGTTCAAAAGGTCAGATATGGACATCTATATGGCTTATGAAGCATCAGAAGGAGTCTATGAGTATGTATAGAAAGCCCAAGATCGAGGCCTCTTTGGCCAGAAATATGTTCTGGAGGTCAAAAGGGGACCTCTGTATAGCTGATTTATCATCAAAAGGAGTCTATGAGTATGTATAGAAAGCCCAAGATCGAGGCCTCTTTGGCCAGAAATATGTTCTGGAGGTCAAAAGGGGACCTCTGTATAGCTGATTTATCATCAAAAGGAGTCTTTAACTTTCTATAGTTTGAAAACTTTTGAGGACACTTTGACCACAAATAAGTTCAAAAGGTCAGATATGGACATCTATATGGCTTATGAAGCACCAGAAGGAGTCTATGAGTATGTATAGAAAGCCCAAGATCAAGGACTCTTTGGCCAGAAATATGTTCAGTAGGTCAAAAGGGGACCTCTGTATAGCTGATTTATCATCAAAAGGATTCTATAACTTTATATAGTTTGAATTTTTTTAGGACACTTTGACCACAAATAAGTTCAAAAGGTCAGATATGGACATCTATATGGCTTTTGAAGCATCAGAAGGAGTCTATGAGTATGTATAGAAAGCCCAAGATCAAGGACTCTTTGGCCAGAAATATGTTTAGGATGTCAAAAGGGGACCTCTGTATAGCTGATTTATCATCAAAAGGAGTCTATAACTTAAATAGTTTGAATTTTTTTTAAGACACTTTGACCACAAATAAGTTCAAAAGGTCAGATATGGAAATCTATATGGCTTATGAAGCATCAGAAGGAGTCTATGAGTATGTATAGAAAGCCCAAGATCGAGGCCTCTTTGGCCAGAAATATGTTCTGGAGGTCAAAAGGGGACCTCTGTATAGCTGATTTATCATAAAAAGGAGACTATAACTTTATATAGTTTGAAAAATTTTGAGGACACTTTGACCACAAATAAGTTCAAAAGGTCAGATATGGACATCTATATGGCTTATGAAGCATCAGATGGAGTCTATGAGTATGTATAGACAGCCCAAGATCAAGGACATTTTGGCCAGAAATATGTTTAGGATGTCAAAAGGGGACCTCTGTATAGCTGATTTATCATCAAAAGGAGTCTATAACTTTATATAGTTTGAAAAATTTTGAGGACACTTTGACCACAAATAAGTTCAAAAGGTCAGATATGGACATCTATATGGCTTATGAAGCATCAGAAGGAGTCTATGAGTATGTATAGAAAACGCAAGATCGAGGACTCTTTGGCCAGAAATATGTTCTGGAGGTCAAAAGGGGACCTCTGTATAGCTGATTTATCATCAAAAGGAGTCTATAACTTTCTATAGTTTGAAAAATTTTGAGGACACTTTGACCACAAATAAGTTCAAAAGGTCAGATATGGACATCTATATGGCTTATGAAGCATCAGAAGGCGTCTATGAGTATGTATAGAAAGCCCAAGATCAAGGACTCTTTGGCCAGAAATATGTTCAGAAGGTCAAAATGAGGTGGACCTCTGTTTAGCTGATTTATCATCAAAAGTATTCTATAACTTACATAGTTTGAATTTTTTTTAGGACACTTTGACCACAAATAAGTTCAAAGGGTCAGATATGGAAATCTATATGGCTTATGAAGCATCAGAAGGAGTCTATGAGTATGTATAGAAAGCCCAAGATCGAGGCCTCTTTGGCCAGAAATATGTTCTGGAGGTCAAAAGGGGACCTCTGTATAGCTGATTTATCATAAAAAGGAGACTATAACTTTATATAGTTTGAAAAATTTTGAGGACACTTTGACCACAAATAAGTTCAAAAGGTCAGATATGGACATCTATATGGCTTATGAAGCATCAGATGGAGTCTATGAGTATGTATAGACAGCCCAAGATCAAGGACATTTTGGCCAGAAATATGTTTAGGATGTCAAAAGGGGACCTCTGTATAGCTGATTTATCATCAAAAGGAGTCTATAACTTTATATAGTTTGAAAAATTTTGAGGACACTTTGACCACAAATAAGTTCAAAAGGTCAGATATGGACATCTATATGGCTTATGAAGCATCAGAAGGAGTCTATGAGTATGTATAGAAAACGCAAGATCGAGGACTCTTTGGCCAGAAATATGTTCTGGAGGTCAAAAGGGGACCTCTGTATAGCTGATTTATCATCAAAAGGAGTCTATAACTTTCTATAGTTTGAAAAATTTTGAGGACACTTTGACCACAAATAAGTTCAAAAGGTCAGATATGGACATCTATATGGCTTATGAAGCATCAGAAGGCGTCTATGAGTATGTATAGAAAGCCCAAGATCAAGGACTCTTTGGCCAGAAATATGTTCAGAAGGTCAAAATGGGACCTCTGTTTAGCTGATTTATCATCAAAAGTATTCTATAACTTACATAGTTTGAATTTTTTTTAGGACACTTTGACCACAAATAAGTTCAAAGGGTCAGATATGGAAATCTATATGGCTTATGAAGCATCAGAAGGAGTCTATGAGTATGTATAGAAAGCCCAAGATCGAGGCCTCTTTGGCCAGAAATATGTTCTGGAGGTCAAAAGGGGACCTCTGTATAGCTGATTTATCATCAAAAGGAGTCTTTAACTTTCTATAGTTTGAAAACTTTTGAGGACACTTTGACCACAAATAAGTTCAAAAGGTCAGATATGGACATCTATATGGCTTATGAAGCACCAGAAGGAGTCTATGAGTATGTATAGAAAGCCCAAGATCAAGGACTCTTTGGCCAGAAATATGTTCAGGAGGTCAGAAGGGGCCCTCTGTATAGCTGATTTATCATCAAAAGGAGTCTATAACTTTCTATAGTTTGAAAAAATGTTAGGACACTTTGACCACAAATAAGTTCAAAAGGTCAGATATGGACATCTATATGGCTTATGAAGCATCAGAAGGAGTCTATGAGTATGTATAGAAAGCCCAAGATCGAGGAGTCTTTAGCCAGAAATATGTTCAGTAGGTCAAAAGGGGACCTCTGTATAGCTGATTTATCATCAAAAGGATTCTATAACTTTATATAGTTTGAATTTTTTTAGGACACTTTGACCACAAATAAGTTCAAAAGGTCAGATATGGACATCTATATGGCTTATGAAGCATCAGAAGGAGTCTATGAGTATGTATAGAAAGCCCAAGATCGAGGCCTCTTTGGCCAGAAATATGTTCTGGAGGTCAAAAGGGGACCTCTGTATAGCTGATTTATCATCAAAAGGAGTCTATGAGTATGTATAGAAAGCCCAAGATCGAGGCCTCTTTGGCCAGAAATATGTTCTGGAGGTCAAAAGGGGACCTCTGTATAGCTGATTTATCATCAAAAGGAGTCTTTAACTTTCTATAGTTTGAAAACTTTTGAGGACACTTTGACCACAAATAAGTTCAAAAGGTCAGATATGGACATCTATATGGCTTATGAAGCACCAGAAGGAGTCTATGAGTATGTATAGAAAGCCCAAGATCAAGGACTCTTTGGCCAGAAATATGTTCAGTAGGTCAAAAGGGGACCTCTGTATAGCTGATTTATCATCAAAAGGATTCTATAACTTTATATAGTTTGAATTTTTTTAGGACACTTTGACCACAAATAAGTTCAAAAGGTCAGATATGGACATCTATATGGCTTTTGAAGCATCAGAAGGAGTCTATGAGTATGTATAGAAAGCCCAAGATCAAGGACTCTTTGGCCAGAAATATGTTTAGGATGTCAAAAGGGGACCTCTGTATAGCTGATTTATCATCAAAAGGAGTCTATAACTTAAATAGTTTGAATTTTTTTTAAGACACTTTGACCACAAATAAGTTCAAAAGGTCAGATATGGAAATCTATATGGCTTATGAAGCATCAGAAGGAGTCTATGAGTATGTATAGAAAGCCCAAGATCGAGGCCTCTTTGGCCAGAAATATGTTCTGGAGGTCAAAAGGGGACCTCTGTATAGCTGATTTATCATAAAAAGGAGACTATAACTTTATATAGTTTGAAAAATTTTGAGGACACTTTGACCACAAATAAGTTCAAAAGGTCAGATATGGACATCTATATGGCTTATGAAGCATCAGATGGAGTCTATGAGTATGTATAGACAGCCCAAGATCAAGGACATTTTGGCCAGAAATATGTTTAGGATGTCAAAAGGGGACCTCTGTATAGCTGATTTATCATCAAAAGGAGTCTATAACTTTATATAGTTTGAAAAATTTTGAGGACACTTTGACCACAAATAAGTTCAAAAGGTCAGATATGGACATCTATATGGCTTATGAAGCATCAGAAGGAGTCTATGAGTATGTATAGAAAACGCAAGATCGAGGACTCTTTGGCCAGAAATATGTTCTGGAGGTCAAAAGGGGACCTCTGTATAGCTGATTTATCATCAAAAGGAGTCTATAACTTTCTATAGTTTGAAAAATTTTGAGGACACTTTGACCACAAATAAGTTCAAAAGGTCAGATATGGACATCTATATGGCTTATGAAGCATCAGAAGGCGTCTATGAGTATGTATAGAAAGCCCAAGATCAAGGACTCTTTGGCCAGAAATATGTTCAGAAGGTCAAAATGAGGTGGACCTCTGTTTAGCTGATTTATCATCAAAAGTATTCTATAACTTACATAGTTTGAATTTTTTTTAGGACACTTTGACCACAAATAAGTTCAAAGGGTCAGATATGGAAATCTATATGGCTTATGAAGCATCAGAAGGAGTCTATGAGTATGTATAGAAAGCCCAAGATCGAGGCCTCTTTGGCCAGAAATATGTTCTGGAGGTCAAAAGGGGACCTCTGTATAGCTGATTTATCATCAAAAGGAGTCTTTAACTTTCTATAGTTTGAAAACTTTTGAGGACACTTTGACCACAAATAAGTTCAAAAGGTCAGATATGGACATCTATATGGCTTATGAAGCACCAGAAGGAGTCTATGAGTATGTATAGAAAGCCCAAGATCAAGGACTCTTTGGCCAGAAATATGTTCAGGAGGTCAGAAGGGGCCCTCTGTATAGCTGATTTATCACCAAAAGGAGTCTATAACTTTCTATAGTTTGAAAAAATGTTAGGACACTTTGACCACAAATAAGTTCAAAAGGTCAGATATGGACATCTATATGGCTTATGAAGCATCAGAAGGAGTCTATGAGTATGTATAGAAAGCCCAAGATCGAGGAGTCTTTAGCCAGAAATATGTTCAGTAGGTCAAAAGGGGACCTCTGTATAGCTGATTTATCATCAAAAGGATTCTATAACTTAAATAGTTTGAATTTTTTTTAAGACACTTTGACCACAAATAAGTTCAAAAGGTCAGATATGGAAATCTATATGGCTTATGAAGCATCAGAAGGAGTCTATGAGTATGTATAGAAAGCCCAAGATCGAGGCCTCTTTGGCCAGAAATATGTTCTGGAGGTCAAAAGGGGACCTCTGTATAGCTGATTTATCATCAAAAGGATTCTATAACTTAAATAGTTTGAATTTTTTTTAAGACACTTTGACCACAAATAAGTTCAAAAGGTCAGATATGGAAATCTATATGGCTTATGAAGCATCAGAAGGAGTCTATGAGTATGTATAGAAAGCCCAAGATCTAGGCCTCTTTGGCCAGAAATATGTTCTGGAGGTCAAAAGGGGCCCTCTGTATAGGTGATTTATCATCAAAAGGAGTCTATAACTTTCTATAGTTTGAAAAAATGTTAGGACACTTTGACCACAAATAAGTTCAAAAGGTCAGATTGGACATCTATATGGCTTATGAAGCATCAGAAGGAGTCTATGAGTATGTATAGAAAACGCAAGATCGAGGACCAGGAGGTCAAAAGGGGCCCTCTGTATAGCTGATTTATCATCAAAAGGAGTCTATAACTTTATATAGTTTGAATTTTTTTTTAGGACACTTTGACAAGAAATAAGTTCAAAAGGATAGATATGGATATCTATATGGCTTATGACGCATCAGAAGCAGTCTATGAGTATGTATAGAAAGCCCAAGATAGAGGACTCTTTGGCCAGAAATACGTTCCTTGGGTCAAATATGGAATTCTGTATGTCAGAAAAAAATTCGGTAGGTCAAATATGGACTTTTGTCAGGATGATATAACATCCGAAGATATCAGTCTGAATGTATAGTGTTAATCTTTTAGGACTTTTTGGCCAGAAATATTTTCAGCAGGTCAAAAGCGGACCTCTGTATAGCTGATTTATCATCAGAAGGAGACTATAACTTTATATAGTTTGAAAAATTTTGAGGACAATTTGACCAGAAATAAGTTCAAAAGGTCAGATATGGACATCTATATGGCTTATGAAGCATCAGAAGGAGTTGGACTATATGAATAGAAAGCCCAAGATCGAGGACTCTTTGGCCAAAAATATGTTCCTTGGGTCAAATATGGACTTCTTTATGGCTGACGTAACATCAGAAAAAGTCAACGAGTATAAATGGTAAGGTCAAGTTTCGAGTACTCCTTGGACAGAAAAAAATTCAGTGTCAAATTTGGACCTTTGTCAGGATGATATAACATCTTTAAGGACTCTTTGGCCAGAAATATGTTCAGCAGGTAAAAAGTGTATCTATGTATAGCTCATTCTTATAACATTATGTGCTTTGCACAAACGATCTAACGTTGAGCATCATTAAAGAAACATAGGTTATGCACTTCGTGCATTGCATTGCATTGCACACCAAAACTAACTCAATGCCATGTTCATTAGAGAGATAACATATGTGTTGTTGCTTTGCACAAACTGTCTAACGTTGTGCTTTGAAGAATAACATATAGTCTGTGCACTACTTGCATTGCATTGCACAACAGAACTCGATCCCATGTTCATTACAAAGATAACGTGTGTTGTTGCATTGCATTGCATTGCACACACGATCTAACGTTGTGCATTGAAGAATAACATAGGCTATGCACTTCTTGCATTGCATTGCATTGCACACCAGAACTAACTCATTCCCATGTTCATTAAAGAGATAACATATGTGTTGTTGCAATTGCATTGCACAAACGATCTAACGTTTTGCACTGAAGAATAACTTATTGGTTATGCATATTTCGCATTGCATTGCACACCAGAACTAAATCATTCCCATGTTCATTATAGACATGATATCTGTGTTGATGCATTGCATTGCATTGCACTAACGATCTAACGTTGTGCACTGAAGAATAACATATGGGTCATGCACTTTTTGCATTGCATTGCATACCAGAACTAAATCATTAAAGACATAACGTGTGTTGTTGCATTGCATTGTATTGCATTGCATTGCATTGCATTGCAATGTATTGCAATGCAATGTTTTGCGTTGCATTACATTCATTTGCATTATTTTGCACTGCATTGCACGAAAGATCTAACGTTGTGCACAGAAGAATAACATATAGGTTATGCTCTTTTCGCAGTGCATTGCACACCAGAACAAAATCATTCCCAAGTTCATTATGGAGATGATGTGTGTTGTTGCATTGCATTGCATTGCATTGCATTGAATTGCATTGCACTAACGATCTAACGTTGTGCACTGAAGAATAACATATGTTATGCACTTTTTGCATTGCATTGCACACCAGAACTACCTCATTCCCATGTTGATTAAAGACATAACGTGTGTTGTTGCATTGCATTGTATTGCACTATATTGATTTGCATTGCTTTGCAATGCATTGCATTGCATTGCATTACACTAACGCTCTAACGTTGTGCACTGAAGAATAACATATATGTTATACACTTTTTGCATTGCATTTCACACCAGAACTAAATCATTCCCATGTTCATTAAAGACATAACGTATGTTGTTGCATTGCATTGTATTGCATTGCATTTATTTGCATTGCTTTGCACTGCATTGCATTGCACTAACGATCTAACGTTGTGCACTGAAGAATAACATATAGGTTATGCTCTTTACGCATTGAATTGCACACCAGAACAAAATAATTCCCAAGTTCATTATAGAGATGATATGTGTGTTGCATTGCATTGCATTGCATTGCATTGCATTGCATTGCATTGCATTGCATTGCATTGCATTGCATTGCGTTGCATTGCATTGCATTGAATTGAATTGCATTGCATTGCATTGCACTAACGATCTAACGTTGCGCACTGAAGAATAACATATATGTTATGCACTTTTCGCATTGCATTGCATTGCACACCAGAACTAAATCATTCCCATGTTCATTAAAGACATAACATGTGTTGTTGCATTGCATTGTATTACATTGCATTGATTTGCATTGCTTTGCACTGCATTGCATTGCATTTATTTGCATTGCTTTGCACTGCATTGCATTGCATTGCATTGCACTAACGATCTAACGTTGTGCACTGAAGAATAACATATAGGTTATGCACGTATTGCATTGCATTGCACACCAGAACTAAATCAATCCCATGTTCATTAAAGACATAACGTGTGTTGTTGCATTAAATTGTATTGCATTGCTTTGCTTTGCTTCATTGCTTTGCATTGCTTTGCATTGCTTTGCATTGCTTTGCATTGCTTTGCATTGCTTTGCATTGCTTTGCATTGCTTTGCTTTGCTTTGCATTGCTTTGCTTTGCTTTGCTTTGCTTTGCTTTGCTTTGCTTTGCTTTGCTTTGCTTTGCTTTGCATTGCATTGCATTGCATTTCTTTGCATTGCTTTGCATTGCATTGCATTGCTTTGCATTGCTTTGCATTGCTTTGCATTGCTTTGCATTGCTTTGCATTGCTTTGCATTGCTTTGCATTGCTTTGCTTTGCATTGCTTTGCATTACTTTGCACTGCATTGCATTGCACTAACGATCTAACGTTGTGCACTGAAGAATAACATATGTTATGCACTTTTTACATTGCATTGGACACCAGAACTACCTCATTCCCATGTTGATTAAAAACATAACGTGTGTTGTTGCATTGCATGTCCATCAGTTGTGTATTGCATTGCATTGCACTAACGATCTAACGTTGTGCACTGAAGAATAACATATAGGTTATGCACGTATTGCATTGCATTGCACACCAGAACTAAATCATTCCCATGTTCATTAAAGACATAACGTGTGTTGTTGCATTGCATTGTATTGCATTGCATTGCATTGCATTGCTTTGCTTTGCATTGCTTTGCATCATTGCTTTGCATTGCTTTGCATTGCTTTGCATTGCTTTGCATTGCTTTGCATTGCTTTGCATTGCTTTGCATTGCTTTGCATTGCTTCATTGCTTTGCATTGCTTTGCATTGCTTTGCATTGCTTTGCATTGCTTTGCATTGCTTTGCATTGCTTTGCTTTGCATTGCTTTGCATTGCATTGCATTGCATTGCATTGCTTTGCACTGCATTGCATTGCATTGCACTAACGATCTAACGTTGTGCACTGAAGAATAACATATAGGTTATTTCGCATTGCATTGCACACAAGAAAAAAATCATTCCCAAGTTCATTATAGAGATGATATGTGTGTTGCATTGCATTGCATTGCATTGCATTGCATTGCATTGCATTGCATGGCATGGCATTGCTTTTTACTGCATTGCAT
The DNA here is from genome assembly GCF_951802725.1 of Rutilus rutilus. NCBI lineage: Eukaryota > Metazoa > Chordata > Actinopteri > Cypriniformes > Leuciscidae > Rutilus > Rutilus rutilus. The sequence goes on along the minus strand of NC_140215.1, from coordinate 30,580,478 downwards.
TGCATTGCATTGCACTAACGATCCAACTTTGTGCACGAAAGAATAACATATAGGTTATGCACTTTTTGCATTGCATTATATTGCACACTAGAACTTATCCATTCCCATGTTTATTAAAGAGATGGTATGTGTGTTGTTGCATTGCATTGCACTAACGATCTAACGTTGTGCACTGAAGAATAACATATAGGTTATGCACTTTTCGCATTGCATTGCATTGCATACCAGACTACTAAATCATTCCCATGTTCATTAAAGAGATAACGTGTGTTGTTGCAATTGCATTGTATTGCATTGCATTGCTTTGCATTGCTTTGCATTGCTTTGCATTGCTTTGCATTGCTTCATTGCTTTGCATTGCTTTGCATTGCTTTGCATTGCTTTGCATTGCTTTTCATTGCTTCGCATTGCTTCGCATTGCTTCGCATTGCTTTGCATTGCATTGCACTAACGATCTAACGTTGTGCACTGAAGAATAACATATAGGTTATGCTCTTTTCGCATTGCATTGCACACCAGAACAAAATCATTCCCAAGTTCATTATAGAGATGATATGTGTGTTGTTGATATGTGTGTTGTTAAGTTCTAGTGTGCATTGCATTGCATTGCATTAGCGATGTAACGTTGTGCACTCAAGAATAACATATAGGTTATGCACTTTTTGCATTGCATTGCACACTAGAACTTATCCATTCCCATGTTCATTAAAGAGATGGTATGTGTTGTTGCATTGCATTGCACTAACGATCTAACGTTGTGCACTGAAGAATAACATATAGGTTATGCACTTTTCGCATTGCATTGCATTGCATACCAGACTTCTAAATCATTCCCATGTTCATTAAAGAGATAACGTGTGTTGTTGCAATTGCATTGCATTTTATTGCACAAACGATCTAACGTTGTGCACTGAAGAAAAACATATAGGTTATGCACTTTTTGCATTGCATTGCATTGCACATCAGAACTTAATCATTCCCATGTTCATTATAGAGATAATGTTTGTTGTTGCATTGCATTGCATTGCACAAACGATCTAACGTTGTGCTCTGAAGAATAACATATAGGTTATGCACTTTTCGCATTGAATTGCACACCAGAACTAAATCATTCCCATGTTCTTTAAAGAGATGATATGTGTCTTGTTGCATTGCATTGCACTAGCGATGTAACGTTGTGCACTGAAGAATAACATATAGGTTATGCACTTTTCGCATTGCATTTCATTGCATACCACTCTACTAAATCATTCCCATGTTCATTAAAGAGATAACGTGTGTTGTTGCAATTGCATTGCATTGCATTTTATTGCACAAACGATCTAACGTTGTGCACTGAAGAAAAACATATAGGTTATGCACTTTTTGCATTGCATTGCATTGCACATCAGAACTAAATCGTACCCATGTTCATTAAAGAGATAATGTTTGTTGTTGCATTGCATTTCATTGCACAAACGATCTAACGTTGTGCTCTGAAGAATAACATATAGGTTATGCACTTTTCGCATTGCATTGCACACCAGAAATAAATCATTCCCATGTTCTTTAAAGAGATGATATGTGTGTTGTTGCATTGCATTGCACTAGCGATGTAACGTTGTGCACTGAAGAATAACATATAGGTTATGCACTTTTTGCATTGTATTGCATTGCACACTAGAACTTAACCATTCCTATGTTCATTAAAGAGATGGCATGTGTGTTGTTGCATTGCATTGCACTAACGATCTAACGTTGTGCACTGAAGAATAACATATAGGTTATACACTTTTTGCATTGCATTGCACACTAGAACTTAACCATTCCCATGTTCATTAAAGAGATAACATATGTGTTGTTGCATTGCATTGCACAAACGATCTAACAAAAGTCCTCAAAAGATATTTTGTGTATATTATAAACTTATAGACTCCTTCTGGTGTTAAATCAGCCATATAGAGGTGCATATTTGACCTATTGAACTTATTTCTGGTCAAAGGGTCCTCAAAGGTTTTTAAACAAACTTATAGACTCCTTCTGATGTTACATCACCCATAAAAAAAAAGTACATTTTTGACCTACTAAACTACTTAACTTACTATAGGTACATATTGACTTCTCGTGATGTTAACTCAGGCAAGGAGTAGTCGATATTTGACCGATTGAACACATTTTTGGCCAAAGAGGCCTCGAAATGTTTTTTTTTTTTTACTCATAAATTTATAGACTCCTTCTGATGTTAAATCAGCCATATTTCAACTACTGGGAAAAAGAGTACTCGATCTTGAACTTTCTGTACATACTCTAGACATCTTCTGATGCTTCATAAGCCATTTAGAAGTCCATATCTGACCTGTTAAACTTATTTCTGGTCAATGGGTCCTTAAAAGGTTTTAAATATATATAATCTTATATAATATATAATACTTAAGCTATATAATCTTATAGACTAATTCTGATGTTAAATCAGCCATACAGAGGTCACTTTTTTTACCTACTAAACATAATTCGGGCCAAAGAGTACTCAAACTTGAACTTTCTATACATACTTGTTGACTCCTTCTGATGTTACGTCAGCCATGTCCATCAGTCCATATGTGACACAAGGAACATATTTCTAATATATAATACTTAAGCTATATAAAGTTATAGACTCCTTCTGATAATAAATCAGCTATACAAAGGTCACATTTTGACCATCTGAACATATTTCAGGCCAAAGAGTTCTTGAACATTGTCTTGCTATACTACAGATTGACTTCTTGTGATGTTATATTAACCAGCCAGTGGTCTATTTTTGACCTACTGTACATATTTATGGCCAGAGTCCGTGAACATCAACTCACTATACATATAGACTGACTTCTCGTAATGTAAAATCAGGCAGACAGTAGTCCATATTTGACTGATTGAAAAAAAATTTGACCAAAGAGTTCTCAAAAGGATTTTGTCTAAATGTATAAACTCCTTCTGATGTTAAATCAGCCATACAGAAGTCCATATTTGACCTTCTGAACATATTTCTGGCCAGAGACCTTGAACATTTACCTTACTATTTATATTTCTCCTACCATAAAGACTTCTCGTGATGTTATGTCAGCCAGACTGTTGCCATATTTGACTGATTTAACATGTTTTTGGCCAAAGAATCCTCAAAATGTTTTTTACTCTTAGAAACTCATAGACTCCTTCTGATGTTAAAGCAGCCATACAGAAGTCCATATTTGACCCAAGGAATATATTTTTGGCCATAGAGTTCTCGATCTTGACCTTTCTATACATACTCATAGACTCCTTCTAATGTTACATAAGCCATATAGATATCCATATCTGACCTTTTGAACTTATTTCTGGTCATCAAAAGTTTTTAAACTATATAAAGTTATAGACTCTTTCTGATGATAAATCAGCTATTCCTTTTGACCTACTGAACATATTTCTTGCCAAAGAGTCCTAAATGATTAACACTATACATTCAGATTGATATCTTCGGATGTTATACCTTCCTGAAAAAAGTCCATATTTGACATACTGAATTTTCTTCTGGCCAAGGAGTACTCGAAACTTGACCTTTCCATACAGACTTGTTGACTCTTTCTGATGTTACGTCAGACATACAGAATTCCATATTTGACCCAAGGAACATATTTCTTGCCAAAGAGTCCTCGATCTTGGGCTTTCTATACATACTCATAGACTCCTTCTGATGCTTCATAAGCCATATAGATGTCCATATCTGACCTTTTGAACTTATTTCTGGTCATCAGAAGTTTTTAAACTATATAAAGTTATAGACTCCTTTTGATGATAAATCAGCTATACAGAGGTCCCCTTTTGACCTACTGAACATATTTCTTACCAAAGAGTCCTTGATCTTGGGGCTTTCTATACATACTCATAGACTCCTTCTGATGCCTCATAAGCCATATAGATGTCCATATCTAACCTTTTGAACTTATTTCTGGTCAAAGTGTCCTAAAAAAAATTCAAACTATATAAAGTTATAGACTCCTTTTGATGATAAGTCAGCTATACAGAGGTCCCTTTTGAACTACTGAACATATTTCTGGCCAAAGAGTCCTCGATCTTATGCTTTCTATACATACTCATAGACTCCTTCTGGTGCTTCATAAGCCATATAGATGTCCATATCTGCCATTTTGAACTTATTTGTGGTCAAAGTGTCCTAACATTTTTTCAAACTATAGAAAGTTATAGACTCCTTTTGATGATAAATCACCTATACAGAGGGCCCCTTTTGACCTACTGAACATATTTCTGGAACAAAGAGTCCTTGATCTTGGGGCTTTCTATACATACTCATAGACTCCTTCTGATGCTTCATAAGCCATATAGATGTCCATATCTGACCTTTTGAACTTATTTGTGGTCAAAGTGTCATGAAAAAATTCAAACTATATAAAGTTATAGACTCCTTTTGATGATAAATCAGCTATACAGAGGTCCCCTTTTGAACTACTGAACATATTTCTGGCCAAAGAGTCCTCGATCTTATGCTTTCTATATATACTCACAGACTCCTTCTGACGCCTCATAAGCCATATAGATGTCCATATCAGACCTTTTGAACTTATTTGTGGTCAAAGTATCCTAAAAAAAATTGAAAGTATATAAAGTTATAGACTCCTTTTGATGATAAATCAGCTATACAGAGGTCCCCTTTTGACCTACTGAACATATTTCTGGCCAAAGAGTCCTCGATATTGGGATTTCTATACATACTCATAGACTCCTTCTGGTGCTTCATAAGCCATATACATGTCCATATCTGACCTTTTGAACTTATTTGTGGTCAAAGTATAATAAAAAAAATCCAAACTATATAAAGTTATAGACTCCTTTTGATGATAAATCAGCTATACAGAGGTCCCCTTTTGACCTACTGAACATATTTCTGGCCAAAGAGTCCTTGATCTTGGGGCTTTCTATACATACTCATAGACTCCTTCTGATGCTTCATAAGCCATATAGATGTCCATATCTGACCTTTTGAACTTATTTGTGGTCAAAGTGTCCTAAAAAAAATTCAAACTATATAAAGTTATAGACTCCTTTTGATGATAAGTCAGCTATACAGAGGTCCCCTTCTGACCTCCTGAACATGTTTCTGGCCAAAGAGTCCTCGATCTTGGGATTTCTATACATACTCATAGACTCCTTGTGATGCTTCATAAGCCATATAGATGTCCATATCTGACCTGTTGAACTTATTTGTGGTCAGTGTCCTAAAAAAAATTCAAACTATATAAAGTTATAGACTCGTTTTGATGATAAATCAGCTATACAGAGGTCCCCTTTTGACCTACTGAACATATTTCTGGCCAAAGAGTCCTCGATCTTGGGATTTCTATACATACTCATAGACTCCTTCTGATGCTTCATAAGCCATATAGATGTCCATATCTGACCTTTTGAACTTATTTGTGGTCAAAGTGTCCTAACATTTTTTCAAACTATAGAAAGTTATAGACTCCTTTTGATGATAAATCAGCTATACAGAGGGCCCCTTTTGAACTACTGAACATATTTCTGGCCAAAGAGTCCTCGATCTAATGCTGTCTATACATACTCATAGACTCCTTCTGATGCCTCATAAGCCATATAGATGTCCATATCTGACCTTTTGAACTTATTTGTGGTCAAAGTTTCCTAAAAAAAATTCAAACTATATAAAGTTATAGACTCCTTTTGATGATAAATCAGCTATACAGAGGTCCCCTTTTGACCTACTGAACATATTTCTGGCCAAAGAGTTCTTGAACATTATCTTGCTATACTACAGATTGACTTGTTGTGATGTTATATTAACCAGCCAGTAGTCTATTTTTGACCTACTGAACATATTTCTGGCCAGAGTCCGTGAACATCAACTCACTATACATATAGACTGACTTCTCGTAATGTAAAATCAGGCAGACAGTAGTCCATATTTGACTGATTGAAAAAAAAAATTGACCAAAGAGTTCTCTAAAGGATTTTGTCTATCATAAATGTATAGACTCCTTCTGATGTTAAATCAGCCATACAGAAGTCCATATTTGACCTTCTGAACATATTTCTGGCCAGAGACCTTGAACATTTACCTTACTATTTATATTTCTCCTACCATAAAGACTTCTCGTGATGTTATGTCAGCCAGACTGTAGCCATATTTGACTGATTTAACATGTTTTTGGCCAAAGAATCCTCAAAATGTTTTTTACTCTTAGAAACTCATAGACTCCTTCTGATGTTAAATCGGCCATACAGAAGTCCATATTTGACCCAAGGAATATATTTATGGCCATAGAGTTCTCGATCTTGACCTTTCTATACATACTCATAGACTCCTTCTAATGTTACATAAGCCATATAGATATCCATATCTGACCTTTTGAACTTATTTCTGGTCATCAAAAGTTTTTAAACTATATAAAGTTATAGACTCTTTCTGATGATAAATCAGCTATACAAAGGTCACCTTTTGACCTTTTGAACATATTTCTGGCCAAAGAGTTCTTGAACATTATCTTGCTTGAACTTTTGACTTTTGACTACAGAATGACTTGTTGTGATGTTATTAACCAGCCAGTAGTCTATTTTTGACCTACTGAAAATATTTCTGGCCAGAGTCCGTGAACATTAACTCACTATACAATATAGACTGACTTCTTGCAATGCCAAACCAGGCAGGCAGTAGTCCATATTTGACCGATTGAAAAAAAATTTGACCAAAGAGTTCTCAAAAGGATTTTGTCTGTCATAATCTATAGACTCCTTCTGATGTCCGAAAATATTACTGGCCAAAGAGTCCTTAAAGATTAACACTATACATTCAGATTGATATCTTCGGATGTTATATCATCATGACAAAAGTCCATATTTGACATACTGAAATTTTTTCTGGTCAAAGAGTCTCAACTTGACCATTCTATATATACTCATTGACTCTTTCTGATTCTTCATTAGCTATATAGATGTCCATATCTGGCGAATTGAAAATATTTTTGGCAAAAAGGTCCTCACAAGTTAACTTACTAAATACACATAGACTTCTTCTGATGATAAATCACTTTAACAGGTATGTGACCCTCTGAATATATTTTTGGCCAAAGAATCATTGAACATTAACTCTCTATACATATTGACTCAAGAGTCAAAATTTGACCTCTTTTGGTCTGATTTATCATCAGATGGAGTCTATAATTTTACATAGTTTAAAAACTTTTGAGGAACCTTTGACCAGAAATAATAAGTCATAAATATGGACATAAATATGGCTTATGAAGAATCAGAAGGAGACTATGAGTATGTATAGAAAGTTCAAGATTGCCACAAATATGTCCCTTGGGTCAATTATGGTACTTCTTTATGGCTGATGTAACATCAGATGGAGTAAACGACTATGTGTAGAAAGAAACAGCATAAGGAGTCAATGAGCATGTAAAGAATGTTCAAGATCGAGGACTCTTTTACTAGAAATATGTTCAGTTGGTAAATTATGGAGTACTCTCTGGCTGATGAAGCACTAAAGGAGTCAATGAGCATGTATAGAAAGTTCAAGTACATAGACTCGTTGGCCAGAAAAAAAAAAAAAAAAAAAAGAAGTCATTATAGACAGTTGTCTGGCCGATGTACTATCTGAAGGAGTCTATAAGTGTGAATAGAAAGTTCAAGATCAAGGACTCTTCAGTCAGAAATATGTTCAACATGTTAAATCTGAACTACTTTTTGGCTAAAGAAACAAAATAAGGCGTCACTGAGAATGTATAGAAAGTTCAAAATCGAGGACTCTTTTACCAGAAATATTTTCAGTAGGTCCATTATTGACTACTGTCTGGCTGATGAAACACTAAAAGGAGTCAATTAGCATGTACAAAATTTTCAAGTCAGAAATATGTTCAACATGTCAAATCTGGACTTCTGTATGGCTAAAGAAACAAAATAAGGCATCACTGAGAATGTATAGAAAGTTCAAGATCGAGAACTCTTTTACTTCAATAGTCAATATCTACAATTGTCTGGCCGATGTACTATCTGAAAGAGTCTATAAGTATGAATAGAAAGTTCAAGATCGAGGACTCTTCGGTCAGAAATATGTTCATTATGTCAAATCAGAACTACTGCATGGCTGATGAAACACCAGAAAGAGTCTATGAGTATGTTTAAAAGGTTCAAGATCGAGGACTCTTTTGCCAGAAATATGTTTAATGGGTCAAATATGGACTGCTGTCTGGCTGATGAATCAGAAGTCAATGAAGATTGAGGAAGAAGATTATGAATAGAAAGTTCAAGTTCAAAGACTCTTCAGGTAGAAATATGTTCAGTGGGTCAATTATCTATATGGAGTCACTGAGAATCTATAGAAAGTTCAAGACAGAGGACTCTTTTACTATAAATATGTTCAGAGGGTCAATTATGGACTATTGTCTGCTTGTGAAACATCAGAAGGAGTCAATGAGCCTATATAGAAAGTTCAAGTTCAAGACTCTTTGGGCAGCAATATGTTCAGTAGGTCAATTATGGACTAATGTCTGGCTGATGAAACACTAAAAGGAGTCAATTAGCATGTACAGAAGTTCAAGTTCATGGACTTGTTGGCCAGAAATATGTTTAATAATTAATATGGACAATTGTCTGTCCGATGTAACTTTCTGAAAGAGTCTATAATTATGAATAGAAAGTTCAAGATCAAAATCTCTTTGGTCAGAAATATGTTCAACATGTCAAATCTGGACTACTGTATGGCTGAAGAAACATCATGAAAAGGTCAAGTTTCGAGTACTCACTCCTTGGTCAGAAAAAAATTCGGTAGGTCAAATATGGACTTTTGTCAGGATGATATAACATCCGAAGATATCAGTCTGAATGTATAGTGTTAATCTTTTAGGACTCTTTGGCCAGAAATATGTTCAGTATAGGTCAAAAGGGGCCCTCTGTATAGCTGATTTATCATCAAAAGGAGTCTATAACTTACTATAGTTTGAAAAAATGTTAGGACACTTTGACCACAAATAAGTTCAAAAGGTCAGATATGGACATCTATATGGCTTATGAAGCATCAGAAAGAGTCTATGAGTATGTACAGAAAGCCCAAGATCAAGGACTCTTTGGCCAGAAATATGTTTAGGATGTCAAAAGGGGACCTCTGTATAGCTGATTTATCAACAAAAGGAGTCTATAACTTACTATAGTTTGAAAAAAATGTTAGGACACTTTGACCACAAATAAGTTCAAAAGGTCAGATATGGATATCTATATGGCGCATGAAGCATCAGAAGGAGTCTATGAGTATGTATCGAAAGCCCAAGATCGAGGACTCTTTGGCAAGAAATATGTTCCTTGGGTCAAATATGGAATTCGTATGTCTGACGTAACATCAGAAAGAGTCAACAAGTATATATGAAAAGGTCAAGTTTCGAGTACTCACTCCTTGGTCAGAAAAAAATTCGGTAGGCCAAATATGGACTTTTGTCAGGATGATATAACATCCGAAGATATCAGTCTGAATGTATAGTGTTAATCTTTTAGGACTCTTTGGCCAGAAATATGTTCAGTATAGGTCAAAAGGGGCCCTCTGCATAGCTGATTTATCATCAGAAGGAGACTATAACTTTATATAGTTTTAAAAATTTTTGAGGACACTTTGACCACAAATAAGTTCAAAAGGTCAGAAAGAGTCAACATCTATATGGACATCTATATGGCTTATGAAGCATCAGAAGGCGTCTATGAGTATGTATAGAAAGCCAAGATCAAGGACTCTTTGGCCAGAAATATATTCAGGAGGTCAAAATGGGACCTCTTTATAGCTGATTTATCATCAAAAGGATTCTATAACTTACATAGTTTGAATTTTTTTTTAGGACACTTTGACCACAAATAAGTTCAAAAGGTCAGATATGGACATCTATATGGCTTATGAAGCATCAGAAGGAGTCTATGAGTATGTATAGAAAACGCAAGATCGAGGACTCTTTGGCCAGAAATATGTTCAGTAGGTCAAAAGGGGCCCTCTGTATAGCTGATTTATCATCAAAAGGAGTCTATAACTTACTATAGTTTGAAAAAATGTGAGGACACTTTGACCACAAATAAGTTCAAAAGGTCAGATATGGACATCTATATGGCTTATATAGATGGACATCTATATGGCTTATATACATCAGAAGGAGTCTATGAGTATGTATAGAAAGCCCAAGATCGAGGACTCTTTGGCCAGAAATATGTTCAAGAGGTCAAAAGGGGACCTCTGTATAGCTGACTTATCATCAAAAGGAGTCTATAACTTTATATAGTTTGAAAAATTTTGAGGACACTTTGACCACAAATAAGTTCAAAAGGTCAGATATGGACATCTATATGGCTTATGAATCATCAGAAGGAGTCTATGAGTATGTATAGAAAGCCCAAGATCGAGGACTCTTTGGCCAGAAATATGTTCTGGAGGTCAAAAGGGGACCTCTGTATAGCTGATTTATCATCAAAAGGAGTCTATAACTTTCTATAGTTTGAAAAATTTTGAGGACACTTTGACCACAAATAAGTTCAAAAGGTCAGATATGGACATCTATGTGGCTTATGAAGCATAAGAAGGCGTCTATGAGTATGTATAGAAAGCCCAAGATCAAGGACTCTTTGGCCAGAAATATGTTCAGAAGGTCAAAATGGGACCTCTGTATAGCTGATTTATCATCAAAAGGATTCTATAACTTTATATAGTTTGAATTTTTTTTAGGACACTTTGACCACAAATAAGTTCAAAAGGTCAGATATGGACATCTATATGGCTTATGAATCATCAGAAGGAGTCTATGAGTATGTATAGAAAGCCCAAGATCAAGGACTCTTTGGCCAGAAATATGTTCAGGAGGTCAGAAGGGGCCCTCTGTATAGCTGATTTATCATCAAAAGGAGTCTATAACTTACTATAGTTTGAAAAAAATGTTAGGACACTTTGACCACAAATAAGTTCAAAAGGTCAGATATGGACATCTATATGGCTTATGAAGCATCAGAAGGAGTCTATGAGTATGTATAGAAATCCCAAGATCGAGGACTCTTTGGCCAGAAATATGTTCAGTCGGTCAAAAGGGGCCCTCTGTATAGCTGATGTATCATCAAAAGGAGTCTATAACTTACTATAGTTTGAAAAAATGTTAGGACACTTTGACCACAAATAAGTTCAAAAGGTCAGATATGGACATCTATATGGCTTATGAAGCATCAGAAGGAGTCTATGAGTATGTATAGAAAGCCCAAGATCGAGGAGTCTTTGGCCAGAAATATGTTCAGTAGGTCAAAAGGGGACCTCTTTATAGCTGATTTATCATCAAAAGGATTCTATAACTTTATATAGTTTGAATTTTTTTTAGGACACTTTGACCACAAATAAGTTCAAAAGGTCAGATATGGACATCTATATGGCTTTTGAAGCACCAGAAGGAGTCTATGAGTATGTATAGAAATCCCAAGATCGAGGACTCTTTGGCCAGAAACATGTTCAGGAGGTCAGAAGGGGACCTCTGTATAGCTGATTTATCATCGAAAGGAGACTATAACTTTATATAGTTTGAAAAATTTTGAGGACACTTTGACCACAAATAAGTTCAAAAGGTCAGATATGGACATCTATATGGCTTATGAAGCATCAGAAGGAGTCTATGAGTATGTATAGAAAAAGCAAGATCGAGGACTCTTTGGCCAGAAAAATGTTCAGTAGGTCAAAAGGGGCCCTCTGTATAGCTGATGTATCATCAAAAGGAGTCTATAACTTACTATAGTTTGAAAAAATGTTAGGACACTTTGACCACAAATAAGTTCAAAAGGTCAGATATGGACATCTATATGGCTTATGAAGCATCAGAAAGAGTCTATGAGTATGTATAGAAAGCCCAAGATCAAGGACTCTTTGGCCAGAAATATGTTTAGGATGTCAAAAGGGGACCTCTGTATAGCTGATTTATCATCAAAAGGAGTCTATAACTTTATATAGTTTGAAAAAATGTTAGGACACTTTGACCACAAATAAGTTCAAAAGGTCAGATATGGACATCTATATGGCTTATGAAGCATCAGAAGGAGTCTATGAGTATGTATAGAAAGCCCAAGATCGAGGAGTCTTTGGCCAGAAATATGTTCAGTAGGTCAAAAGGGGACCTCTGTATAGCTGATTTATCATCAAAAGGATTCTATAACTTTATATAGTTTAATTTTTTTTTAGGACACTTTGACCACAAATAAGTTCAAAAGGTCAGATATGGACATCTATATGGCTTATGAAGCACCAGAAGGAGTCTATGAGTATGTATAGAAATCCCAAGATCGAGGACTCTTTGGCCAGAAACATGTTCAGGAGGTCAGAAGGGGACCTCTGTATAGCTGATTTATCATCAAAAGGAGACTATAACTTTATATAGTTTGAAAAATTTTGAGGACACTTTGACCACAAATAAGTTCAAAAGGTCAGATATGGACATCTATATGGCTTATGAAGCACCAGAAGGAGTCTATGAGTATGTATAGAAATCCCAAGATCGAGGAATCTTCGGCCAGAAACATGTTCAGGAGGTCAGAAGGGGACCTCTGTATAGCTGATTTATCATCAAAAGGAGACTATAACTTTATATAGTTTGAATAATTTTGAGGACACTTTGACCACAAATAAGTTCAAAAGGTCAGATATGGACATCTATATGGCTTATGAAGCATCAGAAGGAGTCTATGAGTATGTATAGAAAACGCAAGATCGAGGACTCTTTGGCCAGAAATATGTTCAGTCGGTCAAAAGGGGCCCTCTGTATAGCTGATGTACCATCAAAAGGAGTCTATAACTTACTATAGTTTGAAAAAAATGTTAGGACACTTTGACCACAAATAAGTTCAAAAGGTCAGATATGGACATCTATATGGCTTATGAAGCATCAGAAGGAGTCTATGAGTATGTATAGAAATCCCAAGATCGAGGACTCTTTGGCCAGAAATATGTTCAGTCGGTCAAAAGGGGCCCTCTGTATAGCTGATGTATCATCAAAAGGAGTCTATAACTTACTATAGTTTGAAAAAATGTTAGGACACTTTGACCACAAATAAGTTCAAAAGGTCAGATATGGACATCTATATGGCTTATGAAGCATCAGAAGGAGTCTATGAGTATGTATAGAAAGCCCAAGATCGAGGAGTCTTTGGCCAGAAATATGTTCAGTAGGTCAAAAGGGGACCTCTTTATAGCTGATTTATCATCAAAAGGATTCTATAACTTTATATAGTTTGAATTTTTTTTAGGACACTTTGACCACAAATAAGTTCAAAAGGTCAGATATGGACATCTATATGGCTTTTGAAGCACCAGAAGGAGTCTATGAGTATGTATAGAAATCCCAAGATCGAGGACTCTTTGGCCAGAAACATGTTCAGGAGGTCAGAAGGGGACCTCTGTATAGCTGATTTATCATCGAAAGGAGACTATAACTTTATATAGTTTGAACAATTTTGAGGACACTTTGACCACAAATAAGTTCAAAAGGTCAGATATGGACATCTATATGGCTTATGAAGCATCAGAAGGAGTCTATGAGTATGTATAGAAAAAGCAAGATCGAGGACTCTTTGGCCAGAAAAATGTTCAGTAGGTCAAAAGGGGCCCTCTGTATAGCTGATGTATCATCAAAAGGAGTCTATAACTTACTATAGTTTGAAAAAATGTTAGGACACTTTGACCACAAATAAGTTCTAAAGGTCAGATATGGACATCTATATGGCTTATGAAGCATCAGAAAGAGTCTATGAGTATGTATAGAAAGCCCAAGATCAAGGACTCTTTGGCCAGAAATATGTTTAGGATGTCAAAAGGGGACCTCTGTATAGCTGATTTATCATCAAAAGGAGTCTATAACTTTATATAGTTTGAAAAAATGTTAGGACACTTTGACCACAAATAAGTTCAAAAGGTCAGATATGGACATCTATATGGCTTATGAAGCATCAGAAGGAGTCTATGAGTATGTATAGAAAGCCCAAGATCAAGGACTCTTTGGCCAGAAATATGTTTAGGATGTCAAAAGGGGACCTCTGTATAGCTGACTTATCATCAAAAGGAGTCTATAACTTTATATAGTTTGAAGTTTTTTTAGGACACTTTGACCACAAATAAGTTCAAAATGTCAGATTTGGACATCTATATGGCTTATGAAGCATCAGAAGGAGTCTATGAGTATGTATAGAAAACGCAAGATCGAGGACTCTTTGGCCAGAAATATGTTCTGGAGGTCAAAAGGGGACCTCTGTATAGCTGATTTATCATCAAAAGGAGTCTATAACTTTCTATAGTTTGAAAAATTTTGAGGACACTTTGACCACAAATAAGTTCAAAAGGTCAGACATGGACATCTATATGGCTTATGAAGCATCAGAAGGCGTCTATGAGTATGTATAGAAAGCCCAAGATCAAGGACTCTTTGGCCAGAAATATGTTCAGAAGGTCAAAATGGGACCTCTGTTTAGCTGATTTATCATCAAAAGTATTCTATAACTTACATAGTTTGAATTTTTTTTAGGACACTTTGACCACAAATAAGTTCAAAAGGTCAGATATGGAAATCTATATGGCTTATGAAGCATCAGAAGGAGTCTATGAGTATGTATAGAAAGCCCAAGATCGAGACCTCTTTGACCAGAAATATGTTCTGGAGGTCAAAAGGGGACCTCTGTATAGCTGATTTATCATCAAAAGGAGTCTATGAGTATGTATAGAAAGCCCAAGATCGAGGCCTCTTTGGCCAGAAATATGTTCTGGAGGTCAAAAGGGGACCTCTGTATAGCTGATTTATCATCAAAAGGAGTCTATAACTTTCTATAGTTTGAAAAAATGTTAGGACACTTTGACCACAAATAAGTTCAAAAGGTCAGATATGGACATCTATATGGCTTATGAAGCATCAGAAGGAGTCTATGAGTATGTATAGAAAGCCCAAGATCGAGGAGTCTTTAGCCAGAAATATGTTCAGTAGGTCAAAAGGGGACCTCTGTATAGCTGATTTATCATCAAAAGGATTCTATAACTTTATATAGTTTGAATTTTTTTTAGGACACTTTGACCACAAATAAGTTCAAAAGGTCAGATATGGACATCTATATGGCTTTTGAAGCATCAGAAGGAGTCTATGAGTATGTATAGAAAGCCCAAGATCAAGGACTCTTTGGCCAGAAATATGTTTAGGATGTCAAAAGGGGACCTCTGTATAGCTGATTTATCATCAAAAGGAGTCTATAACTTAAATAGTTTGAATTTTTTTTAAGACACTTTGACCACAAATAAGTTCAAAAGGTCAGATATGGAAATCTATATGGCTTATGAAGCATCAGAAGGAGTCTATGAGTATGTATAGAAAGCCCAAGATCGAGGCCTCTTTGGCCAGAAATATGTTCTGGAGGTCAAAAGGGGACCTCTGTATAGCTGATTTATCATAAAAAGGAGACTATAACTTTATATAGTTTGAAAAATTTTGAGGACACTTTGACCACAAATAAGTTCAAAAGGTCAGATATGGACATCTATATGGCTTATGAAGCATCAGAAGGAGTCTATGAGTATGTATAGACAGCCCAAGATCAAGGACATTTTGGCCAGAAATATGTTTAGGATGTCAAAAGGGGACCTCTGTATAGCTGATTTATCATCAAAAGGAGTCTATAACTTTATATAGTTTGAAAAATTTTGAGGACACTTTGACCACAAATAAGTTCAAAAGGTCAGATATGGACATCTATATGGCTTATGAAGCATCAGAAGGAGTCTATGAGTATGTATAGAAAACGCAAGATCGAGGACTCTTTGGCCAGAAATATGTTCTGGAGGTCAAAAGGGGACCTCTGTATAGCTGATTTATCATCAAAAGGAGTCTATAACTTTCTATAGTTTGAAAAATTTTGAGGACACTTTGACCACAAATAAGTTCAAAAGGTCAGATATGGACATCTATATGGCTTATGAAGCATCAGAAGGCGTCTATGAGTATGTATAGAAAGCCCAAGATCAAGGACTCTTTGGCCAGAAATATGTTCAGAAGGTCAAAATGGGACCTCTGTTTAGCTGATTTATCATCAAAAGTATTCTATAACTTACATAGTTTGAATTTTTTTTAGGACACTTTGACCACAAATAAGTTCAAAGGGTCAGATATGGAAATCTATATGGCTTATGAAGCATCAAAAGGAGTCTATGAGTATGTATAGAAAGCCCAAGATCGAGGCCTCTTTGGCCAGAAATATGTTCTGGAGGTCAAAAGGGGACCTCTGTATAGCTGATTTATCATCAAAAGGAGTCTTTAACTTTCTATAGTTTGAAAAATTTTGAGGACACTTTGACCACAAATAAGTTCAAAAGGTCAGATATGGACATCTATATGGCTTATGAAGCATCAGAAGGAGTCTATGAGTATGTATAGACAGCCCAAGATCAAGGACATTTTGGCCAGAAATATGTTTAGGATGTCAAAAGGGCACCTCTGTATAGCTGATTTATCATCAAAAGGAGTCTATAACTTTATATAGTTTGAAAAATTTTGAGGACACTTTGACCACAAATAAGTTCAAAAGGTCAGATATGGACATCTATATGGCTTATGAAGCATCAGAAGGAGTCTATGAGTATGTATAGAAAACGCAAGATCGAGGACTCTTTGGCCAGAAATATGTTCTGGAGGTCAAAAGGGGACCTCTGTATAGCTGATTTATCATCAAAAGGAGTCTATAACTTTCTATAGTTTGAAAAATTTTGAGGACACTTTGACCACAAATAAGTTCAAAAGGTCAGATATGGACATCTATATGGCTTATGAAGCATCAGAAGGCGTCTATGAGTATGTATAGAAAGCCCAAGATCAAGGACTCTTTGGCCAGAAATATGTTCAGAAGGTCAAAATGGGACCTCTGTTTAGCTGATTTATCATCAAAAGTATTCTATAACTTACATAGTTTGAATTTTTTTTAGGACACTTTGACCACAAATAAGTTCAAAGGGTCAGATATGGAAATCTATATGGCTTATGAAGCATCAGAAGGAGTCTATGAGTATGTATAGAAAGCCCAAGATCGAGGCCTCTTTGGCCAGAAATATGTTCTGGAGGTCAAAAGGGGACCTCTGTATAGCTGATTTATCATAAAAAGGAGACTATAACTTTATATAGTTTGAAAAATTTTGAGGACACTTTGACCACAAATAAGTTCAAAAGGTCAGATATGGACATCTATATGGCTTATGAAGCATCAGAAGGAGTCTATGAGTATGTATAGACAGCCCAAGATCAAGGACATTTTGGCCAGAAATATGTTTAGGATGTCAAAAGGGGACCTCTGTATAGCTGATTTATCATCAAAAGGAGTCTATAACTTTATATAGTTTGAAAAATTTTGAGGACACTTTGACCACAAATAAGTTCAAAAGGTAAGATATGGACATCTATATGGCTTATGAAGCACCAGAAGGAGTCTATGAGTATGTATAGAAATCCCAAGATCGAGGACTCTTTGGCCAGAAACATGTTCAGGAGGTCAGAAGGGGACCTCTGTATAGCTGATTTATCATCAAAAGGAGACTATAACTTTATATAGTTTGAAAAATTTTGAGGACACTTTGACCACAAATAAGTTCAAAAGGTCAGATATGGACATCTATATGGCTTATGAAGCATCAGAAGGAGTCTATGAGTATGTATAGAAAACGCAAGATCGAGGACTCTTTGGCCAGAAATATGTTCAGTCGGTCAAAAGGGGCCCTCTGTATAGCTGATGTACCATCAAAAGGAGTCTATAACTTACTATAGTTTGAAAAAAATGTTAGGACACTTTGACCACAAATAAGTTCAAAAGGTCAGATATGGACATCTATATGGCTTATGAAGCATCAGAAGGAGTCTATGAGTATGTATAGAAAGCCCAAGATCGAGGAGTCTTTGGCCAGAAATATGTTCAGTAGGTCAAAAGGGGACCTCTGTATAGCTGATTTATCATCAAAAGGAGTCTATAACTTTATATAGTTTGAATTTTTTTTAGGACACTTTGACCACAAATAAGTTCAAAAGGTCAGATATGGACATCTATATGGCTTATGAAGCACCAGAAGGAGTCTATGAGTATGTATAGAAATCCCAAGATCGAGGACTCTTTGGCCAGAAACATGTTCAGGAGGTCAGAAGGGGACCTCTGTATAGCTGATTTATCATCAAAAGGAGACTGTAACTTTATATAGTTTGAAAATTTTTTAGGACACTTTGACCACAAATAAGTTCAAAAGGTCAGATATGGACATCTATATGGCTTATGAAGCATCAGAAGGAGTCTATGAGTATGTATAGAAAAAGCAAGATCGAGGACTCTTTGGCCAGAAATATGTTCAGTAGGTCAAAAGGGGTCCTCTGTATAGCTGATGTATCATCAAAAGGAGTCTATAACTTACTATAGTTTGAAAAAATGTTAGGACACTTTGACCACAAATAAGTTCAAAAGGTCAGATATGGACATCTATATGGCTTATGAAGCATCAGAAAGAGTCTATGAGTATGTATAGAAAGCCCAAGATCAAGGACTCTTTGGCCAGAAATATGTTTAGGATGTCAAAAGGGGACCTCTGTATAGCTGATTTATCATCAAAAGGAGTCTATAACTTTATATAGTTTGAAAAAATGTTAGGACACTTTGACCACAAATAAGTTCAAAAGGTCAGATATGGACATCTATATGGCTTATGAAGCATCAGAAGGAGTCTATGAGTATGTATAGAAAGCCCAAGATCAAGGACTCTTTGGCCAGAAATATGTTTAGGATGTCAAAAGGGGACCTCTGTATAGCTGACTTATCATCAAAAGGAGTCTATAACTTTATATAGTTTGAAGTTTTTTTAGGACACTTTGACCACAAATAAGTTCAAAATGTCAGATTTGGACATCTATATGGCTTATGAAGCATCAGAAGGAGTCTATGAGTATGTATAGAAAACGCAAGATCGAGGACTCTTTGGCCAGAAATATGTTCTGGAGGTCAAAAGGGGACCTCTGTATAGCTGATTTATCATCAAAAGGAGTCTATAACTTTCTATAGTTTGAAAATTTTTGAGGACACTTTGACCACAAATAAGTTCAAAAGGTCAGACATGGACATCTATATGGCTTATGAAGCATCAGAAGGCGTCTATGAGTATGTATAGAAAGCCCAAGATCAAGGACTCTTTGGCCAGAAATATGTTCAGAAGGTCAAAATGGGACCTCTGTTTAGCTGATTTATCATCAAAAGTATTCTATAACTTACATAGTTTGAATTTTTTTTAGGACACTTTGACCACAAATAAGTTCAAAAGGTCAGATATGGAAATCTATATGGCTTATGAAGCATCAGAAGGAGTCTATGAGTATGTATAGAAAGCCCAAGATCGAGGCCTCTTTGGCCAGAAATATGTTCTGGAGGTCAAAAGGGGACCTCTGTATAGCTGATTTATCATCAAAAGGAGTCTATGAGTATGTATAGAAAGCCCAAGATCGAGGCCTCTTTGGCCAGAAATATGCTCTGGAGGTCAAAAGGGGACCTCTGTATAGCTGATTTATCATCAAAAGGAGTCTTTAACTTTCTATAGTTTGAAAACTTTTGAGGACACTTTGACCACAAATAAGTTCAAAAGGTCAGATATGGACATCTATATGGCTTATGAAGCACCAGAAGGAGTCTATGAGTATGTATAGAAAGCCCAAGATCAAGGACTCTTTGGCCAGAAATATGTTCAGGAGGTCAGAAGGGGCCCTCTGTATAGCTGATTTATCATCAAAAGGAGTCTATAACTTTCTCTAGTTTAAAAATTTTTTAGGACACTTTGACCACAAATAAGTTCAAAAGGTCAGATATGGACATCTATATGGCTTATGAAGCATCAGAAGGAGTCTATGAGTATGTATAGAAAGCCCAAGATCGAGGAGTCTTTAGCCAGAAATATGTTCAGTAGGTCAAAAGGGGACCTCTGTATAGCTGATTTATCATCAAAAGGATTCTATAACTTTATATAGTTTGAATTTTTTTAGGACACTTTGACCACAAATAAGTTCAAAAGGTCAGATATGGACATCTATATGGCTTTTGAAGCATCAGAAGGAGTCTATGAGTATGTATAGAAAGCCCAAGATCAAGGACTCTTTGGCCAGAAATATTTTTAGGATGTCAAAAGGGGACCTCTGTATAGCTGATTTATCATCAAAAGGAGTCTATAACTTAAATAGTTTGAATTTTTTTTAAGACACTTTGACCACAAATAAGTTCAAAAGGTCAGATATGGAAATCTATATGGCTTATGAAGCATCAGAAGGAGTCTATGAGTATGTATAGAAAGCCCAAGATCGAGGCCTCTTTGGCCAGAAATATGTTCTGGAGGTCAAAAGGGGACCTCTGTATAGCTGATTTATCATAAAAAGGAGACTATAACTTTATATAGTTTGAAAAATTTTGAGGACACTTTGACCACAAATAAGTTCAAAAGGTCAGATATGGACATCTATATGGCTTATGAAGCATCAGATGGAGTCTATGAGTATGTATAGACAGCCCAAGATCAAGGACATTTTGGCCAGAAATATGTTTAGGATGTCAAAAGGGGACCTCTGTATAGCTGATTTATCATCAAAAGGAGTCTATAACTTTATATAGTTTGAAAAATTTTGAGGACACTTTGACCACAAATAAGTTCAAAAGGTCAGATATGGACATCTATATGGCTTATGAAGCATCAGAAGGAGTCTATGAGTATGTATAGAAAACGCAAGATCGAGGACTCTTTGGCCAGAAATATGTTCTGGAGGTCAAAAGGGGACCTCTGTATAGCTGATTTATCATCAAAAGGAGTCTATAACTTTCTATAGTTTGAAAAATTTTGAGGACACTTTGACCACAAATAAGTTCAAAAGGTCAGATATGGACATCTATATGGCTTATGAAGCATCAGAAGGCGTCTATGAGTATGTATAGAAAGCCCAAGATCAAGGACTCTTTGGCCAGAAATATGTTCAGAAGGTCAAAATGGGACCTCTGTTTAGCTGATTTATCATCAAAAGTATTCTATAACTTACATAGTTTGAATTTTTTTTAGGACACTTTGACCACAAATAAGTTCAAAGGGTCAGATATGGAAATCTATATGGCTTATGAAGCATCAGAAGGAGTCTATGAGTATGTATAGAAAGCCCAAGATCGAGGCCTCTTTGGCCAGAAATATGTTCTGGAGGTCAAAAGGGGACCTCTGTATAGCTGATTTATCATCAAAAGGAGTCTTTAACTTTCTATAGTTTGAAAACTTTTGAGGACACTTTGACCACAAATAAGTTCAAAAGGTCAGATATGGACATCTATATGGCTTATGAAGCACCAGAAGGAGTCTATGAGTATGTATAGAAAGCCCAAGATCAAGGACTCTTTGGCCAGAAATATGTTCAGGAGGTCAGAAGGGGCCCTCTGTATAGCTGATTTATCATCAAAAGGAGTCTATAACTTTCTATAGTTTGAAAAAATGTTAGGACACTTTGACCACAAATAAGTTCAAAAGGTCAGATATGGACATCTATATGGCTTATGAAGCATCAGAAGGAGTCTATGAGTATGTATAGAAAGCCCAAGATCGAGGAGTCTTTAGCCAGAAATATGTTCAGTAGGTCAAAAGGGGACCTCTGTATAGCTGATTTATCATCAAAAGGATTCTATAACTTTATATAGTTTGAATTTTTTTAGGACACTTTGACCACAAATAAGTTCAAAAGGTCAGATATGGACATCTATATGGCTTATGAAGCATCAGAAGGAGTCTATGAGTATGTATAGAAAGCCCAAGATCGAGGCCTCTTTGGCCAGAAATATGTTCTGGAGGTCAAAAGGGGACCTCTGTATAGCTGATTTATCATCAAAAGGATTCTATAACTTAAATAGTTTGAATTTTTTTTAAGACACTTTGACCACAAATAAGTTCAAAAGGTCAGATATGGAAATCTATATGGCTTATGAAGCATCAGAAGGAGTCTATGAGTATGTATAGAAAGCCCAAGATCGAGGCCTCTTTGGCCAGAAATATGTTCTGGAGGTCAAAAGGGGACCTCTGTATAGCTGATTTATCATCAAAAGGAGTCTTTAACTTTCTATAGTTTGAAAACTTTTGAGGACACTTTGACCACAAATAAGTTCAAAAGGTCAGATATGGACATCTATATGGCTTATGAAGCACCAGAAGGAGTCTATGAGTATGTATAGAAAGCCCAAGATCAAGGACTCTTTGGCCAGAAATATGTTCAGGAGGTCAGAAGGGGCCCTCTGTATAGCTGATTTATCATCAAAAGGAGTCTATAACTTTCTATAGTTTGAAAAAATGTTAGGACACTTTGACCACAAATAAGTTCAAAAGGTCAGATATGGACATCTATATGGCTTATGAAGCATCAGAAGGAGTCTATGAGTATGTATAGAAAGCCCAAGATCGAGGAGTCTTTAGCCAGAAATATGTTCAGTAGGTCAAAAGGGGACCTCTGTATAGCTGATTTATCATCAAAAGGATTCTATAACTTTATATAGTTTGAATTTTTTTAGGACACTTTGACCACAAATAAGTTCAAAAGGTCAGATATGGACATCTATATGGCTTATGAAGCATCAGAAGGAGTCTATGAGTATGTATAGAAAGCCCAAGATCGAGGCCTCTTTGGCCAGAAATATGTTCTGGAGGTCAAAAGGGGACCTCTGTATAGCTGATTTATCATCAAAAGGATTCTATAACTTAAATAGTTTGAATTTTTTTTAAGACACTTTGACCACAAATAAGTTCAAAAGGTCAGATATGGAAATCTATATGGCTTATGAAGCATCAGAAGGAGTCTATGAGTATGTATAGAAAGCCCAAGATCGAGGCCTCTTTGGCCAGAAATATGTTCTGGAGGTCAAAAGGGGACCTCTGTATAGCTGATTTATCATCAAAAGGATTCTATAACTTAAATAGTTTGAATTTTTTTTAAGACACTTTGACCACAAATAAGTTCAAAAGGTCAGATATGGAAATCTATATGGCTTATGAAGCATCAGAAGGAGTCTATGATTATGTATAGAAAGCCCAAGATCTAGGCCTCTTTGGCCAGAAATATGTTCTGGAGGTCAAAAGGGGCCGGGCCCTCTGTATAGGTGATTTATCATCAAAAGGAGTCTATAACTTTCTATAGTTTGAAAAAATGTTAGGACACTTTGACCACAAATAAGTTCAAAAGGTCAGATATGGACATCTATATGGCTTATGAAGCATCAGAAGGAGTCTATGAGTATGTATAGAAAACGCAAGATCGAGGACCAGGAGGTCAAAAGGGGCCCTCTGTATAGCTGATTTATCATCAAAAGGAGTCTATAACTTTATATAGTTTGAATTTTTTTTAGGACACTTTGACAAGAAATAAGTTCAAAAGGATAGATATGGATATTTATATGGCTTATGACGCATCAGAAGCAGTCTATGAGTATGTATAGAAAGCCCAAGATAGAGGACTCTTTGGCCAGAAATACGTTCCTTGGGTCAAATATGGAATTCTGTATGTCAGAAAAAAATTCGGTAGGTCAAATATGGACTTTTGTCAGGATGATATAACATCCGAAGATATCAGTCTGAATGTATAGTGTTAATCTTTTAGGACTTTTTGGCCAGAAATATTTTCAGTAGGTCAAAAGGGGACCTCTGTATAGCTGATTTATCATCAGAAGGAGACTATAACTTTATATAGTTTGAAAAATTTTGAGGACAATTTGACCAGAAATAAGTTCAAAAGGTCAGATATGGACATCTATATGGCTTATGAAGCATCAGAAGGAGTTGGACTATATGAATAGAAAGCCCAAGATCGAGGACTCTTTGGCCAAAAATATGTTCCTTGGGTCAAATATGGACTTCTTTATGGCTGACGTAACATCAGAAAAAGTCAACGAGTATAAATGGTAAGGTCAAGTTTCGAGTTCTCCTTGGACAGAAAAAAATTCAGTGTCAAATTTGGACCTTTGTCAGGATGATATAACATCTTTAAGGACTCTTTGGCCAGAAATATGTTCAGCAGGTAAAAAGTGTATCTATGTATAGCTCATTCTTATAACATTATGTGCTTTGCACAAACGATCTAACGTTGAGCATCATTAAAGAAACATAGGTTATGCACTTCGTGCATTGCATTGCACACCAAAACTAACTCAATGCCATGTTCATTAGAGAGATAACATATGTGTTGTTGCTTTGCACAAACTGTCTAACGTTGTGCTTTGAAGAATAACATATAGTCTGTGCACTACTTGCATTGCATTGCACAACAGAACTCGATCCCATGTTCATTACAAAGATAACGTGTGTTGTTGCATTGCATTGCATTGCACACACGATCTAACGTTGTGCATTGAAGAATAACATAGGCTATGCACTTCTTGCATTGCATTGCATTGCACACCAGAACTAACTCATTCCCATGTTCATTAAAGAGATAACATATGTGTTGTTGCAATTGCATTGCACAAACGATCTAACGTTTTGCACTGAAGAATAACTTATGGTTATGCATATTTCGCATTGCATTGCACACCAGAACTAAATCATTCCCATGTTCATTATAGACATGATATCTGTGTTGATGCATTGCATTGCATTGCACTAACGATCTAACGTTGTGCACTGAAGAATAACATATGGGTCATGCACTTTTTGCATTGCATTGCATACCAGAACTAAATCATTAAAGACATAACGTGTGTTGTTGCATTGCATTGTATTGCATTGCATTGCATTGCATTGCAATGTATTGCAATGCAATGTTTTGCGTTGCATTACATTCATTTGCATTATTTTGCACTGCATTGCACTAAAGATCTAACGTTGTGCACAGAAGAATAACATATAGGTTATGCTCTTTTCGCAGTGCATTGCACACCAGAACAAAATCATTCCCAAGTTCATTATGGAGATGATGTGTGTTGTTGCATTGCATTGCATTGCATTGCATTGAATTGCATTGCACTAACGATCTAACGTTGTGCACTGAAGAATAACATATGTTATGCACTTTTTGCATTGCATTGCACACCAGAACTACCTCATTCCCATGTTGATTAAAGACATAACGTGTGTTGTTGCATTGCATTGTATTGCACTATATTGATTTGCATTGCTTTGCAATGCATTGCATTGCATTGCATTACACTAACGCTCTAACGTTGTGCACTGAAGAATAACATATATGTTATACACTTTTTGCATTGCATTTCACACCAGAACTAAATCATTCCCATGTTCATTAAAGACATAACGTATGTTGTTGCATTGCATTGTATTGCATTGCATTTATTTGCATTGCTTTGCACTGCATTGCATTGCACTAACGATCTAACGTTGTGCACTGAAGAATAACATATAGGTTATGCTCTTTACGCATTGCATTGCACACCAGAACAAAATAATTCCCAAGTTCATTATAGAGATGATATGTGTGTTGCATTGCATTGCATTGCATTGCATTGCATTGCATTGCATTGCATTGCATTGAATTGAATTGAATTGCATTGCATTGCATTGCATTGCATTGCACTAACGATCTAACGTTGCGCACTGAAGAATAACATATATGTTATGCACTTTTCGCATTGCATTGCATTGCACACCAGAACTAAATCATTCCCATGTTCATTAAAGACATAACATGTGTTGTTGCATTGCATTGTATTACATTGCATTGATTTGCATTGCTTTGCACTGCATTGCATTGCATTTATTTGCATTGCTTTGCACTGCATTGCATTGCATTGCATTGCACTAACGATCTAACGTTGTGCACTGAAGAATAACATATAGGTTATGCACGTATTGCATTGCATTGCACACCAGAACTAAATCAATCCCATGTTCATTAAAGACATAACGTGTGTTGTTGCATTAAATTGTATTGCATTGCTTTGCTTCATTGCTTTGCATTGCTTTGCATTGCTTTGCATTGCTTTGCATTGCTTTGCATTGCTTTGCATTGCTTTGCATTGCTTTGCATTGCTTTGCATTGCTTTGCATTGCTTTGCTTTGCTTTGCTTTGCTTTGCTTTGCATTGCTTTGCATTGCTTTGCTTTGCATTGCATTGCATTGCATTGCATTGCATTGCATTGCATTGCTTTGCATTGCTTTGCATTGCTTTGCATTGCTTTGCATTGCTTTGCATTGCATTGCATTGCTTTGCATTGCTTTGCATTGCTTTGCATTGCTTTGCATTGCTTTGCTTTGCATTGCTTTGCATTGCTTTGCATTGCTTTGCATTGCTTTGCTTTGCATTGCTTTGCATTACTTTGCACTGCATTGCATTGCACTAACGATCTAACGTTGTGCACTGAAGAATAACATATGTTATGCACTTTTTACATTGCATTGGACACCAGAACTACCTCATTCCCATGTTGATTAAAAACATAACGTGTGTTGTTGCATTGCATTGCATTTATTTGCATTGCTTTGCACTGCATTGCATTGCATTGCATTGCATTGCACTAACGATCTAACGTTGTGCACTGAAGAATAACATATAGGTTATGCACGTATTGCATTGCATTGCACACCAGAACTAAATCATTCCCATGTTCATTAAAGACATAACGTGTGTTGTTGCATTGCATTGTATTGCATTGCATTGCATTGCATTGCTTTGCTTTGCTTTGCATTGCTTTGCTTTGCTTTGCTTTGCATTGCTTTGCATCATTGCTTTGCATTGCTTTGCATTGCTTTGCATTGCTTTGCATTGCTTTGCATTGCTTTGCATTGCTTTGCATTGCTTTGCATTGCTTTGCATTGCTTCATTGCTTTGCATTGCTTTGCATTGCTTTGCATTGCTTTGCATTGCTTTGCATTGCTTTGCTTTGCTTTGCATTGCTTTGCATTGCTTTGCATTGCATTGCATTGCTTTGCACTGCATTGCATTGCATTGCACTAACGATCTAACGTTGTGCACTGAAGAATAACATATAGGTTATTTCGCATTGCATTGCACACAAGAAAAAAATCATTCCCAAGTTCATTATAGAGATGATATGTGTGTTGCATTGCATTGCATTGCATTGCATTGCATTGCATTGCATTGCATTGCATTGCATTGCATTGCATGGCATTGCTTTTTACTGCATTGCATTGCATTGCATTGCACTAACGATCCAACTTTGTGCACGAAAGAATAACATATAGGTTATGCACTTTTTGCATTGCATTATATTGCACACTAGAACTTATCCATTCCCATGTTTATTAAAGAGATGGTATGTGTGTTGTTGCATTGCATTGCACTAACGATCTAACGTTGTGCACTGAAGAATAACATATAGGTTATGCACTTTTCGCATTGCATTGCATTGCATACCAGACTACTAAATCATTCCCATGTTCATTAAAGAGATAACGTGTGTTGTTGCAATTGCATTGTATTGCATTGCATTGCTTTGCATTGCTTTGCATTGCTTTGCATTGCTTTTGCATTGCTTCATTGCTTTGCATTGCTTTGCATTGCTTTGCATTGCTTTGCATTGCTTTGCATTGCTTTTCATTGCTTCGCATTGCTTCGCATTGCTTTGCATTGCATTGCACTAACGATCTAACGTTGTGCACTGAAGAATAACATATAGGTTATGCTCTTTTCGCATTGCATTGCACACCAGAACAAAATCATTCCCAAGTTCATTATAGAGATGATATGTGTGTTGTTGATATGTGTGTTGTTAAGTTCTAGTGTGCATTGCATTGCATTGCATTAGCGATGTAACGTTGTGCACTCAAGAATAACATATAGGTTATGCACTTTTTGCATTGCATTGCACACTAGAACTTATCCATTCCCATGTTCATTAAAGAGATGGTATGTGTTGTTGCATTGCATTGCACTAACGATCTAACGTTGTGCACTGAAGAATAACATATAGGTTATGCACTTTTCGCATTGCATTGCATTGCATACCAGACTTCTAAATCATTCCCATGTTCATTAAAGAGATAACGTGTGTTGTTGCAATTGCATTGCATTTTATTGCACAAACGATCTAACGTTGTGCACTGAAGAAAAACATATAGGTTATGCACTTTTTGCATTGCATTGCATTGCACATCAGAACTTAATCATTCCCATGTTCATTATAGAGATAATGTTTGTTGTTGCATTGCATTGCATTGCACAAACGATCTAACGTTGTGCTCTGAAGAATAACATATAGGTTATGCACTTTTCGCATTGAATTGCACACCAGAACTAAATCATTCCCATGTTCTTTAAAGAGATGATATGTGTCTTGTTGCATTGCATTGCACTAGCGATGTAACGTTGTGCACTGAAGAATAACATATAGGTTATGCACTTTTCGCATTGCATTTCATTGCATACCACTCTACTAAATCATTCCCATGTTCATTAAAGAGATAACGTGTGTTGTTGCAATTGCATTGCATTGCATTTTATTGCACAAACGATCTAACGTTGTGCACTGAAGAAAAACATATAGGTTATGCACTTTTTGCATTGCATTGCATTGCACATCAGAACTAAATCGTACCCATGTTCATTAAAGAGATAATGTTTGTTGTTGCATTGCATTTCATTGCACAAACGATCTAACGTTGTGCTCTGAAGAATAACATATAGGTTATGCACTTTTCGCATTGCATTGCACACCAGAAATAAATCATTCCCATGTTCTTTAAAGAGATGATATGTGTGTTGTTGCATTGCATTGCACTAGCGATGTAACGTTGTGCACTGAAGAATAACATATAGGTTATGCACTTTTTGCATTGTATTGCATTGCACACTAGAACTTAACCATTCCTATGTTCATTAAAGAGATGGCATGTGTGTTGTTGCATTGCATTGCACTAACGATCTAACGTTGTGCACTGAAGAATAACAAATAGGTTATACACTTTTTGCATTGCATTGCACACTAGAACTTAACCATTCCCATGTTCATTAAAGAGATAACATATGTGTTGTTGCATTGCATTGCACAAACGATCTAACGTTGTGCACTGAAGAATAGCATATAGGTTATACACTTTTTGCAGTGAATTACACACCAGAAGTAACTCATTCCCAAACTACATTGCGTTTTGCTTTGAGAAAATACAATATGTGCTATTGCATTGCATTTCACACAAGATCAAACTTTGTGCATTGAAGAATAACATATAAGCTATGAGTGTATCACAAACATACAATAACTATCTCAACTATCTACATTCCACTGCATAAAATATCTAACTGATATAGTTAGATATAATAATAATACATTCAACGCTAATTCTTAGATCGTTTGTGCAATGCAACACTCATGTTATGTTTTCGTTGCACATGAGGATTAAGTAGTTTATATTCTATGCATTGTAATGCAAGAGGTAAATGCAATCATTTCCCTTAAAATAATAAATGAATAAGTTAGTTATTGTGCAATGCCAATGCACATATGTCATGTGTCAAATCAGGCCTACAGAGGTCCCTCTTGTCTTATATAACATCACAAGAAGTCAGTCTTGTATGTTTAGTAAGCCAGACAGTAGTCCATATTTGACTGACTGAACATATTTTTGGCAAAAGAGTCCTCAAAAGATATTTTGTGTATATTATAAACTTATAGACTCCTTCTGGTGTTAAATCAGCCATATAGAGGTGCATATTTGACCTATTGAACTTATTTCTGGTCAAAGGGTCCTCAAAGGTTTTTAAACAAACTTATAGACTCCTTCTGATGTTACATCACCCATAAAAAAAAAGTACATTTTTGACCTACTAAACTACTTAACTTACTATAGGTACATATTGACTTCTCGTGATGTTAACTCAGGCAAGGAGTAGTCGATATTTGACCGATTGAACACATTTTTGGCCAAAGAGGCCTCGAAATGTTTTTTTTTTTTTACTCATAAATTTATAGACTCCTTCTGATGTTAAATCAGCCATATTTCAACTACTGGGAAAAAGAGTACTCGATCTTGAACTTTCTGTACATACTCTAGACATCTTCTGATGCTTCATAAGCCATTTAGAAGTCCATATCTGACCTGTTAAACTTATTTCTGGTCAATGGGTCCTTAAAAGGTTTTAAATATATATAATCTTATATAATATATAATACTTAAGCTATATAATCTTATAGACTAATTCTGATGTTAAATCAGCCATACAGAGGTCACTTTTTTTACCTACTAAACATAATTCGGGCCAAAGAGTACTCAAACTTGAACTTTCTATACATACTTGTTGACTCCTTCTGATGTTACGTCAGCCATGTCCATCAGTCCATATGTGACACAAGGAACATATTTCTAATATATAATACTTAAGCTATATAAAGTTATAGACTCCTTCTGATAATAAATCAGCTATACAAAGGTCACATTTTGACCTTCTGAACATATTTCAGGCCAAAGAGTTCTTGAACATTGTCTTGCTATACTACAGATTGACTTCTTGTGATGTTATATTAACCAGCCAGTGGTCTATTTTTGACCTACTGTACATATTTATGGCCAGAGTCCGTGAACATCAACTCACTATACATATAGACTGACTTCTCGTAATGTAAAATCAGGCAGACAGTAGTCCATATTTGACTGATTGAAAAAAAATTTGACCAAAGAGTTCTCAAAAGGATTTTGTCTAAATGTATAAACTCCTTCTGATGTTAAATCAGCCATACAGAAGTCCATATTTGACCTTCTGAACATATTTCTGGCCAGAGACCTTGAACATTTACCTTACTATTTATATTTCTCCTACCATAAAGACTTCTCGTGATGTTATGTCAGCCAGACTGTAGCCATATTTGACTGATTTAACATGTTTTTGGCCAAAGAATCCTCAAAATGTTTTTTACTCTTAGAAACTCATAGACTCCTTCTGATGTTAAAGCAGCCATACAGAAGTCCATATTTGACCCAAGGAATATATTTTTGGCCATAGAGTTCTTGATCTTGACCTTTCTATACATACTCATAGACTCCTTCTAATGTTACATAAGCCATATAGATATCCATATCTGACCTTTTGAACTTATTTCTGGTCATCAAAAGTTTTTAAACTATATAAAGTTATAGACTCTTTCTGATGATAAATCAGCTATTCCTTTTGACCAACTGAACATATTTCTTGCCAAAGAGTCCTAAATGATTAACACTATACATTCAGATTGATATCTTCGGATGTTATACCTTCCTGAAAAAAGTCCATATTTGACATACTGAATTTTCTTCTGGCCAAGGAGTACTCGAAACTTGACCTTTCCATACAGACTTGTTGACTCTTTCTGATGTTACGTCAGACATACAGAATTCCATATTTGACCCAAGGAACATATTTCTTGCCAAAGAGTCCTCGATCTTGGGCTTTCTATACATACTCATAGACTCCTTCTGATGCTTCATAAGCCATATAGATGTCCATATCTGACCTTTTGAACTTATTTCTGGTCATCAGAAGTTTTTAAACTATATAAAGTTATAGACTCCTTTTGATGATAAATCAGCTATACAGAGGTCCCCTTTTGACCTACTGAACATATTTCTTACCAAAGAGTCCTTGATCTTGGGGCTTTCTATACATACTCATAGACTCCTTCTGATGCCTCATAAGCCATATAGATGTCCATATCTAACCTTTTGAACTTATTTCTGGTCAAAGTGTCCTAAAAAAAATTCAAACTATATAAAGTTATAGACTCCTTTTGATGATAAGTCAGCTATACAGAGGTCCCCTTTTGAACTACTGAACATATTTCTGGCCAAAGAGTCCTCGATCTTATGCTTTCTATACATACTCATAGACTCCTTCTGGTGCTTCATAAGCCATATAGATGTCCATATCTGCCATTTTGAACTTATTTGTGGTCAAAGTGTCCTAACATTTTTTCAAACTATAGAAAGTTATATACTCCTTTTGATGATAAATCACCTATACAGAGGGCCCCTTTTGACCTACTGAACATATTTCTGGAACAAAGAGTCCTTGATCTTGGGGCTTTCTATACATACTCATAGACTCCTTCTGATGCTTCATAAGCCATATAGATGTCCATATCTGACCTTTTGAACTTATTTGTGGTCAAAGTGTCATGAAAAAATTCAAACTATATAAAGTTATAGACTCCTTTTGATGATAAATCAGCTATACAGAGGTCCCCTTTTGAACTACTGAACATATTTCTGGCCAAAGAGTCCTCGATCTTATGCTTTCTATATATACTCACAGACTCCTTCTGACGCCTCATAAGCCATATAGATGTCCATATCAGACCTTTTGAACTTATTTGTGGTCAAAGTATCCTAAAAAAAATTGAAAGTATATAAAGTTATAGACTCCTTTTGATGATAAATCAGCTATACAGAGGTCCCCTTTTGACCTACTGAACATATTTCTGGCCAAAGAGTCCTCGATATTGGGATTTCTATACATACTCATAGACTCCTTCTGGTGCTTCATAAGCCATATACATGTCCATATCTGACCTTTTGAACTTATTTGTGGTCAAAGTATAATAAAAAAAATCCAAACTATATAAAGTTATAGACTCCTTTTGATGATAAATCAGCTATACAGAGGTCCCCTTTTGACCTACTGAACATATTTCTGGCCAAAGAGTCCTTGATCTTGGGGCTTTCTATACATACTCATAGACTCCTTCTGATGCTTCATAAGCCATATAGATGTCCATATCTGACCTTTTGAACTTATTTGTGGTCAAAGTGTCCTAAAAAAAATTCAAACTATATAAAGTTATAGACTCCTTTTGATGATAAGTCAGCTATACAGAGGTCCCCTTCTGACCTCCTGAACATGTTTCTGGCCAAAGAGTCCTCGATCTTGGGATTTCTATACATACTCATAGACTCCTTGTGATGCTTCATAAGCCATATAGATGTCCATATCTGACCTGTTGAACTTATTTGTGGTCAGTGTCCTAAAAAAAATTCAAACTATATAAAGTTATAGACTCGTTTTGATGATAAATCAGCTATACAGAGGTCCCCTTTTGACCTACTGAACATATTTCTGGCCAAAGAGTCCTCGATCTTGGGATTTCTATACATACTCATAGACTCCTTCTGATGCTTCATAAGCCATATAGATGTCCATATCTGACCTTTTGAACTTATTTGTGGTCAAAGTGTCCTAACATTTTTTCAAACTATAGAAAGTTATAGACTCCTTTTGATGATAAATCAGCTATACAGAGGGCCCCTTTTGAACTACTGAACATATTTCTGGCCAAAGAGTCCTCGATCTAATGCTGTCTATACATACTCATAGACTCCTTCTGATGCCTCATAAGCCATATAGATGTCCATATCTGACCTTTTGAACTTATTTGTGGTCAAAGTTTCCTAAAAAAAATTCAAACTATATAAAGTTATAGACTCCTTTTGATGATAAATCAGCTATACAGAGGTCCCCTTTTGACCTACTGAACATATTTCTGGCCAAAGAGTTCTTGAACATTATCTTGCTATACTACAGATTGACTTGTTGTGATGTTATATTAACCAGCCAGTAGTCTATTTTTGACCTACTGAACATATTTCTGGC
The DNA here is from genome assembly GCF_951802725.1 of Rutilus rutilus. Taxonomy (NCBI): domain Eukaryota; kingdom Metazoa; phylum Chordata; class Actinopteri; order Cypriniformes; family Leuciscidae; genus Rutilus; species Rutilus rutilus. The sequence goes on along the minus strand of NC_140215.1, from coordinate 30,546,882 downwards.
CAGAGTCCGTGAACATCAACTCACTATACATATAGACTGACTTCTCGTAATGTAAAATCAGGCAGACAGTAGTCCATATTTGACTGATTGAAAAAAAAAATTGACCAAAGAGTTCTCTAAAGGATTTTGTCTATCATAAATGTATAGACTCCTTCTGATGTTAAATCAGCCATACAGAAGTCCATATTTGACCTTCTGAACATATTTCTGGCCAGAGACCTTGAACATTTACCTTACTATTTATATTTCTCCTACCATAAAGACTTCTCGTGATGTTATGTCAGCCAGACTGTAGCCATATTTGACTGATTTAACATGTTTTTGGCCAAAGAATCCTCAAAATGTTTTTTACTCTTAGAAACTCATAGACTCCTTCTGATGTTAAATCGGCCATACAGAAGTCCATATTTGACCCAAGGAATATATTTATGGCCATAGAGTTCTCGATCTTGACCTTTCTATACATACTCATAGACTCCTTCTAATGTTACATAAGCCATATAGATATCCATATCTGACCTTTTGAACTTATTTCTGGTCATCAAAAGTTTTTAAACTATATAAAGTTATAGACTCTTTCTGATGATAAATCAGCTATACAAAGGTCACCTTTTGACCTTTTGAACATATTTCTGGCCAAAGAGTTCTTGAACATTATCTTGCTTGAACTTTTGACTTTTGACTACAGAATGACTTGTTGTGATGTTATTAACCAGCCAGTAGTCTATTTTTGACCTACTGAAAATATTTCTGGCCAGAGTCCGTGAACATTAACTCACTATACAATATAGACTGACTTCTTGCAATGCCAAACCAGGCAGGCAGTAGTCCATATTTGACCGATTGAAAAAAAATTTGACCAAAGAGTTCTCAAAAGGATTTTGTCTGTCATAATCTATAGACTCCTTCTGATGTCCGAAAATATTACTGGCCAAAGAGTCCTTAAAGATTAACACTATACATTCAGATTGATATCTTCGGATGTTATATCATCATGACAAAAGTCCATATTTGACATACTGAAATTTTTTCTGGTCAAAGAGTCTCAACTTGACCATTCTATATATACTCATTGACTCTTTCTGATTCTTCATTAGCTATATAGATGTCCATATCTGGCGAATTGAAAATATTTTTGGCAAAAAGGTCCTCACAAGTTAACTTACTAAATACTCATAGACTTCTTCTGATGATAAATCACTTTAACAGGTATGTGACCCTCTGAATATATTTTTGGCCAAAGAATCATTGAACATTAACTCTCTATACATATTGACTCAAGAGTCAAAATTTGACCTCTTTTGGTCTGATTTATCATCAGATGGAGTCTATAATTTTACATAGTTTAAAAACTTTTGACGAACCTTTGACCAGAAATAATAATAAGTCATAAATATGGACATAAATATGGCTTATGAAGAATCAGAAGGAGACTATGAGTATGTATAGAAAGTTCAAGATTGCCACAAATATGTCCCTTGGGTCAATTATGGTACTTCTTTATGGCTGATGTAACATCAGATGGAGTAAACGACTATGTGTAGAAAGAAACAGCATAAGGAGTCAATGAGCATGTAAAGAATGTTCAAGATCGAGGACTCTTTTACTAGAAATATGTTCAGTTGGTAAATTATGGAGTACTCTCTGGCTGATGAAGCACTAAAGGAGTCAATGAGCATGTATAGAAAGTTCAAGTACATAGACTCGTTGGCCAGAAAAAAAAAAAAAAAAAAGAAGTCATTATAGACAACTAGTTGTCTGGCCGATGTACTATCTGAAGGAGTCTATAAGTGTGAATAGAAAGTTCAAGATCAAGGACTCTTCAGTCAGAAATATGTTCAACATGTTAAATCTGAACTACTTTATGGCTAAAGAAACAAAATAAGGCGTCACTGAGAATGTATAGAAAGTTCAAAATCGAGGACTCTTTTACCAGAAATATTTTCAGTAGGTCCATTATTGACTACTGTCTGGCTGATGAAACACTAAAAGGAGTCAATTAGCATGTACAGAATGTTCAAGTTCATGGACTTGTTGGCCAGAAATATGTTTAATAATTAATATGGACAATTGTCTGTCCGATGTAACTTTCTGAAAGAGTCTATAATTATGAATAGAAAGTTCAAGATCAAAATCTCTTTGGTCAGAAATATGTTCAACATGTCAAATCTGGACTACTGTATGGCTGAAGAAACATCAGAAGTAAATGATTATGTATAGAAAGTTCAAGTTCATAGACTCTTCGGGCAGAAAAATGTTCAGTAGGTCAATTGTGGACAATTATCTGGCTGATGAAACATCAGAAGGAGTATGTATAGAAAGAATAAGATCAAGGTCTCTTTGGCCAGAAATATGTTCAATTGATCAAATTTTGAAATACTATATTGCTGTTGTAAAATCAAGAGTCATTGAGTATGTATTGAAAAATGTTCATAGACTCATTGGTCAGAAATAGGTTTAATAGGTCATATTGATACAATACAATACAATAATGTTTTGCTATTGTAACATCAGAAGGAGTCAATGTATAGAGAAATCAAGATTATAAACCCATCGCTCAGAAATGAGTTTAGTAGTCAATTATGGATCATTTTTTGGCTGAAGTACTATCTGAAAGCGTCTATGAGTACGTATAGAAAGCTCAAGGACTCTTCCAACCAGAAATATGTTCAAATGTCAAATATGGATAATAGCCTGGGTGATGAAAAATCAGAAGGAGATAGTAATTATGTATAGATAATTAAAGTTCTAGGTCTCTTTGGCCAGATATATGTTCAATGGGTAAAATTTGGACTAACAATATGGTTGATTTAACATCAAAAGTAGTCGATGACAATGCACATAAACATACCTTTTGACGACTCTTTTGGCCAGAAATATGTTCTCTTGGTCAAATATGGACTACTGTATGGTGGATGTAAAATCAAAAATAGTCTAGGAGAAGGAACAGTAAGTTAAACTTTGATGATTCTTTTGCCAGAAATATGTTCAGTAGGTCAATAACTGACTTCTGTCTCAATGATGAAACATCAGAACAAGCCTATGATTATGTATAGAACGATCAAGATCGAGGACACTTTGGTTATAGAAATGTTCAATAGGTCAAATTTGAACTATACTGTATGGCTGATGAAACATCAGAAGGATTGTAAAAGCAATTAGTCTCATGTCTCATGTCTAGAAATATGTTCAAAATATAAAATTTGAACTACTGTTCAAATACATTGGATAGCAGATAATTAATTAACAAGTCTACAAGTATGTTTAGAAAGTTCAAGATCGAGGACTCTACGGTCAGAAATATATTCAATGGGTCAAGTATGGACATCTTTCAGGCTGATGAAACATCAGAAGCTGTCAATGAGCATGTACAGAAAGGTCAAGATCAGGGACTCTTTAACCAGAAATATATTAGTAGGTCAAATATGGACTTTTGTATGGCTAACTTAAGAGAAGTCAATAAGCAGAGAAAGTTAATGTTCAGAGACTCTTTGGCCAAAAATGTGTTCAGTAGTTCAAATAGGAACCACTGTATGGCTGAATTAACATAATAAGAAACCATTTGAGGACCATTTGACCAGAAATAAGTTCAGTAGGTCAAATATGCAATTCTATATGTGGCTTATGAACCATCAGAAGGAGTCTAGGAGTGAGAATGCAAAGTTCAAGATTGAGGACTATTTTTTATCAGAAGGAGACTATAACTTTATATAGTTTGAAAAATTTTGAGGACACTTTGACCAGAAATAAGTTCAAAAGGATAGATATGGACATCTATATGGCTTATGAAGCATCAGAAGGAGTCTATGAGTATGTATAGAAAGCCCAAGATCGAGGACTCTTTGGCAAGAAATATGTTCCTTGGGTCAAATATGGAATTCGTATGTCTGACGTAACATCAGAAAGAGTCAACAAGTATATATGAAAAGGTCAAGTTTCGAGTACTCACTCCTTGGTCAGAAAAAAATTCGGTAGGTCAAATATGGACTTTTGTCAGGATGATATAACATCCGAAGATATCAGTCTGAATGTATAGTGTTAATCTTTTAGGACTCTTTGGCCAGAAATATGTTCAGTATAGGTCAAAAGGGGCCCTCTGTATAGCTGATTTATCATCAGAAGGAGACTATAACTTTATATAGTTTTAAAAAATTTTGAGGACACTTTGACCACAAATAAGTTCAAAAGGTCAGAAAGAGTCAACATCTATATGGACATCTATATGGCTTATGAAGCATCAGAAGGCGTCTATGAGTATGTATAGAAAGCCAAGATCAAGGACTCTTTGGCCAGAAATATGTTCAGGAGGTCAAAATGGGACCTCTTTATAGCTGATTTATCATCAAAATGAGTCTATAACTTACTATAGTTTGAAAAAATGTGAGGACACTTTGACCACAAATAAGTTCAAAAGGTCAGATATGGACATCTATATGGCTTATATAGATGGACATCTATATGGCTTATATACATCAGAAGGAGTCTATGAGTATGTATAGAAAGCCCAAGATCGAGGACTCTTTGGCCAGAAATATGTTCAAGAGGTCAAAAGGGGACCTCTGTATAGCTGACTTATCATCAAAAGGAGTCTATAACTTTATATAGTTTGAAAAATTTTGAGGACACTTTGACCACAAATAAGTTCAAAAGGTCAGATATGGACATCTATATGGCTTATGAAGCATCAGAAGGAGTCTATGAGTATGTATAGAAAACGCAAGATCGAGGACTCTTTGGCCAGAAATATGTTCAGTCGGTCAAAAGGGGCCCTCTGTATAGCTGATGTATCATCAAAAGGAGTCTATAACTTACTATAGTTTGAAAAAATGTTAGGACACGTTGACCACAAATAAGTTCAAAAGGTCAGATATGGACATCTATATGGCTTATGAAGCATCAGAAGGAGTCTATGAGTATGTATAGAAAGCCCAAGATCGAGGAGTCTTTGGCCAGAAATATGTTCAGTAGGTCAAAAGGGGACCTCTGTATAGCTGATTTATCATCAAAAGGATTCTATAACTTTATATAGTTTGTAAAATTTTGAGGACACTTTGACCACAAATAAGTTCAAAAGGTCAGATATGGACATCTATATGGCTTATGAAGCATCAGAAGGAGTCTATGAGTATGTATAGAAAACGCAAGATCGAGGACTCTTTGGCCAGAAATATGTTCAGTAGGTCAAAAGGGGCCCTCTGTATAGCTGATGTATCATCAAAAGGAGTCTATAACTTACTATAGTTTGAAAAAATGTTAGGACACTTTGACCACAAATAAGTTCAAACGGTCAGATATGGACATCTATATGGCTTATGAAGCATCAGAAAGAGTCTATGAGTATGTATAGAAAGCCCAAGATCAAGGACTCTTTGGCCAGAAATATGTTTAGGATGTCAAAAGGGGACCTCTGTATAGCTGATTTATCATCAAAAGGAGTCTATAACTTTATATAGTTTGAAAAAATGTTAGGACACTTTGACCACAAATAAGTTCAAAAGGTCAGATATGGACATCTATATGGCTTATGAAGCATCAGAAGGAGTCTATGAGTATGTATAGAAAGCCCAAGATCAAGGACTCTTTGGCCAGAAATATGTTTAGGATGTCAAAAGGGGACCTCTGTATAGCTGATTTATCATCAAAAGGAGTCTTTAACTTTCTATAGTTTGAAAACTTTTGAGGACACTTTGACCACAAATAAGGTCAAAAGGTCAGATATGGACATCTATATGGCTTATAAAGCACCAGAAGGAGTCTATGAGTATGTATAGAAAGCCCAAGATCAAGGACTCTTTGGCCAGAAATATGTTCAGTAGGTCAAAAGGGGCCCTCTGTATAGCTGATTTATCATCAAAAGGAGTCTATAATTTACTATAGTTTGAAAAAATGTTAGGACACTTTGACCACAAATAAGTTCAAAAGGTCAGATATAGACATCTATATGGCTTATGAAGCATCAGAAGGAGTCTATGAGTATGTATAGAAAGCCCAAGATCAAGGACATTTTGGCCAGAAATATGTTTAGGATGTCAAAAGGGGACCTCTGTATAGCTGATTTATCATCAAAAGGAGTCTATAACTTTATATAGTTTGAAAAATTTTGAGGACACTTTGACCACAAATAAGTTTAAAAGGTCAGATATGGACATCTATATGGCTTAAGAAGCACCAGAAGGAGTCTATGAGTATGTATAGAAAGCCCAAGATCAAGGACTCTTTGGCCAGAAATATGTTCAGTAGGTCAGCAGGGGCCCTCTGTATAGCTGATTTATCATCAAAAGGAGTCTATAACTTTCTATAGTTTGAAAAAATGTTAGGACACTTTGACCACAAATAAGTTCATAAGGTCAGATATGGACATCTATATGGCTTATGAACCATCAGAAGGAGTCTATGAGTATGTATAGAAAGCCCAAGATCAAGGACTCTTTGGCCAGAAATATGTTTAGGATGTCAAAAGGGGACCTCTGTATAGCTGATTTATCATCAAAAGGATTCTATAACTTAAATAGTTTGAATTTTTTTTAAGACACTTTGACCACAAATAAGTTCAAAAGGTCAGATATGGACATCTATATGGCTTATGAAGCATCAGAAGGAGTCTATGAGTATGTATAGAAAACGCAAGATCGAGGACTCTTTGGCCAGAAATATGTTTAGGATGTCAAAAGGGGACCTCTGTATAGCTGATTTATCATCAAAAGGAATCTATAACTTTATATAGTTTGAAAAATTTCGAGGACTGATTGACCACAAATAAGTTCAAAAAGGTCAGATATGGACATCTATATGGCTTATGAATCATCAGAAGGAATCTATGAGTATGTATAGAAAGCCCAAGATCGAGGACTCTTTGGCCAGAAATATGTTCAAGAGGTCAAATAGGGACCTCTGTATAGCTGATTTATCATCAAAAGGAGTCTATAACTTTCCATAGTTTGAAAAATTTTGAGGACACTTTGACCACAAATAAGTTCAAAATGTCAGATATGGACATCTATATGGCTTATGAAGCACCAGAAGGAGTCTATGAGTATGTATAGAAAGCCCAAGATCAAGGACATTTTGGCCAGAAATATGTTTAGGATGTCAAAAGGGGACCTCTGTATAGCTGACTTATCATCAAAAGGAGTCTATAACTTTATATAGTTTGAAGTTTTTTTAGGACACTTTGACCACAAATAAGTTCAAAATGTCAGATATGGACATCTATATGGCTTATGAAGCATCAGAAGGAGTCTATGAGTATGTATAGAAAATGCAAGATCGAGGACTCTTTGGCCAGAAATATGTTCTGGAGGTCAAAAGGGGACCTCTGTATAGCTGATTTATCATCAAAAGGAGTCTTTAACTTTCTATAGTTTGAAAACTTTTGAGGACACTTTGACAACAAATAAGTTCAAAAGGTCAGATATGGACATCTATATGGCTTATGAAGCACCAGAAGGAGTCTATGAGTATGTATAGAAAGCCCAAGATCGAGGACTCTTTGGCCAGAAATATGTTCAAGAGGTCAAATAGGGACCTCTGTATAGCTGATTTATCATCGAAAGGAGTCTATAACTTTATATAGTTTGAAAAATTTTGAGGACACTTTGACCACAAATAAGTTCAAAAGGTCAGATATGGACATCTATATGGCTTATGAAGCATCAGAAGGAGTCTGTGAGTATGTATAGAAAGCCCAAGATCGAGGACTCTTTGGCCAGAAATATGTTCAGGAGGTCAAAAGGGGACCTCTGTATAGCTGACTTATCATCAAAAGGAGTCTATAACTTTATATAGTTTGAAGTTTTTTTAGGACACTTTGACCACAAATAAGTTCAAAATGTCAGATATGGACATCTATATGGCTTATGAAGCACCAGAAGGAGTCTATGAGTATGTATAGAAAGCCCAAGATCAAGGACATTTTGGCCAGAAATATGTTTAGGATGTCAAAAGGGGACCTCTGTATAGCTGATTTATCATCAAAAGGAGTCTATAACTTTATATAGTTTGAAAAAATTTGAGGACACTTTGACCACAAATAAGTTTAAAAGGTCAGATATGGACATCTATATGGCTTAAGAAGCACCAGAAGAAGTCTATGAGTATGTATAGAAAGCCCAAGATCAAGGACTCTTTGGCCAGAAATATGTTCAGTAGGTCAGCAGGGGCCCTCTGTATAGCTGATTTATCATCAAAAGGAGTCTATAACTTTCTATAGTTTGAAAAAATGTTAGGACACTTTGACCACAAATAAGTTCAAAAGGTCAGATATGGACATCTATATGGCTTATGAACCATCAGAAGGAGTCTATGAGTATGTATAGAAAGCCCAAGATCAAGGACTCTTTGGCCAGAAATATGTTTAGGATGTCAAAAGGGGACCTCTGTATAGCTGATTTATCATCAAAAGGATTCTATAACTTAAATAGTTTGAATTTTTTTTAAGACACTTTGACCACAAATAAGTTCAAAAGGTCAGATATGGACATCTATATGGCTTATGAAGCATCAGAAGGAGTCTATGAGTATGTATAGAAAACGCAAGATCGAGGACTCTTTGGCCAGAAATATGTTTAGGATGTCAAAAGGGGACCTCTGTATAGCTGATTTATCATCAAAAGGAATCTATAACTTTATATAGTTTGAAAAATTTCGAGGACTGATTGACCACAAATAAGTTCAAAAAGGTCAGATATGGACATCTATATGGCTTATGAATCATCAGAAGGAATCTATGAGTATGTATAGAAAGCCCAAGATCGAGGACTCTTTGGCCAGAAATATGTTCAAGAGGTCAAATAGGGACCTCTGTATAGCTGATTTATCATCAAAAGGAGTCTATAACTTTCCATAGTTTGAAAAATTTTGAGGACACTTTGACCACAAATAAGTTCAAAATGTCAGATATGGACATCTATATGGCTTATGAAGCACCAGAAGGAGTCTATGAGTATGTATAGAAAGCCCAAGATCAAGGACATTTTGGCCAGAAATATGTTTAGGATGTCAAAAGGGGACCTCTGTATAGCTGACTTATCATCAAAAGGAGTCTATAACTTTATATAGTTTGAAGTTTTTTTAGGACACTTTGACCACAAATAAGTTCAAAATGTCAGATATGGACATCTATATGGCTTATGAAGCATCAGAAGGAGTCTATGAGTATGTATAGAAAATGCAAGATCGAGGACTCTTTGGCCAGAAATATGTTCTGGAGGTCAAAAGGGGACCTCTGTATAGCTGATTTATCATCAAAAGGAGTCTTTAACTTTCTATAGTTTGAAAACTTTTGAGGACACTTTGACAACAAATAAGTTCAAAAGGTCAGATATGGACATCTATATGGCTTATGAAGCACCAGAAGGAGTCTATGAGTATGTATAGAAAGCCCAAGATCGAGGACTCTTTGGCCAGAAATATGTTCAAGAGGTCAAATAGGGACCTCTGTATAGCTGATTTATCATCGAAAGGAGTCTATAACTTTCTATAGTTTGAAAAATTTTGAGGACACTTTGACCACAAATAAGTTCAAAAGGTCAGATATGGACATCTATATGGCTTATGAAGCATCAGAAGGAGTCTGTGAGTATGTATAGAAAGCCCAAGATCGAGGACTCTTTGGCCAGAAATATGTTCAGGAGGTCAAAAGGGGACCTCTGTATAGCTGACTTATCATCAAAAGGAGTCTATAACTTTATATAGTTTGAAGTTTTTTTAGGACACTTTGACCACAAATAAGTTCAAAATGTCAGATATGGACATCTATATGGCTTATGAAGCACCAGAAGGAGTCTATGAGTATGTATAGAAAGCCCAAGATCAAGGACATTTTGGCCAGAAATATGTTTAGGATGTCAAAAGGGGACCTCTGTATAGCTGATTTATCATCAAAAGGAGTCTATAACTTTATATAGTTTGAAAAAATTTGAGGACACTTTGACCACAAATAAGTTTAAAAGGTCAGATATGGACATCTATATGGCTTATGAAGCATCAGAAGGAGTCTATGAGTATGTATAGAAAGCCCAAGATCAAGGACTCTTTGGCCAGAAATATGTTTAGGATGTCAAAAGGGGACCTCTGTATAGCTGATTTATCATCAAAAGGAGTCTTTAACTTTCTATAGTTTGAAAACTTTTGAGGACACTTTGACCACAAATAAGGTCAAAAGGTCAGATATGGACATCTATATGGCTTATAAAGCACCAGAAGGAGTCTATGAGTATGTATAGAAAGCCCAAGATCAAGGACTCTTTGGCCAGAAATATGTTCAGTAGGTCAAAAGGGGCCCTCTGTATAGCTGATTTATCATCAAAAGGAGTCTATAATTTACTATAGTTTGAAAAAATGTTAGGACACTTTGACCACAAATAAGTTCAAAAGGTCAGATATAGACATCTATATGGCTTATGAAGCATCAGAAGGAGTCTATGAGTATGTATAGAAAGCCCAAGATCAAGGACATTTTGGCCAGAAATATGTTTAGGATGTCAAAAGGGGACCTCTGTATAGCTGATTTATCATCAAAAGGAGTCTATAACTTTATATAGTTTGAAAAATTTTGAGGACACTTTGACCACAAATAAGTTTAAAAGGTCAGATATGGACATCTATATGGCTTAAGAAGCACCAGAAGGAGTCTATGAGTATGTATAGAAAGCCCAAGATCAAGGACTCTTTGGCCAGAAATATGTTCAGTAGGTCAGCAGGGGCCCTCTGTATAGCTGATTTATCATCAAAAGGAGTCTATAACTTTCTATAGTTTGAAAAAATGTTAGGACACTTTGACCACAAATAAGTTCATAAGGTCAGATATGGACATCTATATGGCTTATGAACCATCAGAAGGAGTCTATGAGTATGTATAGAAAGCCCAAGATCAAGGACTCTTTGGCCAGAAATATGTTTAGGATGTCAAAAGGGGACCTCTGTATAGCTGATTTATCATCAAAAGGATTCTATAACTTAAATAGTTTGAATTTTTTTTAAGACACTTTGACCACAAATAAGTTCAAAAGGTCAGATATGGACATCTATATGGCTTATGAAGCATCAGAAGGAGTCTATGAGTATGTATAGAAAACGCAAGATCGAGGACTCTTTGGCCAGAAATATGTTTAGGATGTCAAAAGGGGACCTCTGTATAGCTGATTTATCATCAAAAGGAATCTATAACTTTATATAGTTTGAAAAATTTCGAGGACTGATTGACCACAAATAAGTTCAAAAAGGTCAGATATGGACATCTATATGGCTTATGAATCATCAGAAGGAATCTATGAGTATGTATAGAAAGCCCAAGATCGAGGACTCTTTGGCCAGAAATATGTTCAAGAGGTCAAATAGGGACCTCTGTATAGCTGATTTATCATCAAAAGGAGTCTATAACTTTCCATAGTTTGAAAAATTTTGAGGACACTTTGACCACAAATAAGTTCAAAATGTCAGATATGGACATCTATATGGCTTATGAAGCACCAGAAGGAGTCTATGAGTATGTATAGAAAGCCCAAGATCAAGGACATTTTGGCCAGAAATATGTTTAGGATGTCAAAAGGGGACCTCTGTATAGCTGACTTATCATCAAAAGGAGTCTATAACTTTATATAGTTTGAAGTTTTTTTAGGACACTTTGACCACAAATAAGTTCAAAATGTCAGATATGGACATCTATATGGCTTATGAAGCATCAGAAGGAGTCTATGAGTATGTATAGAAAATGCAAGATCGAGGACTCTTTGGCCAGAAATATGTTCTGGAGGTCAAAAGGGGACCTCTGTATAGCTGATTTATCATCAAAAGGAGTCTTTAACTTTCTATAGTTTGAAAACTTTTGAGGACACTTTGACAACAAATAAGTTCAAAAGGTCAGATATGGACATCTATATGGCTTATGAAGCACCAGAAGGAGTCTATGAGTATGTATAGAAAGCCCAAGATCGAGGACTCTTTGGCCAGAAATATGTTCAAGAGGTCAAATAGGGACCTCTGTATAGCTGATTTATCATCGAAAGGAGTCTATAACTTTCTATAGTTTGAAAAATTTTGAGGACACTTTGACCACAAATAAGTTCAAAAGGTCAGATATGGACATCTATATGGCTTATGAAGCATCAGAAGGAGTCTGTGAGTATGTATAGAAAGCCCAAGATCGAGGACTCTTTGGCCAGAAATATGTTCAGGAGGTCAAAAGGGGACCTCTGTATAGCTGACTTATCATCAAAAGGAGTCTATAACTTTATATAGTTTGAAGTTTTTTTAGGACACTTTGACCACAAATAAGTTCAAAATGTCAGATATGGACATCTATATGGCTTATGAAGCACCAGAAGGAGTCTATGAGTATGTATAGAAAGCCCAAGATCAAGGACATTTTGGCCAGAAATATGTTTAGGATGTCAAAAGGGGACCTCTGTATAGCTGATTTATCATCAAAAGGAGTCTATAACTTTATATAGTTTGAAAAAATTTGAGGACACTTTGACCACAAATAAGTTTAAAAGGTCAGATATGGACATCTATATGGCTTAAGAAGCACCAGAAGAAGTCTATGAGTATGTATAGAAAGCCCAAGATCAAGGACTCTTTGGCCAGAAATATGTTCAGTAGGTCAGCAGGGGCCCTCTGTATAGCTGATTTATCATCAAAAGGAGTCTATAACTTTCTATAGTTTGAAAAAATGTTAGGACACTTTGACCACAAATAAGTTCAAAAGGTCAGATATGGACATCTATATGGCTTATGAACCATCAGAAGGAGTCTATGAGTATGTATAGAAAGCCCAAGATCAAGGACTCTTTGGCCAGAAATATGTTTAGGATGTCAAAAGGGGACCTCTGTATAGCTGATTTATCATCAAAAGGATTCTATAACTTAAATAGTTTGAATTTTTTTTAAGACACTTTGACCACAAATAAGTTCAAAATGTCAGATATGGACATCTATATGGCTTATGAAGCATCAGAAGGAGTCTATGAGTATGTATAGAAAACGCAAGATCGAGGACTCTTTGGCCAGAAATATGTTTAGGATGTCAAAAGGGGACCTCTGTATAGCTGATTTATCATCAAAAGGAATCTATAACTTTATATAGTTTGAAAAATTTCGAGGACTGATTGACCACAAATAAGTTCAAAAAGGTCAGATATGGACATCTATATGGCTTATGAACCATCAGAAGGAGTCTATGAGTATGTATAGAAAGCCCAAGATCAAGGACTCTTTGGCCAGAAATATGTTTAGGATGTCAAAAGGGGACCTCTGTATAGCTGATTTATCATCAAAAGGATTCTATAACTTAAATAGTTTGAATTTTTTTTAAGACACTTTGACCACAAATAAGTTCAAAATGTCAGATATGGACATCTATATGGCTTATGAAGCATCAGAAGGAGTCTATGAGTATGTATAGAAAACGCAAGATCGAGGACTCTTTGGCCAGAAATATGTTTAGGATGTCAAAAGGGGACCTCTGTATAGCTGATTTATCATCAAAAGGAATCTATAACTTTATATAGTTTGAAAAATTTCGAGGACTGATTGACCACAAATAAGTTCAAAAAGGTCAGATATGGACATCTATATGGCTTATGAATCATCAGAAGGAATCTATGAGTATGTATAGAAAGCCCAAGATCGAGGACTCTTTGGCCAGAAATATGTTCAAGAGGTCAAATAGGGACCTCTGTATAGCTGATTTATCATCAAAAGGAGTCTATAACTTTCCATAGTTTGAAAAATTTTGAGGACACTTTGACCACAAATAAGTTCAAAATGTCAGATATGGACATCTATATGGCTTATGAAGCACCAGAAGGAGTCTATGAGTATGTATAGAAAGCCCAAGATCAAGGACATTTTGGCCAGAAATATGTTTAGGATGTCAAAAGGGGACCTCTGTATAGCTGACTTATCATCAAAAGGAGTCTATAACTTTATATAGTTTGAAGTTTTTTTAGGACACTTTGACCACAAATAAGTTCAAAATGTCAGATATGGACATCTATATGGCTTATGAAGCATCAGAAGGAGTCTATGAGTATGTATAGAAAATGCAAGATCGAGGACTCTTTGGCCAGAAATATGTTCTGGAGGTCAAAAGGGGACCTCTGTATAGCTGATTTATCATCAAAAGGAGTCTTTAACTTTCTATAGTTTGAAAACTTTTGAGGACACTTTGACAACAAATAAGTTCAAAAGGTCAGATATGGACATCTATATGGCTTATGAAGCACCAGAAGGAGTCTATGAGTATGTATAGAAAGCCCAAGATCGAGGACTCTTTGGCCAGAAATATGTTCAAGAGGTCAAATAGGGACCTCTGTATAGCTGATTTATCATCGAAAGGAGTCTATAACTTTATATAGTTTGAAGTTTTTTTAGGACACTTTGACCACAAATAAGTTCAAAATGTCAGATATGGACATCTATATGGCTTATGAAGCACCAGAAGGAGTCTATGAGTATGTATAGAAAGCCCAAGATCAAGGACATTTTGGCCAGAAATATGTTTAGGATGTCAAAAGGGGACCTCTGTATAGCTGACTTATCATCAAAAGGAGTCTATAACTTTATATAGTTTGAAGTTTTTTTAGGACACTTTGACCACAAATAAGTTCAAAATGTCAGATATGGACATCTATATGGCTTATGAAGCATCAGAAGAAGTCTATGAGTATGTATAGAAAGCCCAAGATCAAGGACTCTTTGGCCAGAAATATGTTCAGTAGGTCAGAAGGGGCCCTCTGTATAGCTGATTTATCATCAAAAGGAGTCTATAACTTTATATAGTTTGAATTTTTTTTAGGACACTTTGACAAGAAATAAGTTCAAAAGGATAGATATGGATATCTATATGGCTTATGAAGCATCAGAAGGAGTCTATGAGTATGTATAGAAAGCCCAAGATAGAGGACTCTTTGGCCAGAAATATGTTCCTTGGGTTAAATATGGAATTCTGTATGTCAGAAAAAAATTCGGTAGGTCAAATATGGACTTTTGTCAGGACGATATAACATCCGAAGATATCAGTCTGAATGTATAGTGTTAATCTTTTAGGACTCTTTGGCCAGAAATAATTTCAGTAGGTCAAAAGGGGACCTCTGCATAGCTGATTTATCATCAGAAGGAGACTATAACTTTATATAGTTTGAAAAATTTTGAGGACACTTTGACAACAAATAAGTTCAAAAGGTCAGATATGGACATCTATATGGCTTATGAAGCACCAGAAGGAGTCTATGAGTATGTATAGAAAGCCCAAGATCAAGGACTCTTTGGCCAGAAATATGTTCAGTAGGTCAAAAGGGGACCTCTGTATAGCTGATTTATCATCAAAAGGATTCTATAACTTACTATAGTTTGAAAAAATGTTAGGACACTTTGACCACAAATAAGTTCAAAAGGTCAGATATGGACATCTATATGGCTTATGAAGCATCAGAAAGAGTCTATGAGTATGTATAGAAAGCCCAAGATCAAGGACTCTTTGGCCAGAAATATGTTTAGGATGTCAAAAGGGGACCTCTGTATAGCTGATTTATCATCAAAAGGAGTCTATAACTTTATATAGTTTGAAAAAATGTTAGGACACTTTGACCACAAATAAGTTCAAAAGGTCAGATATGGACATCTATATGGCTTATGAAGCATCAGAAGGAGTCTATGAGTATGTATAGAAAGCCCAAGATCAAGGACTCTTTGGCCAGAAATATGTTTAGGATGTCAAAAGGGGACCTCTGTATAGCTGATTTATCATCAAAAGGAGTCTATAACTTAAATAGTTTGAAATTTTTTTAAGACACTTTGACCACAAATAAGTTCAAAAGGTCAGATATGGAAATCTATATGGCTTATGAAGCATCAGAAGGAGTCTATGAGTATGTATAGAAAACGCAAGATCGAGGACTCTTTGGCCAGAAATATGTTTAGGATGTCAAAAGGGGACCTCTGTATAGCTGATTTATCATCAAAAGGAATCTATAACTTTATATAGTTTGAAAAATTTCGAGGACTGATTGACCACAAATAAGTTCAAAAAGGTCAGATATGGACATCTATATGGCTTATGAATCATCAGAAGGAATCTATGAGTATGTATAGAAAGCCCAAGATCGAGGACTCTTTGGCCAGAAATATGTTCAAGAGGTCAAATAGGGACCTCTGTATAGCTGATTTATCATCAAAAGGAGTCTATAACTTTCCATAGTTTGAAAAATTTTGAGGACACTTTGACCACAAATAAGTTCAAAATGTCAGATATGGACATCTATATGGCTTATGAAGCACCAGAAGGAGTCTATGAGTATGTATAGAAAGCCCAAGATCAAGGACATTTTGGCCAGAAATATGTTTAGGATGTCAAAAGGGGACCTCTGTATAGCTGACTTATCATCAAAAGGAGTCTATAACTTTATATAGTTTGAAGTTTTTTTAGGACACTTTGACCACAAATAAGTTCAAAATGTCAGATATGGACATCTATATGGCTTATGAAGCATCAGAAGGAGTCTATGAGTATGTATAGAAAATGCAAGATCGAGGACTCTTTGGCCAGAAATATGTTCTGGAGGTCAAAAGGGGACCTCTGTATAGCTGATTTATCATCAAAAGGAGTCTTTAACTTTCTATAGTTTGAAAACTTTTGAGGACACTTTGACAACAAATAAGTTCAAAAGGTCAGATATGGACATCTATATGGCTTATGAAGCACCAGAAGGAGTCTATGAGTATGTATAGAAAGCCCAAGATCGAGGACTCTTTGGCCAGAAATATGTTCAAGAGGTCAAATAGGGACCTCTGTATAGCTGATTTATCATCGAAAGGAGTCTATAACTTTCTATAGTTTGAAAAATTTTGAGGACACTTTGACCACAAATAAGTTCAAAAGGTCAGATATGGACATCTATATGGCTTATGAAGCATCAGAAGGAGTCTGTGAGTATGTATAGAAAGCCCAAGATCGAGGACTCTTTGGCCAGAAATATGTTCAGGAGGTCAAAAGGGGACCTCTGTATAGCTGACTTATCATCAAAAGGAGTCTATAACTTTATATAGTTTGAAGTTTTTTTAGGACACTTTGACCACAAATAAGTTCAAAATGTCAGATATGGACATCTATATGGCTTATGAAGCACCAGAAGGAGTCTATGAGTATGTATAGAAAGCCCAAGATCAAGGACATTTTGGCCAGAAATATGTTTAGGATGTCAAAAGGGGACCTCTGTATAGCTGATTTATCATCAAAAGGAGTCTATAACTTTATATAGTTTGAAAAAATTTGAGGACACTTTGACCACAAATAAGTTTAAAAGGTCAGATATGGACATCTATATGGCTTAAGAAGCACCAGAAGAAGTCTATGAGTATGTATAGAAAGCCCAAGATCAAGGACTCTTTGGCCAGAAATATGTTCAGTAGGTCAGCAGGGGCCCTCTGTATAGCTGATTTATCATCAAAAGGAGTCTATAACTTTCTATAGTTTGAAAAAATGTTAGGACACTTTGACCACAAATAAGTTCAAAAGGTCAGATATGGACATCTATATGGCTTATGAACCATCAGAAGGAGTCTATGAGTATGTATAGAAAGCCCAAGATCAAGGACTCTTTGGCCAGAAATATGTTTAGGATGTCAAAAGGGGACCTCTGTATAGCTGATTTATCATCAAAAGGATTCTATAACTTAAATAGTTTGAATTTTTTTTAAGACACTTTGACCACAAATAAGTTCAAAATGTCAGATATGGACATCTATATGGCTTATGAAGCATCAGAAGGAGTCTATGAGTATGTATAGAAAACGCAAGATCGAGGACTCTTTGGCCAGAAATATGTTTAGGATGTCAAAAGGGGACCTCTGTATAGCTGATTTATCATCAAAAGGAGTCTATAACTTTATATAGTTTGAAAAATTTCGAGGACTGATTGACCACAAATAAGTTCAAAAAGGTCAGATATGGACATCTATATGGCTTATGAATCATCAGAAGGAATCTATGAGTATGTATAGAAAGCCCAAGATCGAGGACATTTTGGCCAGAAATATGTTTAGGATGTCAAAAGGGGACCTCTGTATAGCTGACTTATCATCAAAAGGAGTCTATAACTTTATATAGTTTGAAGTTTTTTTAGGACACTTTGACCACAAATAAGTTCAAAATGTCAGATATGGACATCTATATGGCTTATGAAGCATCAGAAGGAGTCTATGAGTATGTATAGAAAATGCAAGATCGAGGACTCTTTGGCCAGAAATATGTTCTGGAGGTCAAAAGGGGACCTCTGTATAGCTGATTTATCATCAAAAGGAGTCTTTAACTTTCTATAGTTTGAAAACTTTTGAGGACACTTTGACAACAAATAAGTTCAAAAGGTCAGATATGGACATCTATATGGCTTATGAAGCACCAGAAGGAGTCTATGAGTATGTATAGAAAGCCCAAGATCGAGGACTCTTTGGCCAGAAATATGTTCAAGAGGTCAAATAGGGACCTCTGTATAGCTGATTTATCATCGAAAGGAGTCTATAACTTTATATAGTTTGAAGTTTTTTTAGGACACTTTGACCACAAATAAGTTCAAAATGTCAGATATGGACATCTATATGGCTTATGAAGCACCAGAAGGAGTCTATGAGTATGTATAGAAAGCCCAAGATCAAGGACATTTTGGCCAGAAATATGTTTAGGATGTCAAAAGGGGACCTCTGTATAGCTGACTTATCATCAAAAGGAGTCTATAACTTTATATAGTTTGAAGTTTTTTTAGGACACTTTGACCACAAATAAGTTCAAAATGTCAGATATGGACATCTATATGGCTTATGAAGCATCAGAAGAAGTCTATGAGTATGTATAGAAAGCCCAAGATCAAGGACTCTTTGGCCAGAAATATGTTCAGTAGGTCAGAAGGGGCCCTCTGTATAGCTGATTTATCATCAAAAGGAGTCTATAACTTTATATAGTTTGAATTTTTTTTAGGACACTTTGACAAGAAATAAGTTCAAAAGGATAGATATGGATATCTATATGGCTTATGAAGCATCAGAAGGAGTCTATGAGTATGTATAGAAAGCCCAAGATAGAGGACTCTTTGGCCAGAAATATGTTCCTTGGGTTAAATATGGAATTCTGTATGTCAGAAAAAAATTCGGTAGGTCAAATATGGACTTTTGTCAGGACGATATAACATCCGAAGATATCAGTCTGAATGTATAGTGTTAATCTTTTAGGACTCTTTGGCCAGAAATAATTTCAGTAGGTCAAAAGGGGACCTCTGCATAGCTGATTTATCATCAGAAGGAGACTATAACTTTATATAGTTTGAAAAATTTTGAGGACACTTTGACAACAAATAAGTTCAAAAGGTCAGATATGGACATCTATATGGCTTATGAAGCACCAGAAGGAGTCTATGAGTATGTATAGAAAGCCCAAGATCAAGGACTCTTTGGCCAGAAATATGTTCAGTAGGTCAAAAGGGGACCTCTGTATAGCTGATTTATCATCAAAAGGATTCTATAACTTACTATAGTTTGAAAAAATGTTAGGACACTTTGACCACAAATAAGTTCAAAAGGTCAGATATGGACATCTATATGGCTTATGAAGCATCAGAAAGAGTCTATGAGTATGTATAGAAAGCCCAAGATCAAGGACTCTTTGGCCAGAAATATGTTTAGGATGTCAAAAGGGGACCTCTGTATAGCTGATTTATCATCAAAAGGAGTCTATAACTTTATATAGTTTGAAAAAATGTTAGGACACTTTGACCACAAATAAGTTCAAAAGGTCAGATATGGACATCTATATGGCTTATGAAGCATCAGAAGGAGTCTATGAGTATGTATAGAAAGCCCAAGATCAAGGACTCTTTGGCCAGAAATATGTTTAGGATGTCAAAAGGGGACCTCTGTATAGCTGATTTATCATCAAAAGGAGTCTATAACTTAAATAGTTTGAAATTTTTTTAAGACACTTTGACCACAAATAAGTTCAAAAGGTCAGATATGGAAATCTATATGGCTTATGAAGCATCAGAAGGAGTCTATGAGTATGTATAGAAAGCCCAAGATCGAGGCCTCTTTGGCCAGAAATATGTTCTGGAGGTCAAAAGGGACCTCTGTATAGCTGATTTATCATCAAAAGGAGTCTTTAACTTTCTATAGTTTGAAAGCTTTTGAGGACACTTTGACCACAAATAAGGTCAAAAGGTCAGATATGGACATCTATATGGCTTATAAAGCACCAGAAGGAGTCTATGAGTATGTATAGAAAGCCCAAGATCAAGGACTCTTTGGCCAGAAATATGTTCAGTAGGTCAAAAGGGGCCCTCTGTATAGCTGATTTATCATCAAAAGGAGTCTATAATTTACTATAGTTTGAAAAAATGTTAGGACGCTTTGACCACAAATAAGTTCAAAAGGTCAGATATAGACATCTATATGGCTTATGAAGCATCAGAAGGAGTCTATGAGTATGTATAGAAAGCCCAAGATCAAGGACTCTTTGGCCAGAAATATGTTCAGTAGGTCAAAAGGGGCCCTCTGTATAGCTGATGTATTATCAAAAGGAGTCTATAACTTACTATAGTTTGAAAAAATGTTAGGACACTTTGACCACAAATAAGTTCAAAAGGTCAGATATGGACATCTATATGGCTTATGAAGCATCAGAAAGAGTCTATGAGTATGTATAGAAAGCCCAAGATCAAGGACTCTTTGGCCAGAAATATGTTTAGGATGTCAAAAGGGGACCTCTGTATAGCTGATTTATCATCAAAAGGAGTCTATAACTTTATATAGTTTGAAAAAATGTTAGGACACTTTGACCACAAATAAGTTCAAAAGGTCAGATATGGACATCTATATGGCTTATGAAGCATCAGAAGGAGTCTATGAGTATTTATAGAAAGCCCAAGATCAAGGACTCTTTGGCCAGAAATATGTTTAGGATGTCAAAAGGGGACCTCTGTATAGCTGATTTATCATCAAAAGGAGTCTATAACTTAAATAGTGTGAAATTTTTTTAAGACACTTTGACCACAAATAAGTTCAAAAGGTCAGATATGGAAATCTATATGGCTTATGAAGCATCAGAAGGAGTCTATGAGTATGTATAGAAAGCCCAAGATCGAGGCCTCTTTGGCCAGAAATATGTTCTGGAGGTCAAAGGGGACCTCTGTATAGCTGATTTATCATCAAAAGGAGTCTTTAACTTTCTATAGTTTGAAAACTTTTGAGGACACTTTGACCACAAATAAGGTCAAAAGGTCAGATATGGACATCTATATGGCTTATGAAGCACCAGAAGGAGTCTATGAGTATGTATAGAAAGTCCAAGATCGAGGACTCTTTGGCCAGAAATATGTTCAAGAGGTCAAATAGGGACCTCTGTATAGCTGATTTATCATCGAAAGGAGTCTATAACTTTCTATAGTTTGAACAATTTTGAGGACACTTTGACCACAAATAAGTTCAAAAGGTCAGATATGGACATCTATATGGCTTATGAAGCATCAGAAGGAGTCTATGAGTATGTATAGAAAGCCCAAGATCGAGGACTCTTTGGCCAGAAATATGTTCAGGAGGTCAAAAGGGGACCTCTGTATAGCTGACTTATCATCAAAAGGAGTCTATAACTTTATATAGTTTGAAGTTTTTTTAGGACACTTTGACCACAAATAAGTTCAAAATGTCAGATATGGACATCTATATGGCTTATGAAGCACCAGAAGGAGTCTATGAGTATGTATAGAAAGCCCAAGATCAAGGACATTTTGGCCAGAAATATGTTTAGGATGTCAAAAGGGGACTTCTGTATAGCTGACTTATCATCAAAAGGAGTCTATAACTTTATATAGTTTGAAGTTTTTTTAGGACACTTTGACCACAAATAAGTTCAAAATGTCAGATATGGACATCTATATGGCTTATGAAGCATCAGAAGGAGTCTATGAGTATGTATAGAAAGCTCAATATCAAGGACTCTTTGGCCAGAAATATGTTCAGTAGGTCAGAAGGGGCCCTCTGTATAGCTGATTTATTATCAAAAGGAGTCTATAACTTTATATAGTTTGAATTTTTTTGAGGACACTTTGACCACAAATAAGGTCAAAAGGTCAGATATGGACATCTATATGGCTTATAAAGCACCAGAAGGAGTCTATGAGTATGTATAGAAAGCCCAAGATCAAGGACTCTTTGGCCAGAAATATGTTCAGTAGGTCAGAAGGGGCCCTCTGTATAGCTGATTTATCATCAAAAGGAGTCTATAACTTTCTATAGTTTGAAAAAATGTTAGGACACTTTGACCACAAATAAGTTCAAAAGGTCAGATATGGACATCTATATGGCTTATGAAGCATCAGAAGGAGTCTATGAGTATGTATAGAAAGCCCAAGATCAAGGACTCTTTGGCCAGAAATATGTTTAGGATGTCAAAAGGGGACCTCTGTATAGCTGATTTATCATCAAAAGGAGTCTATAACTTTATATAGTTTGAAAAAATGTTAGGACACTTTGACCACAAATAAGTTCAAAAGGTCAGATATGGACATCTATATGGCTTATGAAGCATCAGAAGGAGTCTATGAGTATGTATAGAAAGCCCAAGATCAAGGACTCTTTGGCCAGAAATATGTTTAGGATGTCAAAAGGGGACCTCTGTATAGCTGATTTATCATCAAAAGGAGTCTATAACTTAAATAGTTTGAAATTTTTTTAAGACACTTTGACCACAAATAAGTTCAAAAGGTCAGATATGGAAATCTATATGGCTTAT
Organism: Rutilus rutilus; assembly: GCF_951802725.1. Taxonomy (NCBI): domain Eukaryota; kingdom Metazoa; phylum Chordata; class Actinopteri; order Cypriniformes; family Leuciscidae; genus Rutilus; species Rutilus rutilus. Next base: position 30,524,111 of record NC_140215.1, on the reverse strand, counting down.
GAAGCATCAGAAGGAGTCTATGAGTATGTATAGAAAGCCCAAGATCGAGGCCTCTTTGGCCAGAAATATGTTCTGGAGGTCAAAAGGGACCTCTGTATAGCTGATTTATCATCAAAAGGAGTCTTTAACTTTCTATAGTTTGAAAACTTTTGAGGACACTTTGACCACAAATAAGGTCAAAAGGTCAGATATGGACATCTATATGGCTTATAAAGCACCAGAAGGAGTCTATGAGTATGTATAGAAAGCCCAAGATCAAGGACTCTTTGGCCAGAAATATGTTCAGTAGGTCAAAAGGGGCCCTCTGTATAGCTGATTTATCATCAAAAGGAGTCTATAATTTACTATAGTTTGAAAAAATGTTAGGACGCTTTGACCACAAATAAGTTCAAAAGGTCAGATATAGACATCTATATGGCTTATGAAGCATCAGAAGGAGTCTATGAGTATGTATAGAAAGCCCAAGATCAAGGACTCTTTGGCCAGAAATATGTTCAGTAGGTCAAAAGGGGCCCTCTGTATAGCTGATGTATTATCAAAAGGAGTCTATAACTTACTATAGTTTGAAAAAATGTTAGGACACTTTGACCACAAATAAGTTCAAAAGGTCAGATATGGACATCTATATGGCTTATGAAGCATCAGAAAGAGTCTATGAGTATGTATAGAAAGCCCAAGATCAAGGACTCTTTGGCCAGAAATATGTTTAGGATGTCAAAAGGGGACCTCTGTATAGCTGATTTATCATCAAAAGGAGTCTATAACTTTATATAGTTTGAAAAAATGTTAGGACACTTTGACCACAAATAAGTTCAAAAGGTCAGATATGGACATCTATATGGCTTATGAAGCATCAGAAGGAGTCTATGAGTATGTATAGAAAGCCCAAGATCAAGGACTCTTTGGCCAGAAATATGTTTAGGATGTCAAAAGGGGACCTCTGTATAGCTGATTTATCATCAAAAGGAGTCTATAACTTAAATAGTGTGAAATTTTTTTAAGACACTTTGACCACAAATAAGTTCAAAAGGTCAGATATGGACATCTATATGGCTTATGAAGCATCAGAAGGAGTCTATGAGTATGTATAGAAAGCCCAAGATCGAGGCCTCTTTGGCCAGAAATATGTTCTGGAGGTCAAAGGGGACCTCTGTATAGCTGATTTATCATCAAAAGGAGTCTTTAACTTTCTATAGTTTGAAAACTTTTGAGGACACTTTGACCACAAATAAGGTCAAAAGGTCAGATATGGACATCTATATGGCTTATGAAGCACCAGAAGGAGTCTATGAGTATGTATAGAAAGTCCAAGATCGAGGACTCTTTGGCCAGAAATATGTTCAAGAGGTCAAATAGGGACCTCTGTATAGCTGATTTATCATCGAAAGGAGTCTATAACTTTCTATAGTTTGAACAATTTTGAGGACACTTTGACCACAAATAAGTTCAAAAGGTCAGATATGGACATCTATATGGCTTATGAAGCATCAGAAGGAGTCTATGAGTATGTATAGAAAGCCCAAGATCGAGGACTCTTTGGCCAGAAATATGTTCAGGAGGTCAAAAGGGGACCTCTGTATAGCTGACTTATCATCAAAAGGAGTCTATAACTTTATATAGTTTGAAGTTTTTTTAGGACACTTTGACCACAAATAAGTTCAAAATGTCAGATATGGACATCTATATGGCTTATGAAGCACCAGAAGGAGTCTATGAGTATGTATAGAAAGCTCAATATCAAGGACTCTTTGGCCAGAAATATGTTCAGTAGGTCAGAAGGGGCCCTCTGTATAGCTGATTTATTATCAAAAGGAGTCTATAACTTTATATAGTTTGAATTTTTTTGAGGACACTTTGACCACAAATAAGTTCAAAAGGTCAGATATGGACATCTATATGGCTTATGAAGCATCAGAAGGAGTCTATGAGTATGTATAGAAAGCCCAAGATCGAGGAGTCTTTGGCCAGAAATATGTTCAGTAGGTCAAAAGGGGACCTCTTTATAGCTGATTTATCATCAAAAGGATTCTATAACTTTATATAGTTTGAAATTTTTTTAGGACACTTTGACCACAAATAAGTTCAAAAGGTCAGATATGGACATCTATATGGCTTTTGAAGCACCAGAAGGAGTCTATGAGTATGTATAGAAATCCCAAGATCGAGGACTCTTTGGCCAGAAACATGTTCAGGAGGTCAGAAGGGGACCTCTGTATAGCTGATTTATCATCGAAAGGAGACTATAACTTTATATAGTTTGAAAAATTTTGAGGACACTTTGACCACAAATAAGTTCAAAAGGTCAGATATGGACATCTATATGGCTTATGAAGCATCAGAAGGAGTCTATGAGTATGTATAGAAAAAGCAAGATCGAGGACTCTTTGGCCAGAAATATGTTCAGTAGGTCAAAAGGGGCCCTCTGTATAGCTGATGTATCATCAAAAGGAGTCTATAACTTACTATAGTTTGAAAAAATGTTAGGACACTTTGACCACAAATAAGTTCAAAAGGTCAGATATGGACATCTATATGGCTTATGAAGCATCAGAAAGAGTCTATGAGTATGTATAGAAAGCCCAAGATCAAGGACTCTTTGGCCAGAAATATGTTTAGGATGTCAAAAGGGGACCTCTGTATAGCTGATTTATCATCAAAAGGAGTCTATAACTTTATATAGTTTGAAAAAATGTTAGGACACTTTGACCACAAATAAGTTCAAAAGGTCAGATATGGACATCTATATGGCTTATGAAGCATCAGAAGGAGTCTATGAGTATGTATAGAAAGCCCAAGATCAAGGACTCTTTGGCCAGAAATATGTTTAGGATGTCAAAAGGGGACCTCTGTATAGCTGACTTATCATCAAAAGGAGTCTATAACTTTATATAGTTTGAAGTTTTTTTAGGACACTTTGACCACAAATAAGTTCAAAATGTCAGATTTGGACATCTATATGGCTTATGAAGCATCAGAAGGAGTCTATGAGTATGTATAGAAAACGCAAGATCGAGGACTCTTTGGCCAGAAATATGTTCTGGAGGTCAAAAGGGGACCTCTGTATAGCTGATTTATCATCAAAAGGAGTCTATAACTTTCTATAGTTTGAAAAATTTTGAGGACACTTTGACCACAAATAAGTTCAAAAGGTCAGACATGGACATCTATATGGCTTATGAAGCATCAGAAGGCGTCTATGAGTATGTATAGAAAGCCCAAGATCAAGGACTCTTTGGCCAGAAATATGTTCAGAAGGTCAAAATGGGACCTCTGTTTAGCTGATTTATCATCAAAAGTATTCTATAACTTACATACTTTGAATTTTTTTTAGGACACTTTGACCACAAATAAGTTCAAAAGGTCAGATATGGAAATCTATATGGCTTATGAAGCATCAGAAGGAGTCTATGAGTATGTATAGAAAGCCCAAGATCGAGGCCTCTTTGACCAGAAATATGTTCTGGAGGTCAAAAGGGGACCTCTGTATAGCTGATTTATCATCAAAAGGAGTCTATGAGTATGTATAGAAAGCCCAAGATCGAGGCCTCTTTGGCCAGAAATATGTTCTGGAGGTCAGAAGGGGACCTCTGTATAGCTGATTTATCATCAAAAGGAGTCTATAACTTTCTATAGTTTGAAAAAATGTTAGGACACTTTGACCACAAATAAGTTCAAAAGGTCAGATATGGACATCTATATGGCTTATGAAGCATCAGAAGGAGTCTATGAGTATGTATAGAAAGCCCAAGATCGAGGAGTCTTTAGCCAGAAATATGTTCAGTAGGTCAAAAGGGGACCTCTGTATAGCTGATTTATCATCAAAAGGATTCTATAACTTTATATAGTTTGAATTTTTTTTAGGACACTTTGACCACAAATAAGTTCAAAAGGTCAGATATGGACATCTATATGGCTTTTGAAGCATCAGAAGGAGTCTATGAGTATGTATAGAAAGCCCAAGATCAAGGACTCTTTGGCCAGAAATATGTTTAGGATGTCAAAAGGGGACCTCTGTATAGCTGATTTATCATCAAAAGGAGTCTATAACTTAAATAGTTTGAATTTTTTTTAAGACACTTTGACCACAAATAAGTTCAAAAGGTCAGATATGGAAATCTATATGGCTTATGAAGCATCAGAAGGAGTCTATGAGTATGTATAGAAAGCCCAAGATCGAGGCCTCTTTGGCCAGAAATATGTTCTGGAGGTCAAAAGGGGACCTCTGTATAGCTGATTTATCATAAAAAGGAGACTATAACTTTATATAGTTTGAAAAATTTTGAGGACACTTTGACCACAAATAAGTTCAAAAGGTCAGATATGGACATCTATATGGCTTATGAAGCATCAGAAGGAGTCTATGAGTATGTATAGACAGCCCAAGATCAAGGACATTTTGGCCAGAAATATGTTTAGGATGTCAAAAGGGGACCTCTGTATAGCTGATTTATCATCAAAAGGAGTCTATAACTTTATATAGTTTGAAAAATTTTGAGGACACTTTGACCACAAATAAGTTCAAAAGGTCAGATATGGACATCTATATGGCTTATGAAGCATCAGAAGGAGTCTATGAGTATGTATAGAAAACGCAAGATCGAGGACTCTTTGGCCAGAAATATGTTCTGGAGGTCAAAAGGGGACCTCTGTATAGCTGATTTATCATCAAAAGGAGTCTATAACTTTCTATAGTTTGAAAAATTTTGAGGACACTTTGACCACAAATAAGTTCAAAAGGTCAGATATGGACATCTATATGGCTTATGAAGCATCAGAAGGCGTCTATGAGTATGTATAGAAAGCCCAAGATCAAGGACTCTTTGGCCAGAAATATGTTCAGAAGGTCAAAATGGGACCTCTGTTTAGCTGATTTATCATCAAAAGTATTCTATAACTTACATAGTTTGAATTTTTTTTAGGACACTTTGACCACAAATAAGTTCAAAGGGTCAGATATGGAAATCTATATGGCTTATGAAGCATCAAAAGGAGTCTATGAGTATGTATAGAAAGCCCAAGATCGAAGCCTCTTTGGCCAGAAATATGTTCTGGAGGTCAAAAGGGGACCTCTGTATAGCTGATTTATCATCAAAAGGAGTCTTTAACTTTCTATAGTTTGAAAAATTTTGAGGACACTTTGACCACAAATAAGTTCAAAAGGTCAGATATGGACATCTATATGGCTTATGAAGCATCAGAAGGAGTCTATGAGTATGTATAGACAGCCCAAGATCAAGGACATTTTGGCCAGAAATATGTTTAGGATGTCAAAAGGGCACCTCTGTATAGCTGATTTATCATCAAAAGGAGTCTATAACTTTATATAGTTTGAAAAATTTTGAGGACACTTTGACCACAAATAAGTTCAAAAGGTCAGATATGGACATCTATATGGCTTATGAAGCATCAGAAGGAGTCTATGAGTATGTATAGAAAACGCAAGATCGAGGACTCTTTGGCCAGAAATATGTTCAGTCGGTCAAAAGGGGCCCTCTGTATAGCTGATGTACCATCAAAAGGAGTCTATAACTTACTATAGTTTGAAAAAAATGTTAGGACACTTTGACCACAAATAAGTTCAAAAGGTCAGATATGGACATCTATATGGCTTATGAAGCATCAGAAGGAGTCTATGAGTATGTATAGAAAGCCCAAGATCGAGGAGTCTTTGGCCAGAAATATGTTCAGTAGGTCAAAAGGGGACCTCTGTTTAGCTGATTTATCATCAAAAGGATTCTATAACTTTATATAGTTTGAATTTTTTTTAGGACACTTTGACCACAAATAAGTTCAAAAGGTCAGATATGGACATCTATATGGCTTATGAAGCACCAGAAGGAGTCTATGAGTATGTATAGAAATCCCAAGATCGAGGACTCTTTGGCCAGAAACATGTTCAGGAGGTCAGAAGGGGACCTCTGTATAGCTGATTTATCATCAAAAGGAGACTGTAACTTTATATAGTTTGAAAATTTTTTAGGACACTTTGACCACAAATAAGTTCAAAAGGTCAGATATGGACATCTATATGGCTTATGAAGCATCAGAAGGAGTCTATGAGTATGTATAGAAAACGCAAGATCGAGGACTCTTTGGCCAGAAATATGTTCAGTCGGTCAAAAGGGGCCCTCTGTATAGCTGATGTACCATCAAAAGGAGTCTATAACTTACTATAGTTTGAAAAAAATGTTAGGACACTTTGACCACAAATAAGTTCAAAAGGTCAGATATGGACATCTATATGGCTTATGAAGCACCAGAAGGAGTCTATGAGTATGTATAGAAATCCCAAGATCGAGGAGTCTTTGGCCAGAAATATGTTCAGGAGGTCAGAAGGGGACCTCTGTATAGCTGATTTATCATCAAAAGGAGACTGTAACTTTATATAGTTTGAAAATTTTTTAGGACACTTTGACCACAAATAAGTTCAAAAGGTCAGATATGGACATCTATATGGCTTATGAAGTGTCACGGGGTGACAAATAAGCCCGGGACTATCCCCGCCAGAGAAATGCCCTTGTTGAGATCCGGGAAGTGAAACACCATCCCAAAGCCAGGGTGAGTGCCTGTCGCTATGGTAACCGAGTGGCGGATTGATAGCAGGTGTGGGTAATTTGCGCTGAGCGTTTGAATGGGGCCACGCTAGCTCATGAGAATATAAAAAGTCAGAGGAAGAGAAAGCATGTTGTTGTTCCTCTCCTGCTTGTGGTGCTTTTGTTCTCGTTTGGATGTGGCTGGCTCCTGTTGGGAAGTGTTCTCTGAAGTGTGTCGTTGAGGGCTCGTTGTGAGGAAAAAGGAACGTCGTGTGTATGAGGAATTGAAGACGGAGGGAGAGAGGATTTAAAGAGGGAAGTGCATCGTCGGGATGAAAGAGTGAAGATAAGTAACTGATTATTGAATCTCCTACCACACGTTTGATACTGAGATAGATGTGGGTTGAAGTGCTTGGAGTGTACTGTATGGATATCACTGAGTGAATTAAACTGATTCTCTGCCATTCTTATCTCCTCTTCCCGTTCGGATGGTGAAACGAATCCAGTTTATGCCTATGAAGTGTTTAAATTCTCCTTCCTCTCACTGCCGATCCTTTGCGTTTTGAACCGAGACCCAGGGTGAGTGCTGGCCTTAAGTATACTTGATGAGTGGATTTGCAGTGTTTGAATTGACGTTCCGTCTCTTCCCCCGTGTGGTATATTGGAGTGGAAATTCCTGTGAGTGTGTGAAGGTCTGCTTTTAACTGCCGTGTGCTCGCCCAAGAGGCAGGCTGGTATATTGTACATCTTCAGAGCTTGGAGAGATCGAGTACGTCCAATTGCGGAAAGGCTTGGGAAGGACAGCTGGAGTGACGTTTCTGTCTTCCCCACGACACATGTGAGAACATTATATTGCTGTGTGAAGTATTGACTCTGTCTGCCCTAGAGAAAGCCCAGCCCAGTCTGTGACTGTGAGTGTGCTGCAGCCCCGAAGCCCACCTGTATGGAGTGAAGTTCCTGGTTTCTCCGCGACACCTGTGGGAACATTATATTGCTGTGTGAAGTTATGATTCTGTCTGTTCCAGAGAAAGCCCAGTTCAGTCTGTGACTGAGTTCACTACAGCTTGAAGCCCACCTGTACGGTGTGAAGTTCCTGTCTTCCCCACGACACCTGTGGGAACATTATATTGCTGTGTGAAGTTATGATTCTGTCTGTTCCAGAGAAAGCCCAGTTCAGTCTGTGACTGTGAGTTCACTACAGCTTGAAGCCCACCTGTACGGTGTGAAGTTCCTGTCTTTCCCACGACACCTGTGAGAACATTATATTGCTGTGTGAAGTTATGATTCTGTCTGTTCCAGAGAAAGCCCAGTTCAGTCTGTGACTGAGTTCACTACAGCTTGAAGCCCACCTGTACGGTGTGAAGTTCCTGTCTTCCCCACGACACCTGTGGGAACATTATATTGCTGTGTGAAGTTATGATTCTGTCTGTTCCAGAGAAAGCCCAGTTCAGTCTGTGACTGTGTTCACTACAGCTTTGAAGCCCACCGAGAAAGCCCAGTTCAGTCTGTGACTGAGTTCGCTACAGCTTTGAAGCCCACCTGTACGGTGTGAAGTTCCTGTCTTCCCCACGACACCTGTGAGAACATTATATTGCTGTGTGAAGCTATGATTCTGTCTGTTCCAGAGAATGCCCAGTTCAGTCTGTGACTGAGTTCACTACAGCTTGAAGCCCACCGAGAAAGCCCAGTTCAGTCTGTGACTGTGAGTTCACTACAGCTTTGAAGCCCACCTGTACGGTGTGAAGTTCCTGCCTTCCCCACGACACCTGTGAGGACATTATATTGTTGTGTGAAGTTATGATTCTGTCTGTTCCAGAGAAAGCCCAGTTCAGTCTGTGACTGTGAGTTCACTACAGCTTTGAAGCCCACCTGTACGGTGTGAAGTTTCTGTCTTCCCTGCGACACCTGTGAGAACATTATATTGCTGTGTGAAGTTATGATTCTGTCCGTCCTAGAGAAAGCCCAGTCCAGTCTGTGACTAAAGCCCAGCTTGGTCTGTGTCCGTGAGTCCGCTACAGCCCTGAAGTTCATCTGTAGGGTGCGAAGTACTCACCCGTCCAAGACACCCGTGAGAGTTGTGTACCGCTCCTGAGCTTGCCCCCTCCTGCCCTAGGGGAAGTCTCGTATGGTGTTTACGGAGGACCGGCTGCAGTCTACCTGTCCACTTCTTACCGCTGTAATTGCCCTTGGTGTAGAAGGAGCTCGGTCAACCTACTTACCGTGAGATACTTATCTGTCCATCATCGACTGCTGTGAACTGTCCCCTACGTGTAAGAGGAGAGGAAGCTTTGACCATCCGCTCATCGGAGAACTCACCCGTCCATTACCCCCCACCGTGCACCTGATACCAGCCTGGGAGAAGGAACGTCGACAACCTACTTACCGTAAGATACTTACCTGTCCATTATTGACTGCTGGGAACTGTTCCCCTCACGTGCAAGAGGAAAGGAAACTTGGATCATCTACCCACCTGTGAGGAACTCACCTGTCCAATACTTACCTGTCCAGCACTCCTCACTGGGAATCGCCGCCCGTGGGGAAGGGTGTGTCTGCTTGCCCCGCCTGGGATCCTCCCTGGACGAGGGAGAGAAGACTTTTAGATTAGGATTATAAATTATTTTACTCTCAATAAAATTGTTACTTTTATCCTCCGTCTCTGGTCTCGTCTCTGGCACGCTCCTCAAAGTGTTCTTGGTCTAGGGGTGGGTGTAGTCTGGTTCGGCCCATCCCGACCTGTGACAGAAATTTGGCGTAGTTCGGCAGGGTTACACTTTGAGTTGAGCGACCAGAGTTGGTGATGGCAGAGGGGGAAGAACCTGGGGCTCGGCCACCTGTCATGCCGATCTTCATGGGTGCCCCGTGGGCCCCGAGGTATGGAGGCCCGGGGTCTGAAGTGAGTCTGTCGGAGTGGAAAAACCAGGTAGAGTACTTGGCAGGACTCCAGGGTCTGAACGCCATACAGAGGGTCCAGTTTGTGTTGAATTCCCTGGAAGGGGATGCAAGAAGGGAAGTTCAAGCAGCACCAGAGGCTAATCGAGCAACAATCCAGGCGATTTTCGACTTCCTCACAGGGCAATATGGGGATACCACCCCGGTAGCAGCACTGAGGGCGAAGTTCTTTAATTCTCGGCAAGGCCCTCGACAATCCGTTCGGGCATTCACCTTACAACTGCGGGAGCAGTATTCTAGGCTGACGGGGAGACAGGATCATGGCCTGGGGGGCGAAGAGGTCCTGTTGCGAGACCAATTTGTGCTGGGACTACGGGAGGGCCCAGTTCGCCAGAGTTTGCGGGTACAACTGAGGAGAGAACCGAATTTGACTTTCGAAGAGCTCCGACGGGAAGCTTTGGCCCTTGAGCATGACCAGGCGGAGCATGTGGGTGTCCCCAGCTGTCTGGCTACGAACGTTGTTGATCCTCCTCCGGCCCCGGCGGCGCCCGATTGGAAGCAGGCCCTCCGGGAGGAATTAAAGAGAGATGTCCGTGAGCAAATGTCTGAGTTATCCAAAGCTGTGAGGGAAGAACTACGTCGAGAACGGCCCCAGTACCCTCCTCACTCTCGAGAGCGGGCCTACTCCGATGGGGGTCGCCCGTTTGAACATCGTCCTCCCCGGTCGGTGGGCTCTCGATTTCAGTGGGATGCACATGGGCGTCCCATCTGTAATGGTTGTGGAGAACCGGGGCACTACGTTCGCCAGTGTTCCGCCCGACGTGCATCACAAGGGGGTTTTTAGAGTCTCCGGCCACTGTGGGTCAAGTGGTCGGGACCCCCTTGTCAGACCCCCCTCCTTCGCTATCTTCTCAGAGCTGCCTGGTAGGCCGTTGTCCGGTGGTTGTGGTCCAGGTAAATGGCCAGAAAATCCGGTGTCTCTTGGATACGGGTTCCCAAGTGACCCTGTTTTCAGAAAGTTTGGCCCAGGAGCTGTTTGGTTCCGGAAGCCAACTCCCTGCAGAGGCCCCCTGGCTGACGCTCCGTGGAGCAAACGGGCTGGACATCCCGTATGTGGGATACTTGGTGACCGATTTACAGATCCATGGAATTCTAGTACCTCAGAAGGGGGTAGTGGTCGTCCGAGACCCGTGTCTGGGGTCCCATCGTGCACTGATTGGAATGAATGTCATCTCGGACTGTTGGGAGGAACTGTTTCGAAGTGCACCGGCACGAGCGGCCGCAACATCTGCCGGCCAAGAGTGGGACCGTGTCAGGGCCGATTGCCGCCGGATATGTCTGGCTGAACAGCAGCATGATCGAGAGAGTGTGGGAAGAATAGTTTGTCGCTATGCCCTGTCCATTCCAGCTCAAAGCGAGGCTGTGGTCCGAGTCAGGCTTCCCCCTCGACGTTACCGTCCACATGAATGGGTCCTGGTGGAACCCCATGACGAGGGTCCTAAGGTGGAAGTAGCTCGAGGACTAACCATCGTCCGAGGGGGTAGGGTCCCCGTCCGAGTTCGGAACGCAAACCCCTTCCCGGTGCTTCTATACCGCCACCAGTGTTTGGCCCGAGTGACATCCGTGAAGCCACAGCAGGTTCACGAGCAGGGGGAAGTGAGTTTTGAGCGGGTGAGTCCAACGGTGGTTGAAGTGGCCCTAGCTCGAGTTAGTTCAGGAGTGGAGGAGAGCGGGAGAGGATTGCCGGCCCATTTGCAGGGAGAGTCTTTACGGGGCGAAGGGTTGAGGGAAGAACAAACGGGTCAACTCCACGAGTTCTTGAAGGATTGGCAGCACTTGTTCGCCACCCACGAGGAGGACTATGGCCGCACAGATGCGGTGAAACACCAAATTCCGACTGGAGACGCGGCGCCGAGCCGAGAACGTTATCGACCTGTACCCCCGACCTTGTACCCGGAGGTTCGTACCTTGTTGCGGGGAATGCTTGCTAGAGGGATTATTCGTGAGAGCAGCAGCCCTTGGGCCGCACCTATAGTATTGGTCCGCAAGAAAACGGGCTCCTGGAGGTTCTGTGTGGACTACCGGAGGTTAAATCAGGTAACTAAAAGAGATGCTTTCCCACTACCACGAGTCGAAGATTCCCTCACGAGCCTCACTCAAGCTGCCTGGTATACTACCCTCGATCTAGCCAGCGGCTACTGGCAGGTGCAAATGGACGAGCATGACCGAGAGAAGACGGCATTCACTACCCCCTTTGGCCTCTATGAATGGGAACGGATGCCATTCGGGCTTTGCAACGCTCCAGCCACATTCCAACGGCTGATGCAGCGTTGTTTGGGCAGTCAGTTGATGGACACCACTCTCGTCTACTTGGATGATGTTATCGTGTATTCTCCTGATTTTAAGTCTCACTTGGAACATCTGGGGCAAGTCTTCCGTTCCCTTGAGCGTTACGGGTTGAAGCTACAGCCCGACAAGTGTCAGCTCTTCCGTAAGGAGGTTAAGTTCTTGGGACATGTGGTCAGTGCGGCGGGGATCTCGGTTGACCCAGAGAAGGTGGTGGCAGTGCAAGAGTGGGCATCACCCCAGACGGTGCGTCAAGTGCGGTCATTCCTGGGCTTTGTGGGTTACTACCGGCGATTCATACAAGACTTCTCCAAGATTGCTAAACCGATTAACCAACTGCTTGGAGGCACCGGGCGAACCCGGGGTCGAGGGTCCCCGACGATCCAATGGGACCCAGCTTGTGAAGCTGCCTTTCAGAGGCTTAAACAAGAGCTGTTGCAGGCCCCGATCCTAGCCTATGCCGACTTCACGCAACCATTTATTCTATACACCGATGCCAGCCAGCTTGGTTTGGGTGCAGTACTGGCACAGAAACAGCAAGGAGCGGAAAGAGTCATTGCTTATGCTAGTCGAAGCTTACACCCCGCCGAAAAGAACGACTCAAATTATAGTTCCTTCAAACTCGAGCTGTTAGCCATGAAATGGGCACTAAGCGAAAAGTTCAAAGACTATCTTTGGGGGGCCAAGGTACAGGTTGTCACAGACAATAATCCGCTGGTACACTTACAAACGGCCAAGCTGGGGGCAGTAGAGCAACGCTGGGTGGCACAACTGGCCAATTTCGACTACCAGATCCAGTATCGACCAGGAAAGGAACACACCAATGCTGATGTATTATCTAGGCTACCGGGTGAAGGATCGGCAGGCCATCTACAGGCTCCCGGAGCGGGGTCCGATGAGGGATTGATGGTGGGGGTCATCGAAGCCCCGGGACAGGAGTCCGAAGACCCTCCTCCATGTTGGGGGTGGGATCCATCACGTTGGAGGTCGTGGCAGGGTGAAGATGGGGATGTGCTGAAGGTACGGACGTGGGTAGAACAGGAGGTTTGGCCCGAGGGGGCGGAACGTCGAGCGGAGACTCGAGTTGTGCGAGGCTTGCTGGGACAGAGGGCGAGGCTGTGCCTAAAAGAAGGGGTACTTTGTAGGGCACTGCAGGAGCCCGGTCGAGAAGAGGAGGTCCGTCAGATCGTGGTCCCTGAAGGGCGTTGGCAAGCTCTGTTGGAGGCCTATCATGGCCGGATGGGACATCAGGGGCAAGAGAGGACGTTGGCCTTGTTGAGACGACATTTTTACTGGCCCGGAATGGAGGGCACTACCAGGGCTTACCTCCAGAGGTGTCCACGCTGTATCTTGTTTAAATCTAGGAAGGAGGCCCGGGCACCGTTGGTCCCGATCCAGGCCAAGGCACCTCTGCATATAGTGGCCATGGATTTTCTCACTTTGGGGCGACCGGTGGATCAGGTCCAGAACATTCTTGTCATCACTGACCTGTTTACTAAATACGCCTGGGCCATCCCCACTGTGGACCAAACTGCTCTTACTACCGCCAATGCCCTCTGGAGATATGTAATTCAGCCGTTTGGTTGTCCGGAAATCCTCCATTCTGATCAAGGGGCCAATTTCGAGTCCAAGGTGATCCGCGAACTGTGCCTCCTGTACGGATGCAAGAAGACCCACACGACCCCTTATCATCCTCAAGGGAACGGGGGGTGTGAGAGGTTCAATCAGACCTTATTGGGCTTACTGGGTACCTTGGAAGAGGAACAGCAGGGCCACTGGGCTGACAGGCTTCCAGCGATGCTACAGGCGTATAATAATAGCATACATAGTACCACTGGTTATGCCCCTACTTACCTAATGTTTGGCAGGCATGTGAGACTCCCAATGGATATGCTTATGGGGACCACCGGGGAAGAAGAGGGAGGAAATCTATCTGCTTGGGTGATAAATCACCATCAACGCCTGCAGTCGGCATACGAGCAAGTCGCTGGCCGGATAAACCAAACGGCATTGAAGAATAAGAGGTTGTATGATCGTACGGCTCGAGAGGCCCCGTTATTGCCCGGTGAGAGGGTGTTGGTGCGAGATAATCGCCGGCAGGGGAAAGGGAAGTTGAGCGATCGATGGGAGGCTCAGCCGTACGTCGTTCAGCGACAACCCCGTCCAGACCAACCGGTATACGCACTGCGGCCAGAAGGAGGGGTAGGCCCCGAACGGGTGCTACATCGCAATCTGATTCGCCCTTGCCCGTATTTCCCAAAGCCAGTGGTAAGAGATCCGCCGGCCGACACGTCATGGACACCCCCGCTGGTAGGGTGGGCAGTAATCCCAAGAGGTTTAGGCCTGGGACCACGGCCGGAAGTACCTGACTCCCCTCCCCGACGGTCTCAACGAGGGAATCGGGGTCAGCCACCAGCCAGGTATGGGGACTGGGTGTCAGGAGACCGTTCTCGGGACTAGAACGGTTTGGCGGGGGGGTATGTCACGGGGTGACAAATAAGCCCGGGACTATCCCCGCCAGAGAAATGCCCTTGTTGAGATCCGGGAAGTGAAACACCATCCCAAAGCCAGGGTGAGTGCCTGTCGCTATGGTAACCGAGTGGCGGATTGATAGCAGGTGTGGGTAATTTGCGCTGAGCGTTTGAATGGGGCCACGCTAGCTCATGAGAATATAAAAAGTCAGAGGAAGAGAAAGCATGTTGTTGTTCCTCTCCTGCTTGTGGTGCTTTTGTTCTCGTTTGGATGTGGCTGGCTCCTGTTGGGAAGTGTTCTCTGAAGTGTGTCGTTGAGGGCTCGTTGTGAGGAAAAAGGAACGTCGTGTGTATGAGGAATTGAAGACGGAGGGAGAGAGGATTTAAAGAGGGAAGTGCATCGTCGGGATGAAAGAGTGAAGATAAGTAACTGATTATTGAATCTCCTACCACACGTTTGATACTGAGATAGATGTGGGTTGAAGTGCTTGGAGTGTACTGTATGGATATCACTGAGTGAATTAAACTGATTCTCTGCCATTCTTATCTCCTCTTCCCGTTCGGATGGTGAAACGAATCCAGTTTATGCCTATGAAGTGTTTAAATTCTCCTTCCTCTCACTGCCGATCCTTTGCGTTTTGAACCGAGACCCAGGGTGAGTGCTGGCCTTAAGTATACTTGATGAGTGGATTTGCAGTGTTTGAATTGACGTTCCGTCTCTTCCCCCGTGTGGTATATTGGAGTGGAAATTCCTGTGAGTGTGTGAAGGTCTGCTTTTAACTGCCGTGTGCTCGCCCAAGAGGCAGGCTGGTATATTGTACATCTTCAGAGCTTGGAGAGATCGAGTACGTCCAATTGCGGAAAGGCTTGGGAAGGACAGCTGGAGTGACGTTTCTGTCTTCCCCACGACACATGTGAGAACATTATATTGCTGTGTGAAGTATTGACTCTGTCTGCCCTAGAGAAAGCCCAGCCCAGTCTGTGACTGTGAGTGTGCTGCAGCCCCGAAGCCCACCTGTATGGAGTGAAGTTCCTGGTTTCTCCGCGACACCTGTGGGAACATTATATTGCTGTGTGAAGTTATGATTCTGTCTGTTCCAGAGAAAGCCCAGTTCAGTCTGTGACTGAGTTCACTACAGCTTGAAGCCCACCTGTACGGTGTGAAGTTCCTGTCTTCCCCACGACACCTGTGGGAACATTATATTGCTGTGTGAAGTTATGATTCTGTCTGTTCCAGAGAAAGCCCAGTTCAGTCTGTGACTGTGAGTTCACTACAGCTTGAAGCCCACCTGTACGGTGTGAAGTTCCTGTCTTTCCCACGACACCTGTGAGAACATTATATTGCTGTGTGAAGTTATGATTCTGTCTGTTCCAGAGAAAGCCCAGTTCAGTCTGTGACTGAGTTCACTACAGCTTGAAGCCCACCTGTACGGTGTGAAGTTCCTGTCTTCCCCACGACACCTGTGGGAACATTATATTGCTGTGTGAAGTTATGATTCTGTCTGTTCCAGAGAAAGCCCAGTTCAGTCTGTGACTGTGTTCACTACAGCTTTGAAGCCCACCGAGAAAGCCCAGTTCAGTCTGTGACTGAGTTCGCTACAGCTTTGAAGCCCACCTGTACGGTGTGAAGTTCCTGTCTTCCCCACGACACCTGTGAGAACATTATATTGCTGTGTGAAGCTATGATTCTGTCTGTTCCAGAGAATGCCCAGTTCAGTCTGTGACTGAGTTCACTACAGCTTGAAGCCCACCGAGAAAGCCCAGTTCAGTCTGTGACTGTGAGTTCACTACAGCTTTGAAGCCCACCTGTACGGTGTGAAGTTCCTGCCTTCCCCACGACACCTGTGAGGACATTATATTGTTGTGTGAAGTTATGATTCTGTCTGTTCCAGAGAAAGCCCAGTTCAGTCTGTGACTGTGAGTTCACTACAGCTTTGAAGCCCACCTGTACGGTGTGAAGTTTCTGTCTTCCCTGCGACACCTGTGAGAACATTATATTGCTGTGTGAAGTTATGATTCTGTCCGTCCTAGAGAAAGCCCAGTCCAGTCTGTGACTAAAGCCCAGCTTGGTCTGTGTCCGTGAGTCCGCTACAGCCCTGAAGTTCATCTGTAGGGTGCGAAGTACTCACCCGTCCAAGACACCCGTGAGAGTTGTGTACCGCTCCTGAGCTTGCCCCCTCCTGCCCTAGGGGAAGTCTCGTATGGTGTTTACGGAGGACCGGCTGCAGTCTACCTGTCCACTTCTTACCGCTGTAATTGCCCTTGGTGTAGAAGGAGCTCGGTCAACCTACTTACCGTGAGATACTTATCTGTCCATCATCGACTGCTGTGAACTGTCCCCTACGTGTAAGAGGAGAGGAAGCTTTGACCATCCGCTCATCGGAGAACTCACCCGTCCATTACCCCCCACCGTGCACCTGATACCAGCCTGGGAGAAGGAACGTCGACAACCTACTTACCGTAAGATACTTACCTGTCCATTATTGACTGCTGGGAACTGTTCCCCTCACGTGCAAGAGGAAAGGAAACTTGGATCATCTACCCACCTGTGAGGAACTCACCTGTCCAATACTTACCTGTCCAGCACTCCTCACTGGGAATCGCCGCCCGTGGGGAAGGGTGTGTCTGCTTGCCCCGCCTGGGATCCTCCCTGGACGAGGGAGAGAAGACTTTTAGATTAGGATTATAAATTATTTTACTCTCAATAAAATTGTTACTTTTATCCTCCGTCTCTGGTCTCGTCTCTGGCACGCTCCTCAAAGTGTTCTTGGTCTAGGGGTGGGTGTAGTCTGGTTCGGCCCATCCCGACCTGTGACAGAAATTTGGCGTAGTTCGGCAGGGTTACACTTTGAGTTGAGCGACCAGAGTTGGTGATGGCAGAGGGGGAAGAACCTGGGGCTCGGCCACCTGTCATGCCGATCTTCATGGGTGCCCCGTGGGCCCCGAGGTATGGAGGCCCGGGGTCTGAAGTGAGTCTGTCGGAGTGGAAAAACCAGGTAGAGTACTTGGCAGGACTCCAGGGTCTGAACGCCATACAGAGGGTCCAGTTTGTGTTGAATTCCCTGGAAGGGGATGCAAGAAGGGAAGTTCAAGCAGCACCAGAGGCTAATCGAGCAACAATCCAGGCGATTTTCGACTTCCTCACAGGGCAATATGGGGATACCACCCCGGTAGCAGCACTGAGGGCGAAGTTCTTTAATTCTCGGCAAGGCCCTCGACAATCCGTTCGGGCATTCACCTTACAACTGCGGGAGCAGTATTCTAGGCTGACGGGGAGACAGGATCATGGCCTGGGGGGCGAAGAGGTCCTGTTGCGAGACCAATTTGTGCTGGGACTACGGGAGGGCCCAGTTCGCCAGAGTTTGCGGGTACAACTGAGGAGAGAACCGAATTTGACTTTCGAAGAGCTCCGACGGGAAGCTTTGGCCCTTGAGCATGACCAGGCGGAGCATGTGGGTGTCCCCAGCTGTCTGGCTACGAACGTTGTTGATCCTCCTCCGGCCCCGGCGGCGCCCGATTGGAAGCAGGCCCTCCGGGAGGAATTAAAGAGAGATGTCCGTGAGCAAATGTCTGAGTTATCCAAAGCTGTGAGGGAAGAACTACGTCGAGAACGGCCCCAGTACCCTCCTCACTCTCGAGAGCGGGCCTACTCCGATGGGGGTCGCCCGTTTGAACATCGTCCTCCCCGGTCGGTGGGCTCTCGATTTCAGTGGGATGCACATGGGCGTCCCATCTGTAATGGTTGTGGAGAACCGGGGCACTACGTTCGCCAGTGTTCCGCCCGACGTGCATCACAAGGGGGTTTTTAGAGTCTCCGGCCACTGTGGGTCAAGTGGTCGGGACCCCCTTGTCAGACCCCCCTCCTTCGCTATCTTCTCAGAGCTGCCTGGTAGGCCGTTGTCCGGTGGTTGTGGTCCAGGTAAATGGCCAGAAAATCCGGTGTCTCTTGGATACGGGTTCCCAAGTGACCCTGTTTTCAGAAAGTTTGGCCCAGGAGCTGTTTGGTTCCGGAAGCCAACTCCCTGCAGAGGCCCCCTGGCTGACGCTCCGTGGAGCAAACGGGCTGGACATCCCGTATGTGGGATACTTGGTGACCGATTTACAGATCCATGGAATTCTAGTACCTCAGAAGGGGGTAGTGGTCGTCCGAGACCCGTGTCTGGGGTCCCATCGTGCACTGATTGGAATGAATGTCATCTCGGACTGTTGGGAGGAACTGTTTCGAAGTGCACCGGCACGAGCGGCCGCAACATCTGCCGGCCAAGAGTGGGACCGTGTCAGGGCCGATTGCCGCCGGATATGTCTGGCTGAACAGCAGCATGATCGAGAGAGTGTGGGAAGAATAGTTTGTCGCTATGCCCTGTCCATTCCAGCTCAAAGCGAGGCTGTGGTCCGAGTCAGGCTTCCCCCTCGACGTTACCGTCCACATGAATGGGTCCTGGTGGAACCCCATGACGAGGGTCCTAAGGTGGAAGTAGCTCGAGGACTAACCATCGTCCGAGGGGGTAGGGTCCCCGTCCGAGTTCGGAACGCAAACCCCTTCCCGGTGCTTCTATACCGCCACCAGTGTTTGGCCCGAGTGACATCCGTGAAGCCACAGCAGGTTCACGAGCAGGGGGAAGTGAGTTTTGAGCGGGTGAGTCCAACGGTGGTTGAAGTGGCCCTAGCTCGAGTTAGTTCAGGAGTGGAGGAGAGCGGGAGAGGATTGCCGGCCCATTTGCAGGGAGAGTCTTTACGGGGCGAAGGGTTGAGGGAAGAACAAACGGGTCAACTCCACGAGTTCTTGAAGGATTGGCAGCACTTGTTCGCCACCCACGAGGAGGACTATGGCCGCACAGATGCGGTGAAACACCAAATTCCGACTGGAGACGCGGCGCCGAGCCGAGAACGTTATCGACCTGTACCCCCGACCTTGTACCCGGAGGTTCGTACCTTGTTGCGGGGAATGCTTGCTAGAGGGATTATTCGTGAGAGCAGCAGCCCTTGGGCCGCACCTATAGTATTGGTCCGCAAGAAAACGGGCTCCTGGAGGTTCTGTGTGGACTACCGGAGGTTAAATCAGGTAACTAAAAGAGATGCTTTCCCACTACCACGAGTCGAAGATTCCCTCACGAGCCTCACTCAAGCTGCCTGGTATACTACCCTCGATCTAGCCAGCGGCTACTGGCAGGTGCAAATGGACGAGCATGACCGAGAGAAGACGGCATTCACTACCCCCTTTGGCCTCTATGAATGGGAACGGATGCCATTCGGGCTTTGCAACGCTCCAGCCACATTCCAACGGCTGATGCAGCGTTGTTTGGGCAGTCAGTTGATGGACACCACTCTCGTCTACTTGGATGATGTTATCGTGTATTCTCCTGATTTTAAGTCTCACTTGGAACATCTGGGGCAAGTCTTCCGTTCCCTTGAGCGTTACGGGTTGAAGCTACAGCCCGACAAGTGTCAGCTCTTCCGTAAGGAGGTTAAGTTCTTGGGACATGTGGTCAGTGCGGCGGGGATCTCGGTTGACCCAGAGAAGGTGGTGGCAGTGCAAGAGTGGGCATCACCCCAGACGGTGCGTCAAGTGCGGTCATTCCTGGGCTTTGTGGGTTACTACCGGCGATTCATACAAGACTTCTCCAAGATTGCTAAACCGATTAACCAACTGCTTGGAGGCACCGGGCGAACCCGGGGTCGAGGGTCCCCGACGATCCAATGGGACCCAGCTTGTGAAGCTGCCTTTCAGAGGCTTAAACAAGAGCTGTTGCAGGCCCCGATCCTAGCCTATGCCGACTTCACGCAACCATTTATTCTATACACCGATGCCAGCCAGCTTGGTTTGGGTGCAGTACTGGCACAGAAACAGCAAGGAGCGGAAAGAGTCATTGCTTATGCTAGTCGAAGCTTACACCCCGCCGAAAAGAACGACTCAAATTATAGTTCCTTCAAACTCGAGCTGTTAGCCATGAAATGGGCACTAAGCGAAAAGTTCAAAGACTATCTTTGGGGGGCCAAGGTACAGGTTGTCACAGACAATAATCCGCTGGTACACTTACAAACGGCCAAGCTGGGGGCAGTAGAGCAACGCTGGGTGGCACAACTGGCCAATTTCGACTACCAGATCCAGTATCGACCAGGAAAGGAACACACCAATGCTGATGTATTATCTAGGCTACCGGGTGAAGGATCGGCAGGCCATCTACAGGCTCCCGGAGCGGGGTCCGATGAGGGATTGATGGTGGGGGTCATCGAAGCCCCGGGACAGGAGTCCGAAGACCCTCCTCCATGTTGGGGGTGGGATCCATCACGTTGGAGGTCGTGGCAGGGTGAAGATGGGGATGTGCTGAAGGTACGGACGTGGGTAGAACAGGAGGTTTGGCCCGAGGGGGCGGAACGTCGAGCGGAGACTCGAGTTGTGCGAGGCTTGCTGGGACAGAGGGCGAGGCTGTGCCTAAAAGAAGGGGTACTTTGTAGGGCACTGCAGGAGCCCGGTCGAGAAGAGGAGGTCCGTCAGATCGTGGTCCCTGAAGGGCGTTGGCAAGCTCTGTTGGAGGCCTATCATGGCCGGATGGGACATCAGGGGCAAGAGAGGACGTTGGCCTTGTTGAGACGACATTTTTACTGGCCCGGAATGGAGGGCACTACCAGGGCTTACCTCCAGAGGTGTCCACGCTGTATCTTGTTTAAATCTAGGAAGGAGGCCCGGGCACCGTTGGTCCCGATCCAGGCCAAGGCACCTCTGCATATAGTGGCCATGGATTTTCTCACTTTGGGGCGACCGGTGGATCAGGTCCAGAACATTCTTGTCATCACTGACCTGTTTACTAAATACGCCTGGGCCATCCCCACTGTGGACCAAACTGCTCTTACTACCGCCAATGCCCTCTGGAGATATGTAATTCAGCCGTTTGGTTGTCCGGAAATCCTCCATTCTGATCAAGGGGCCAATTTCGAGTCCAAGGTGATCCGCGAACTGTGCCTCCTGTACGGATGCAAGAAGACCCACACGACCCCTTATCATCCTCAAGGGAACGGGGGGTGTGAGAGGTTCAATCAGACCTTATTGGGCTTACTGGGTACCTTGGAAGAGGAACAGCAGGGCCACTGGGCTGACAGGCTTCCAGCGATGCTACAGGCGTATAATAATAGCATACATAGTACCACTGGTTATGCCCCTACTTACCTAATGTTTGGCAGGCATGTGAGACTCCCAATGGATATGCTTATGGGGACCACCGGGGAAGAAGAGGGAGGAAATCTATCTGCTTGGGTGATAAATCACCATCAACGCCTGCAGTCGGCATACGAGCAAGTCGCTGGCCGGATAAACCAAACGGCATTGAAGAATAAGAGGTTGTATGATCGTACGGCTCGAGAGGCCCCGTTATTGCCCGGTGAGAGGGTGTTGGTGCGAGATAATCGCCGGCAGGGGAAAGGGAAGTTGAGCGATCGATGGGAGGCTCAGCCGTACGTCGTTCAGCGACAACCCCGTCCAGACCAACCGGTATACGCACTGCGGCCAGAAGGAGGGGTAGGCCCCGAACGGGTGCTACATCGCAATCTGATTCGCCCTTGCCCGTATTTCCCAAAGCCAGTGGTAAGAGATCCGCCGGCCGACACGTCATGGACACCCCCGCTGGTAGGGTGGGCAGTAATCCCAAGAGGTTTAGGCCTGGGACCACGGCCGGAAGTACCTGACTCCCCTCCCCGACGGTCTCAACGAGGGAATCGGGGTCAGCCACCAGCCAGGTATGGGGACTGGGTGTCAGGAGACCGTTCTCGGGACTAGAACGGTTTGGCGGGGGGGTATGTCACGGGGTGACAAATAAGCCCGGGACTATCCCCGCCAGAGAAATGCCCTTGTTGAGATCCGGGAAGTGAAACACCATCCCAAAGCCAGGGTGAGTGCCTGTCGCTATGGTAACCGAGTGGCGGATTGATAGCAGGTGTGGGTAATTTGCGCTGAGCGTTTGAATGGGGCCACGCTAGCTCATGAGAATATAAAAAGTCAGAGGAAGAGAAAGCATGTTGTTGTTCCTCTCCTGCTTGTGGTGCTTTTGTTCTCGTTTGGATGTGGCTGGCTCCTGTTGGGAAGTGTTCTCTGAAGTGTGTCGTTGAGGGCTCGTTGTGAGGAAAAAGGAACGTCGTGTGTATGAGGAATTGAAGACGGAGGGAGAGAGGATTTAAAGAGGGAAGTGCATCGTCGGGATGAAAGAGTGAAGATAAGTAACTGATTATTGAATCTCCTACCACACGTTTGATACTGAGATAGATGTGGGTTGAAGTGCTTGGAGTGTACTGTATGGATATCACTGAGTGAATTAAACTGATTCTCTGCCATTCTTATCTCCTCTTCCCGTTCGGATGGTGAAACGAATCCAGTTTATGCCTATGAAGTGTTTAAATTCTCCTTCCTCTCACTGCCGATCCTTTGCGTTTTGAACCGAGACCCAGGGTGAGTGCTGGCCTTAAGTATACTTGATGAGTGGATTTGCAGTGTTTGAATTGACGTTCCGTCTCTTCCCCCGTGTGGTATATTGGAGTGGAAATTCCTGTGAGTGTGTGAAGGTCTGCTTTTAACTGCCGTGTGCTCGCCCAAGAGGCAGGCTGGTATATTGTACATCTTCAGAGCTTGGAGAGATCGAGTACGTCCAATTGCGGAAAGGCTTGGGAAGGACAGCTGGAGTGACGTTTCTGTCTTCCCCACGACACATGTGAGAACATTATATTGCTGTGTGAAGTATTGACTCTGTCTGCCCTAGAGAAAGCCCAGCCCAGTCTGTGACTGTGAGTGTGCTGCAGCCCCGAAGCCCACCTGTATGGAGTGAAGTTCCTGGTTTCTCCGCGACACCTGTGGGAACATTATATTGCTGTGTGAAGTTATGATTCTGTCTGTTCCAGAGAAAGCCCAGTTCAGTCTGTGACTGAGTTCACTACAGCTTGAAGCCCACCTGTACGGTGTGAAGTTCCTGTCTTCCCCACGACACCTGTGGGAACATTATATTGCTGTGTGAAGTTATGATTCTGTCTGTTCCAGAGAAAGCCCAGTTCAGTCTGTGACTGTGAGTTCACTACAGCTTGAAGCCCACCTGTACGGTGTGAAGTTCCTGTCTTTCCCACGACACCTGTGAGAACATTATATTGCTGTGTGAAGTTATGATTCTGTCTGTTCCAGAGAAAGCCCAGTTCAGTCTGTGACTGAGTTCACTACAGCTTGAAGCCCACCTGTACGGTGTGAAGTTCCTGTCTTCCCCACGACACCTGTGGGAACATTATATTGCTGTGTGAAGTTATGATTCTGTCTGTTCCAGAGAAAGCCCAGTTCAGTCTGTGACTGTGTTCACTACAGCTTTGAAGCCCACCGAGAAAGCCCAGTTCAGTCTGTGACTGAGTTCGCTACAGCTTTGAAGCCCACCTGTACGGTGTGAAGTTCCTGTCTTCCCCACGACACCTGTGAGAACATTATATTGCTGTGTGAAGCTATGATTCTGTCTGTTCCAGAGAATGCCCAGTTCAGTCTGTGACTGAGTTCACTACAGCTTGAAGCCCACCGAGAAAGCCCAGTTCAGTCTGTGACTGTGAGTTCACTACAGCTTTGAAGCCCACCTGTACGGTGTGAAGTTCCTGCCTTCCCCACGACACCTGTGAGGACATTATATTGTTGTGTGAAGTTATGATTCTGTCTGTTCCAGAGAAAGCCCAGTTCAGTCTGTGACTGTGAGTTCACTACAGCTTTGAAGCCCACCTGTACGGTGTGAAGTTTCTGTCTTCCCTGCGACACCTGTGAGAACATTATATTGCTGTGTGAAGTTATGATTCTGTCCGTCCTAGAGAAAGCCCAGTCCAGTCTGTGACTAAAGCCCAGCTTGGTCTGTGTCCGTGAGTCCGCTACAGCCCTGAAGTTCATCTGTAGGGTGCGAAGTACTCACCCGTCCAAGACACCCGTGAGAGTTGTGTACCGCTCCTGAGCTTGCCCCCTCCTGCCCTAGGGGAAGTCTCGTATGGTGTTTACGGAGGACCGGCTGCAGTCTACCTGTCCACTTCTTACCGCTGTAATTGCCCTTGGTGTAGAAGGAGCTCGGTCAACCTACTTACCGTGAGATACTTATCTGTCCATCATCGACTGCTGTGAACTGTCCCCTACGTGTAAGAGGAGAGGAAGCTTTGACCATCCGCTCATCGGAGAACTCACCCGTCCATTACCCCCCACCGTGCACCTGATACCAGCCTGGGAGAAGGAACGTCGACAACCTACTTACCGTAAGATACTTACCTGTCCATTATTGACTGCTGGGAACTGTTCCCCTCACGTGCAAGAGGAAAGGAAACTTGGATCATCTACCCACCTGTGAGGAACTCACCTGTCCAATACTTACCTGTCCAGCACTCCTCACTGGGAATCGCCGCCCGTGGGGAAGGGTGTGTCTGCTTGCCCCGCCTGGGATCCTCCCTGGACGAGGGAGAGAAGACTTTTAGATTAGGATTATAAATTATTTTACTCTCAATAAAATTGTTACTTTTATCCTCCGTCTCTGGTCTCGTCTCTGGCACGCTCCTCAAAGTGTTCTTGGTCTAGGGGTGGGTGTAGTCTGGTTCGGCCCATCCCGACCTGTGACATGAAGCACCAGAAGGAGTCTATGAGTATGTATAGAAATCCCAAGATCGAGGACTCTTTGGCCAGAAACATGTTCAGGAGGTCAGAAGGGGACCTCTGTATAGCTGATTTATCATCGAAAGGAGACTATAACTTTATATAGTTTGAAAAATTTTGAGGACACTTTGACCACAAATAAGTTCAAAAGGTCAGATATGGACATCTATATGGCTTATGAAGCATCAGAAGGAGTCTATGAGTATGTATAGAAAAAGCAAGATCGAGGACTCTTTGGCCAGAAATATGTTCAGTAGGTCAAAAGGGGTCCTCTGTATAGCTGATGTATCATCAAAAGGAGTCTATAACTTACTATAGTTTGAAAAAATGTTAGGACACTTTGACCACAAATAAGTTCAAAAGGTCAGATATGGACATCTATATGGCTTATGAAGCATCAGAAAGAGTCTATGAGTATGTATAGAAAGCCCAAGATCAAGGACTCTTTGGCCAGAAATATGTTTAGGATGTCAAAAGGGGACCTCTGTATAGCTGATTTATCATCAAAAGGAGTCTATAACTTTATATAGTTTGAAAAAATGTTAGGACACTTTGACCACAAATAAGTTCAAAAGGTCAGATATGGACATCTATATGGCTTATGAAGCATCAGAAGGAGTCTATGAGTATGTATAGAAAGCCCAAGATCAAGGACTCTTTGGCCAGAAATATGTTTAGGATGTCAAAAGGGGACCTCTGTATAGCTGACTTATCATCAAAAGGAGTCTATAACTTTATATAGTTTGAAAATTTTTGAGGACACTTTGACCACAAATAAGTTCAAAAGGTCAGACATGGACATCTATATGGCTTATGAAGCATCAGAAGGCGTCTATGAGTATGTATAGAAAGCCCAAGATCAAGGACTCTTTGGCCAGAAATATGTTCAGAAGGTCAAAATGGGACCTCTGTTTAGCTGATTTATCATCAAAAGTATTCTATAACTTACATAGTTTGAATTTTTTTTAGGACACTTTGACCACAAATAAGTTCAAAAGGTCAGATATGGAAATCTATATGGCTTATGAAGCATCAGAAGGAGTCTATGAGTATGTATAGAAAGCCCAAGATCGAGGCCTCTTTGGCCAGAAATATGTTCTGGAGGTCAAAAGGGGACCTCTGTATAGCTGATTTATCATCAAAAGGAGTCTATGAGTATGTATAGAAATCCCAAGATCGAGGCCTCTTTGGCCAGAAATATGTTCTGGAGGTCAAAAGGGGACCTCTGTATAGCTGATTTATCATCAAAAGGAGTCTTTAACTTTCTATAGTTTGAAAACTTTTGAGGACACTTTGACCACAAATAAGTTCAAAAGGTCAGATATGGACATCTATATGGCTTATGAAGCACCAGAAGGAGTCTATGAGTATGTATAGAAAGCCCAAGATCAAGGACTCTTTGGCCAGAAATATGTTCAGGAGGTCAGAAGGGGCCCTCTGTATAGCTGATTTATCATCAAAAGGAGTCTATAACTTTCTCTAGTTTAAAATTTTTTTAGGACACTTTGACCACAAATAAGTTCAAAAGGTCAGATATGGACATCTATATGGCTTATGAAGCATCAGAAGGAGTCTATGAGTATGTATAGAAAGCCCAAGATCGAGGAGTCTTTAGCCAGAAATATGTTCAGTAGGTCAAAAGGGGACCTCTGTATAGCTGATTTATCATCAAAAGGATTCTATAACTTTATATAGTTTGAATTTTTTTAGGACACTTTGACCACAAATAAGTTCAAAAGGTCAGATATGGACATCTATATGGCTTTTGAAGCATCAGAAGGAGTCTATGAGTATGTATAGAAAGCCCAAGATCAAGGACTCTTTGGCCAGAAATATGTTTAGGATGTCAAAAGGGGACCTCTGTATAGCTGATTTATCATCAAAAGGAGTCTATAACTTAAATAGTTTGAATTTTTTTTAAGACACTTTGACCACAAATAAGTTCAAAAGGTCAGATATGGAAATCTATATGGCTTATGAAGCATCAGAAGGAGTCTATGAGTATGTATAGAAAGCCCAAGATCGAGGCCTCTTTGGCCAGAAATATGTTCTGGAGGTCAAAAGGGGACCTCTGTATAGCTGATTTATCATAAAAAGGAGACTATAACTTTATATAGTTTGAAAAATTTTGAGGACACTTTGACCACAAATAAGTTCAAAAGGTCAGATATGGACATCTATATGGCTTATGAAGCATCAGATGGAGTCTATGAGTATGTATAGACAGCCCAAGATCAAGGACATTTTGGCCAGAAATATGTTTAGGATGTCAAAAGGGGACCTCTGTATAGCTGATTTATCATCAAAAGGAGTCTATAACTTTATATAGTTTGAAAAATTTTGAGGACACTTTGACCACAAATAAGTTCAAAAGGTCAGATATGGACATCTATATGGCTTATGAAGCATCAGAAGGAGTCTATGAGTATGTATAGAAAACGCAAGATCGAGGACTCTTTGGCCAGAAATATGTTCTGGAGGTCAAAAGGGGACCTCTGTATAGCTGATTTATCATCAAAAGGAGTCTATAACTTTCTATAGTTTGAAAAATTTTGAGGACACTTTGACCACAAATAAGTTCAAAAGGTCAGATATGGACATCTATATGGCTTATGAAGCATCAGAAGGCGTCTATGAGTATGTATAGAAAGCCCAAGATCAAGGACTCTTTGGCCAGAAATATGTTCAGAAGGTCAAAATGGGACCTCTGTTTAGCTGATTTATCATCAAAAGTATTCTATAACTTACATAGTTTGAATTTTTTTTAGGACACTTTGACCACAAATAAGTTCAAAGGGTCAGATATGGAAATCTATATGGCTTATGAAGCATCAGAAGGAGTCTATGAGTATGTATAGAAAGCCCAAGATCGAGGCCTCTTTGGCCAGAAATATGTTCTGGAGGTCAAAAGGGGACCTCTGTATAGCTGATTTATCATCAAAAGGAGTCTTTAACTTTCTATAGTTTGAAAACTTTTGAGGACACTTTGACCACAAATAAGTTCAAAAGGTCAGATATGGACATCTATATGGCTTATGAAGCACCAGAAGGAGTCTATGAGTATGTATAGAAAGCCCAAGATCAAGGACTCTTTGGCCAGAAATATGTTCAGGAGGTCAGAAGGGGCCCTCTGTATAGCTGATTTATCATCAAAAGGAGTCTATAACTTTCTATAGTTTGAAAAAATGTTAGGACACTTTGACCACAAATAAGTTCAAAAGGTCAGATATGGACATCTATATGGCTTATGAAGCATCAGAAGGAGTCTATGAGTATGTATAGAAAGCCCAAGATCGAGGAGTCTTTAGCCAGAAATATGTTCAGTAGGTCAAAAGGGGACCTCTGTATAGCTGATTTATCATCAAAAGGATTCTATAACTTTATATAGTTTGAATTTTTTTAGGACACTTTGACCACAAATAAGTTCAAAAGGTCAGATATGGACATCTATATGGCTTATGAAGCATCAGAAGGAGTCTATGAGTATGTATAGAAAGCCCAAGATCGAGGCCTCTTTGGCCAGAAATATGTTCTGGAGGTCAAAAGGGGACCTCTGTATAGCTGATTTATCATCAAAAGGAGTCTATGAGTATGTATAGAAAGCCCAAGATCGAGGCCTCTTTGGCCAGAAATATGTTCTGGAGGTCAAAAGGGGACCTCTGTATAGCTGATTTATCATCAAAAGGAGTCTTTAACTTTCTATAGTTTGAAAACTTTTGAGGACACTTTGACCACAAATAAGTTCAAAAGGTCAGATATGGACATCTATATGGCTTATGAAGCACCAGAAGGAGTCTATGAGTATGTATAGAAAGCCCAAGATCAAGGACTCTTTGGCCAGAAATATGTTCAGGAGGTCAGAAGGGGCCCTCTGTATAGCTGATTTATCATCAAAAGGAGTATATAACTTTCTCTAGTTTAAAAATTTTTTAGGACACTTTGACCACAAATAAGTTCAAAAGGTCAGATAATGACATCTATATGGCTTATGAAGCATCAGAAGGAGTCTATGAGTATGTATAGAAAGCCCAAGATCGAGGAGTCTTTAGCCAGAAATATGTTCAGTAGGTCAAAAGGGGACCTCTGTATAGCTGATTTATCATCAAAAGGATTCTATAACTTTATATAGTTTGAATTTTTTTAGGACACTTTGACCACAAATAAGTTCAAAAGGTCAGATATGGACATCTATATGGCTTTTGAAGCATCAGAAGGAGTCTATGAGTATGTATAGAAAGCCCAAGATCAAGGACTCTTTGGCCAGAAATATGTTTAGGATGTCAAAAGGGGACCTCTGTATAGCTGATTTATCATCAAAAGGAGTCTATAACTTAAATAGTTTGAATTTTTTTTAAGACACTTTGACCACAAATAAGTTCAAAAGGTCAGATATGGAAATCTATATGGCTTATGAAGCATCAGAAGGAGTCTATGAGTATGTATAGAAAGCCCAAGATCGAGGCCTCTTTGGCCAGAAATATGTTCTGGAGGTCAAAAGGGGACCTCTGTATAGCTGATTTATCATAAAAAGGAGACTATAACTTTATATAGTTTGAAAAATTTTGAGGACACTTTGACCACAAATAAGTTCAAAAGGTCAGATATGGACATCTATATGGCTTATGAAGCATCAGATGGAGTCTATGAGTATGTATAGACAGCCCAAGATCAAGGACATTTTGGCCAGAAATATGTTTAGGATGTCAAAAGGGGACCTCTGTATAGCTGATTTATCATCAAAAGGAGTCTATAACTTTATATAGTTTGAAAAATTTTGAGGACACTTTGACCACAAATAAGTTCAAAAGGTCAGATATGGACATCTATATGGCTTATGAAGCATCAGAAGGAGTCTATGAGTATGTATAGAAAACGCAAGATCGAGGACTCTTTGGCCAGAAATATGTTCTGGAGGTCAAAAGGGGACCTCTGTATAGCTGATTTATCATCAAAAGGAGTCTATAACTTTCTATAGTTTGAAAAATTTTGAGGACACTTTGACCACAAATAAGTTCAAAAGGTCAGATATGGACATCTATATGGCTTATGAAGCATCAGAAGGCGTCTATGAGTATGTATAGAAAGCCCAAGATCAAGGACTCTTTGGCCAGAAATATGTTCAGAAGGTCAAAATGAGGTGGACCTCTGTTTAGCTGATTTATCATCAAAAGTATTCTATAACTTACATAGTTTGAATTTTTTTTAGGACACTTTGACCACAAATAAGTTCAAAGGGTCAGATATGGAAATCTATATGGCTTATGAAGCATCAGAAGGAGTCTATGAGTATGTATAGAAAGCCCAAGATCGAGGCCTCTTTGGCCAGAAATATGTTCTGGAGGTCAAAAGGGGACCTCTGTATAGCTGATTTATCATCAAAAGGAGTCTTTAACTTTCTATAGTTTGAAAACTTTTGAGGACACTTTGACCACAAATAAGTTCAAAAGGTCAGATATGGACATCTATATGGCTTATGAAGCACCAGAAGGAGTCTATGAGTATGTATAGAAAGCCCAAGATCAAGGACTCTTTGGCCAGAAATATGTTCAGGAGGTCAAAAGGGGACCTCTGTATAGCTGATTTATCACCAAAAGGAGTCTATAACTTTCTATAGTTTGAAAAAATGTTAGGACACTTTGACCACAAATAAGTTCAAAAGGTCAGATATGGACATCTATATGGCTTATGAAGCATCAGAAGGAGTCTATGAGTATGTATAGAAAGCCCAAGATCGAGGAGTCTTTAGCCAGAAATATGTTCAGTAGGTCAAAAGGGGACCTCTGTATAGCTGATTTATCATCAAAAGGATTCTATAACTTTATATAGTTTGAATTTTTTTAGGACACTTTGACCACAAATAAGTTCAAAAGGTCAGATATGGACATCTATATGGCTTATGAAGCATCAGAAGGAGTCTATGAGTATGTATAGAAAGCCCAAGATCGAGGCCTCTTTGGCCAGAAATATGTTCTGGAGGTCAAAAGGGGACCTCTGTATAGCTGATTTATCATCAAAAGGATTCTATAACTTAAATAGTTTGAATTTTTTTTAAGACACTTTGACCACAAATAAGTTCAAAAGGTCAGATATGGAAATCTATATGGCTTATGAAGCATCAGAAGGAGTCTATGAGTATGTATAGAAAGCCCAAGATCGAGGCCTCTTTGGCCAGAAATATGTTCTGGAGGTCAAAAGGGGACCTCTGTATAGCTGATTTATCATCAAAAGGATTCTATAACTTAAATAGTTTGAATTTTTTTTAAGACACTTTGACCACAAATAAGTTCAAAAGGTCAGATATGGAAATCTATATGGCTTATGAAGCATCAGAAGGAGTCTATGAGTATGTATAGAAAGCCCAAGATCTAGGCCTCTTTGGCCAGAAATATGTTCTGGAGGTCAAAAGGGGCCCTCTGTATAGGTGATTTATCATCAAAAGGAGTCTATAACTTTCTATAGTTTGAAAAAATGTTAGGACACTTTGACCACAAATAAGTTCAAAAGGTCAGATATGGACATCTATATGGCTTATGAAGCATCAGAAGGAGTCTATGAGTATGTATAGAAAACGCAAGATCGAGGACCAGGAGGTCAAAAGGGGCCCTCTGTATAGCTGATTTATCATCAAAAGGAGTCTATAACTTTATATAGTTTGAATTTTTTTTAGGACACTTTGACAAGAAATAAGTTCAAAAGGATAGATATGGATATCTATATGGCTTATGACGCATCAGAAGCAGTCTATGAGTATGTATAGAAAGCCCAAGATAGAGGACTCTTTGGCCAGAAATACGTTCCTTGGGTCAAATATGGAATTCTGTATGTCAGAAAAAAATTCGGTAGGTCAAATATGGACTTTTGTCAGGATGATATAACATCCGAAGATATCAGTCTGAATGTATAGTGTTAATCTTTTAGGACTTTTTGGCCAGAAATATTTTCAGTAGGTCAAAAGGGGACCTCTGTATAGCTGATTTATCATCAGAAGGAGACTATAACTTTATATAGTTTGAAAAATTTTGAGGACAATTTGACCAGAAATAAGTTCAAAAGGTCAGATATGGACATCTATATGGCTTATGAAGCATCAGAAGGAGTTGGACTATATGAATAGAAAGCCCAAGATCGAGGACTCTTTGGCCAAAAATATGTTCCTTGGGTCAAATATGGACTTCTTTATGGCTGACGTAACATCAGAAAAAGTCAACGAGTATAAATGGTAAGGTCAAGTTTCGAGTACTCCTTGGACAGAAAAAAATTCAGTGTCAAATTTGGACCTTTGTCAGGATGATATAACATCTTTAAGGACTCTTTGGCCAGAAATATGTTCAGCAGGTAAAAAGTGTATCTATGTATAGCTCATTCTTATAACATTATGTGCTTTGCACAAACGATCTAACGTTGAGCATCATTAAAGAAACATAGGTTATGCACTTCGTGCATTGCATTGCATTGCACACCAAAACTAACTCAATGCCATGTTCATTAGAGAGATAACATATGTGTTGTTGCTTTGCACAAACTGTCTAACGTTGTGCTTTGAAGAATAACATATAGTCTGTGCACTACTTGCATTGCATTGCACAACAGAACTCGATCCCATGTTCATTACAAAGATAACGTGTGTTGTTGCATTGCATTGCATTGCACACACGATCTAACGTTGTGCATTGAAGAATAACATAGGCTATGCACTTCTTGCATTGCATTGCATTGCACACCAGAACTAACTCATTCCCATGTTCATTAAAGAGATAACATATGTGTTGTTGCAATTGCATTGCACAAACGATCTAACGTTTTGCACTGAAGAATAACTTATTGGTTGTGCATATTTCGCATTGCATTGCACACCAGAACTAAATCATTCCCATGTTCATTATAGACATGATATCTGTGTTGATGCATTGCATTGCATTGCACTAACGATCTAACGTTGTGCACTGAAGAATAACATATGGGTCATGCACTTTTTGCATTGCATTGCATACCAGAACTAAATCATTAAAGACATAACGTGTGTTGTTGCATTGCATTGTATTGCATTGCATTGCATTGCATTGCATTGCAATGTATTGCAATGCAATGTTTTGCGTTGCATTACATTCATTTGCATTATTTTGCACTGCATTGCACTAAAGATCTAACGTTGTGCACAGAAGAATAACATATAGGTTATGCTCTTTTCGCAGTGCATTGCACACCAGAACAAAATCATTCCCAAGTTCATTATGGAGATGATGTGTGTTGTTGCATTGCATTGCATTGCATTGCATTGAATTGCATTGCACTAACGATCTAACGTTGTGCACTGAAGAATAACATATGTTATGCACTTTTTGCATTGCATTGCACACCAGAACTACCTCATTCCCATGTTGATTAAAGACATAACGTGTGTTGTTGCATTGCATTGTATTGCACTATATTGATTTGCATTGCTTTGCAATGCATTGCATTGCATTGCATTACACTAACGCTCTAACGTTGTGCACTGAAGAATAACATATATGTTATACACTTTTTGCATTGCATTTCACACCAGAACTAAATCATTCCCATGTTCATTAAAGACATAACGTATGTTGTTGCATTGCATTGTATTGCATTGCATTTATTTGCATTGCTTTGCACTGCATTGCATTGCACTAACGATCTAACGTTGTGCACTGAAGAATAACATATAGGTTATGCTCTTTACGCATTGAATTGCACACCAGAACAAAATAATTCCCAAGTTCATTATAGAGATGATATGTGTGTTGCATTGCATTGCATTGCATTGCATTGCATTGCATTGAATTGCATTGCATTGCATTGCACTAACGATCTAACGTTGCGCACTGAAGAATAACATATATGTTATGCACTTTTCGCATTGCATTGCATTGCACACCAGAACTAAATCATTCCCATGTTCATTAAAGACATAACATGTGTTGTTGCATTGCATTGTATTACATTGCATTGATTTGCATTGCTTTGCACTGCATTGCATTGCATTTATTTGCATTGCTTTGCACTGCATTGCATTGCATTGCACTAACGATCTAACGTTGTGCACTGAAGAATAACATATAGGTTATGCACGTATTGCATTGCATTGCACACCAGAACTAAATCAATCCCATGTTCATTAAAGACATAACGTGTGTTGTTGCATTAAATTGTATTGCATTGCTTTGCTTTGCTTCATTGCTTTGCATTGCTTTGCATTGCTTTGCATTGCTTTGCATTGCTTTGCATTGCTTTGCATTGCTTTGCATTGCTTTGCATTGCTTTGCATTGCTTTGCTTTGCTTTGCATTGCATTGCTTTGCTTTGCTTTGCTTTGCTTTGCATTGCATTGCATTGCATTGCATTTCTTTGCATTGCTTTGCATTGCATTGCTTTGCATTGCTTTGCATTGCTTTGCATTGCTTTGCATTGCTTTGCATTGCTTTGCATTGCTTTGCATTGCTTTGCATTGCTTTGCATTGCTTTGCATTGCTTTGCATTGCTTTGCTTTGCATTGCTTTGCATTACTTTGCACTGCATTGCATTGCACTAACGATCTAACGTTGTGCACTGAAGAATAACATATGTTATGCACTTTTTACATTGCATTGGACACCAGAACTACCTCATTCCCATGTTGATTAAAAACATAACGTGTGTTGTTGCATTGCATTGCATTTATTTGCATTGCTTTGCACTGCATTGCATTGCATTGCATTGCATTGCACTAACGATCTAACGTTGTGCACTGAAGAATAACATATAGGTTATGCACGTATTGCATTGCATTGCACACCAGAACTAAATCATTCCCATGTTCATTAAAGACATAACGTGTGTTGTTGCATTGCATTGTATTGCATTGCATTGCATTGCATTGCTTTGCTTTGCATTGCTTTGCATCATTGCTTTGCATTGCTTTGCATTGCTTTGCATTGCTTTGCATTGCTTTGCATTGCTTTGCATTTCTTTGCATTGCTTTGCATTGCTTCATTGCTTTGCATTGCTTTGCATTGCTTTGCATTGCTTTGCATTGCTTTGCATTGCTTTGCATTGCTTTGCATTGCTTTGCTTTGCATTGCTTTGCATTGCATTGCATTGCTTTGCACTGCATTGCATTGCATTGCATTGCACTAACGATCTAACGTTGTGCACTGAAGAATAACATATAGGTTATTTCGCATTGCATTGCACACAAGAAAAAAATCATTCCCAAGTTCATTATAGAGATGATATGTGTGTTGCATTGCATTGCATTGCATTGCATTGCATTGCATTGCATTGCATTGCATTGCATTGCATTGCATTGCATTGCATGGCATTGCTTTTTACTGCATTGCATTGCATTGCATTGCACTAACGATCCAACTTTGTGCACGAAAGAATAACATATAGGTTATGCACTTTTTGCATTGCATTATATTGCACACTAGAACTTATCCATTCCCATGTTTATTAAAGAGATGGTATGTGTGTTGTTGCATTGCATTGCACTAACGATCTAACGTTGTGCACTGAAGAATAACATATAGGTTATGCACTTTTCGCATTGCATTGCATTGCATACCAGACTACTAAATCATTCCCATGTTCATTAAAGAGATAACGTGTGTTGTTGCAATTGCATTGTATTGCATTGCATTGCTTTGCATTGCTTTGCATTGCTTCATTGCTTTGCATTGCTTTGCATTGCTTTGCATTGCTTTGCATTGCTTTTCATTGCTTCGCATTGCTTTGCATTGCATTGCACTAACGATCTAACGTTGTGCACTGAAGAATGACATATAGGTTATGCTCTTTTCGCATTGCATTGCACACCAGAACAAAATCATTCCCAAGTTCATTATAGAGATGATATGTGTGTTGTTGATATGTGTGTTGTTAAGTTCTAGTGTGCATTGCATTGCATTGCATTAGCGATGTAACGTTGTGCACTCAAGAATAACATATAGGTTATGCACTTTTTGCATTGCATTGCACACCAGAACAAAATCATTCCCAAGTTCATTATAGAGATGATATGTGTGTTGTTGATATGTGTGTTGTTAAGTTCTAGTGTGCATTGCATTGCATTGCATTAGCGATGTAACGTTGTGCACTCAAGAATAACATATAGGTTATGCACTTTTTGCATTGCATTGCACACTAGAACTTATCCATTCCCATGTTCATAAAAGAGATGGTATGTGTTGTTGCATTGCATTGCACTAACGATCTAACGTTGTGCACTGAAGAATAACATATAGGTTATGCACTTTTCGCATTGCATTGCATTGCATACCAGACTTCTAAATCATTCCCATGTTCATTAAAGAGATAACGTGTGTTGTTGCAATTGCATTGCATTTTATTGCACAAACGATCTAACGTTGTGCACTGAAGAAAAACATATAGGTTATGCACTTTTTGCATTGCATTGCATTGCACATCAGAACTTAATCATTCCCATGTTCATTATAGAGATAATGTTTGTTGTTGCATTGCATTGCATTGCACAAACGATCTAACGTTGTGCTCTGAAGAATAACATATAGGTTATGCACTTTTCGCATTGAATTGCACACCAGAACTAAATCATTCCCATGTTCTTTAAAGAGATGATATGTGTCTTGTTGCATTGCATTGCACTAGCGATGTAACGTTGTGCACTGAAGAATAACATATAGGTTATGCACTTTTCGCATTGCATTTCATTGCATACCACTCTACTAAATCATTCCCATGTTCATTAAAGAGATAACGTGTGTTGTTGCAATTGCATTGCATTGCATTTTATTGCACAAACGATCTAACGTTGTGCACTGAAGAAAAACATATAGGTTATGCACTTTTTGCATTGCATTGCATTGCACATCAGAACTAAATCGTACCCATGTTCATTAAAGAGATAATGTTTGTTGTTGCATTGCATTTCATTGCACAAACGATCTAACGTTGTGCTCTGAAGAATAACATATAGGTTATGCACTTTTCGCATTGCACACCAGAAATAAATCATTCCCATGTTCTTTAAAGAGATGATATGTGTGTTGTTGCATTGCATTGCACTAGCGATGTAACGTTGTGCACTGAAGAATAACATATAGGTTATGCACTTTTTGCATTGTATTGCATTGCACACTAGAACTTAACCATTCCTATGTTCATTAAAGAGATGGCATGTGTGTTGTTGCATTGCATTGCACTAACGATCTAACGTTGTGCACTGAAGAATAACATATAGGTTATACACTTTTTGCATTGCATTGCACACTAGAACTTAACCATTCCCATGTTCATTAAAGAGATAACATATGTGTTGTTGCATTGCATTGCACAAACGATCTAACAAAAGTCCTCAAAAGATATTTTGTGTATATTATAAACTTATAGACTCCTTCTGGTGTTAAATCAGCCATATAGAGGTGCATATTTGACCTATTGAACTTATTTCTGGTCAAAGGGTCCTCAAAGGTTTTTAAACAAACTTATAGACTCCTTCTGATGTTACATCACCCATAAAAAAAAGTACATTTTTGACCTACTAAACTACTTAACTTACTATAGGTACATATTGACTTCTCGTGATGTTAACTCAGGCAAGGAGTAGTCGATATTTGACCGATTGAACACATTTTTGGCCAAAGAGGCCTCGAAATGTTTTTTTTTTTTTACTCATAAATTTATAGACTCCTTCTGATGTTAAATCAGCCATATTTCAACTACTGGGAAAAAGAGTACTCGATCTTGAACTTTCTGTACATACTCTAGACATCTTCTGATGCTTCATAAGCCATTTAGAAGTCCATATCTGACCTGTTAAACTTATTTCTGGTCAATGGGTCCTTAAAAGGTTTTAAATATATATAATCTTATATAATATATAATACTTAAGCTATATAATCTTATAGACTAATTCTGATGTTAAATCAGCCATACAGAGGTCACTTTTTTAACCTACTAAACATAATTCGGGCCAAAGAGTACTCAAACTTGAACTTTCTATACATACTTGTTGACTCCTTCTGATGTTACGTCAGCCATGTCCATCAGTCCATATGTGACACAAGGAACATATTTCTAATATATAATACTTAAGCTATATAAAGTTATAGACTCCTTCTGATAATAAATCAGCTATACAAAGGTCACATTTTGACCTTCTGAACATATTTCAGGCCAAAGAGTTCTTGAACATTGTCTTGCTATACTACAGATTGACTTCTTGTGATGTTATATTAACCAGCCAGTGGTCTATTTTTGACCTACTGTACATATTTATGGCCAGAGTCCGTGAACATCAACTCACTATACATATAGACTGACTTCTCGTAATGTAAAATCAGGCAGACAGTAGTCCATATTTGACTGATTGAAAAAAAATTTGACCAAAGAGTTCTCAAAAGGATTTTGTCTAAATGTATAAACTCCTTCTGATGTTAAATCAGCCATACAGAAGTCCATATTTGACCTTCTGAACATATTTCTGGCCAGAGACCTTGAACATTTACCTTACTATTTATATTTCTCCTACCATAAAGACTTCTCGTGATGTTATGTCAGCCAGACTGTAGCCATATTTGACTGATTTAACATGTTTTTGGCCAAAGAATCCTCAAAATGTTTTTTACTCTTAGAAACTCATAGACTCCTTCTGATGTTAAAGCAGCCATACAGAAGTCCATATTTGACCCAAGGAATATATTTTTGGCCATAGAGTTCTCGATCTTGACCTTTCTATACATACTCATAGACTCCTTCTAATGTTACATAAGCCATATAGATATCCATATCTGACCTTTTGAACTTATTTCTGGTCATCAAAAGTTTTTAAACTATATAAAGTTATAGACTCTTTCTGATGATAAATCAGCTATTCCTTTTGACCTACTGAACATATTTCTTGCCAAAGAGTCCTAAATGATTAACACTATACATTCAGATTGATATCTTCGGATGTTATACCTTCCTGAAAAAAGTCCATATTTGACATACTGAATTTTCTTCTGGCCAAGGAGTACTCGAAACTTGACCTTTCCATACAGACTTGTTGACTCTTTCTGATGTTACGTCAGACATACAGAATTCCATATTTGACCCAAGGAACATATTTCTTGCCAAAGAGTCCTCGATCTTGGGCTTTCTATACATACTCATAGACTCCTTCTGATGCTTCATAAGCCATATAGATGTCCATATCTGACCTTTTGAACTTATTTCTGGTCATCAGAAGTTTTTAAACTATATAAAGTTATAGACTCCTTTTGATGATAAATCAGCTATACAGAGGTCCCCTTTTGACCTACTGAACATATTTCTTACCAAAGAGTCCTTGATCTTGGGGCTTTCTATACATACTCATAGACTCCTTCTGATGCCTCATAAGCCATATAGATGTCCATATCTAACCTTTTGAACTTATTTCTGGTCAAAGTGTCCTAAAAAAAATTCAAACTATATAAAGTTATAGACTCCTTTTGATGATAAGTCAGCTATACAGAGGTCCCCTTTTGAACTACTGAACATATTTCTGGCCAAAGAGTCCTCGATCTTATGCTTTCTATACATACTCATAGACTCCTTCTGGTGCTTCATAAGCCATATAGATGTCCATATCTGCCATTTTGAACTTATTTGTGGTCAAAGTGTCCTAACATTTTTTCAAACTATAGAAAGTTATAGACTCCTTTTGATGATAAATCACCTATACAGAGGGCCCCTTTTGACCTACTGAACATATTTCTGGAACAAAGAGTCCTTGATCTTGGGGCTTTCTATACATACTCATAGACTCCTTCTGATGCTTCATAAGCCATATAGATGTCCATATCTGACCTTTTGAACTTATTTGTGGTCAAAGTGTCATGAAAAAATTCAAACTATATAAAGTTATAGACTCCTTTTGATGATAAATCAGCTATACAGAGGTCCCCTTTTGAACTACTGAACATATTTCTGGCCAAAGAGTCCTCGATCTTATGCTTTCTATATATACTCACAGACTCCTTCTGACGCCTCATAAGCCATATAGATGTCCATATCAGACCTTTTGAACTTATTTGTGGTCAAAGTATCCTAAAAAAAATTGAAAGTATATAAAGTTATAGACTCCTTTTGATGATAAATCAGCTATACAGAGGTCCCCTTTTGACCTACTGAACATATTTCTGGCCAAAGAGTCCTCGATATTGGGATTTCTATACATACTCATAGACTCCTTCTGGTGCTTCATAAGCCATATACATGTCCATATCTGACCTTTTGAACTTATTTGTGGTCAAAGTATAATAAAAAAAATCCAAACTATATAAAGTTATAGACTCCTTTTGATGATAAATCAGCTATACAGAGGTCCCCTTTTGACCTACTGAACATATTTCTGGCCAAAGAGTCCTTGATCTTGGGGCTTTCTATACATACTCATAGACTCCTTCTGATGCTTCATAAGCCATATAGATGTCCATATCTGACCTTTTGAACTTATTTGTGGTCAAAGTGTCCTAAAAAAAATTCAAACTATATAAAGTTATAGACTCCTTTTGATGATAAGTCAGCTATACAGAGGTCCCCTTCTGACCTCCTGAACATGTTTCTGGCCAAAGAGTCCTCGATCTTGGGATTTCTATACATACTCATAGACTCCTTGTGATGCTTCATAAGCCATATAGATGTCCATATCTGACCTGTTGAACTTATTTGTGGTCAGTGTCCTAAAAAAAATTCAAACTATATAAAGTTATAGACTCGTTTTGATGATAAATCAGCTATACAGAGGTCCCCTTTTGACCTACTGAACATATTTCTGGCCAAAGAGTCCTCGATCTTGGGATTTCTATACATACTCATAGACTCCTTCTGATGCTTCATAAGCCATATAGATGTCCATATCTGACCTTTTGAACTTATTTGTGGTCAAAGTGTCCTAACATTTTTTCAAACTATAGAAAGTTATAGACTCCTTTTGATGATAAATCAGCTATACAGAGGGCCCCTTTTGAACTACTGAACATATTTCTGGCCAAAGAGTCCTCGATCTAATGCTGTCTATACATACTCATAGACTCCTTCTGATGCCTCATAAGCCATATAGATGTCCATATCTGACCTTTTGAACTTATTTGTGGTCAAAGTTTCCTAAAAAAAATTCAAACTTTATAAAGTTATAGACTCCTTTTGATGATAAATCAGCTATACAGAGGTCCCCTTTTGACCTACTGAACATATTTCTGGCCAAAGAGTTCTTGAACATTATCTTGCTATACTACAGATTGACTTGTTGTGATGTTATATTAACCAGCCAGTAGTCTATTTTTGACCTACTGAACATATTTCTGGCCAGAGTCCGTGAACATCAACTCACTATACATATAGACTGACTTCTCGTAATGTAAAATCAGGCAGACAGTAGTCCATATTTGACTGATTGAAAAAAAAAATTGACCAAAGAGTTCTCTAAAGGATTTTGTCTATCATAAATGTATAGACTCCTTCTGATGTTAAATCAGCCATACAGAAGTCCATATTTGACCTTCTGAACATATTTCTGGCCAGAGACCTTGAACATTTACCTTACTATTTATATTTCTCCTACCATAAAGACTTCTCGTGATGTTATGTCAGCCAGACTGTAGCCATATTTGACTGATTTAACATGTTTTTGGCCAAAGAATCCTCAAAATGTTTTTTACTCTTAGAAACTCATAGACTCCTTCTGATGTTAAATCGGCCATACAGAAGTCCATATTTGATCCAAGGAATATATTTATGGCCATAGAGTTCTCGATCTTGACCTTTCTATACATACTCATAGACTCCTTCTAATGTTACATAAGCCATATAGATATCCATATCTGACCTTTTGAACTTATTTCTGGTCATCAAAAGTTTTTAAACTATATAAAGTTATAGACTCTTTCTGATGATAAATCAGCTATACAAAGGTCACCTTTTGACCTTTTGAACATATTTCTGGCCAAAGAGTTCTTGAACATTATCTTGCTTGAACTTTTGACTTTTGACTACAGAATGACTTGTTGTGATGTTATTAACCAGCCAGTAGTCTATTTTTGACCTACTGAAAATATTTCTGGCCAGAGTCCGTGAACATTAACTCACTATACAATATAGACTGACTTCTTGCAATGCCAAACCAGGCAGGCAGTAGTCCATATTTGACCGATTGAAAAAAAATTTGACCAAAGAGTTCTCAAAAGGATTTTGTCTGTCATAATCTATAGACTCCTTCTGATGTCCGAAAATATTACTGGCCAAAGAGTCCTTAAAGATTAACACTATACATTCAGATTGATATCTTCGGATGTTATATCATCATGACAAAAGTCCATATTTGACATACTGAAATTTTTTCTGGTCAAAGAGTCTCAACTTGACCATTCTATATATACTCATTGACTCTTTCTGATTCTTCATTAGCTATATAGATGTCCATATCTGGCGAATTGAAAATATTTTTGGCAAAAAGGTCCTCACAAGTTAACTTACTAAATACTCATAGACTTCTTCTGATGATAAATCACTTTAACAGGTATGTGACCCTCTGAATATATTTTTGGCCAAAGAATCATTGAACATTAACTCTCTATACATATTGACTCAAGAGTCAAAATTTGACCTCTTTTGGTCTGATTTATCATCAGATGGAGTCTATAATTTTACATAGTTTAAAAACTTTTGAGGAACCTTTGACCAGAAATAATAATAAGTCATAAATATGGACATAAATATGGCTTATGAAGAATCAGAAGGAGACTATGAGTATGTATAGAAAGTTCAAGATTGCCACAAATATGTCCCTTGGGTCAATTATGGTACTTCTTTATGGCTGATGTAACATCAGATGGAGTAAACGACTATGTGTAGAAAGAAACAGCATAAGGAGTCAATGAGCATGTAAAGAATGTTCAAGATCGAGGACTCTTTTACTAGAAATATGTTCAGTTGGTAAATTATGGAGTACTCTCTGGCTGATGAAGCACTAAAGGAGTCAATGAGCATGTATAGAAAGTTCAAGTACATAGACTCGTTGGCCAGAGAAAAAAAAAAAAAAAAAAGAAGTCATTATAGACAGTTGTCTGGCCGATGTACTATCTGAAGGAGTCTATAAGTGTGAATAGAAAGTTCAAGATCAAGGACTCTTCAGTCAGAAATATGTTCAACATGTTAAATCTGAACTACTTTTTGGCTAAAGAAACAAAATAAGGCGTCACTGAGAATGTATAGAAAGTTCAAAATCGAGGACTCTTTTACCAGAAATATTTTCAGTAGGTCCATTATTGACTACTGTCTGGCTGATGAAACACTAAAAGGAGTCAATTAGCATGTACAAAATTTTCAAGTCAGAAATATGTTCAACATGTCAAATCTGGACTTCTGTATGGCTAAAGAAACAAAATAAGGCATCACTGAGAATGTATAGAAAGTTCAAGATCGAGAACTCTTTTACTTCAATAGTCAATATCTACAATTGTCTGGCCGATGTACTATCTGAAAGAGTCTATAAGTATGAATAGAAAGTTCAAGATCGAGGACTCTTCGGTCAGAAATATGTTCATTATGTCAAATCAGAACTACTGCATGGCTGATGAAACACCAGAAAGAGTCTATGAGTATGTTTAAAAGGTTCAAGATCGAGGACTCTTTTGCCAGAAATATGTTTAATGGGTCAAATATGGACTGCTGTCTGGCTGATGAATCAGAAGTCAATGAATATTGAGGAAGAAGATTATGAATAGAAAGTTCAAGTTCAAAGACTCTTCAGGTAGAAATATGTTCAGTGGGTCAATTATCTATATGGAGTCACTGAGAATCTATAGAAAGTTCAAGACAGAGGACTCTTTTACTATAAATATGTTCAGAGGGTCAATTATGGACTATTGTCTGCTTGTGAAACATCAGAAGGAGTCAATGAGCCTATATAGAAAGTTCAAGTTCAAGACTCTTTGGGCAGCAATATGTTCAGTAGGTCAATTATGGACTAATGTCTGGCTGATGAAACACTAAAAGGAGTCAATTAGCATGTACAGAAGTTCAAGTTCATGGACTTGTTGGCCAGAAATA
Organism: Rutilus rutilus; assembly: GCF_951802725.1. Taxonomy (NCBI): domain Eukaryota; kingdom Metazoa; phylum Chordata; class Actinopteri; order Cypriniformes; family Leuciscidae; genus Rutilus; species Rutilus rutilus. Next base: position 30,480,187 of record NC_140215.1, on the reverse strand, counting down.
TGTTTAATAATTAATATGGACAATTGTCTGTCCGATGTAACTTTCTGAAAGAGTCTATAATTATGAATAGAAAGTTCAAGATCAAAATCTCTTTGGTCAGAAATATGTTCAACATGTCAAATCTGGACTACTGTATGGCTGAAGAAACATCATGAAAAGGTCAAGTTTCGAGTACTCACTCCTTGGTCAGAAAAAAATTCGGTAGGTCAAATATGGACTTTTGTCAGGATGATATAACATCCGAAGATATCAGTCTGAATGTATAGTGTTAATCTTTTAGGACTCTTTGGCCAGAAATATGTTCAGTATAGGTCAAAAGGGGCCCTCTGTATAGCTGATTTATCATCAAAAGGAGTCTATAACTTACTATAGTTTGAAAAAATGTTAGGACACTTTGACCACAAATAAGTTCAAAAGGTCAGATATGGACATCTATATGGCTTATGAAGCATCAGAAAGAGTCTATGAGTATGTACAGAAAGCCCAAGATCAAGGACTCTTTGGCCAGAAATATGTTTAGGATGTCAAAAGGGGACCTCTGTATAGCTGATTTATCAACAAAAGGAGTCTATAACTTACTATAGTTTGAAAAAAATGTTAGGACACTTTGACCACAAATAAGTTCAAAAGGTCAGATATGGATATCTATATGGCGCATGAAGCATCAGAAGGAGTCTATGAGTATGTATCGAAAGCCCAAGATCGAGGACTCTTTGGCAAGAAATATGTTCCTTGGGTCAAATATGGAATTCGTATGTCTGACGTAACATCAGAAAGAGTCAACAAGTATATATGAAAAGGTCAAGTTTCGAGTACTCACTCCTTGGTCAGAAAAAAATTCGGTAGGCCAAATATGGACTTTTGTCAGGATGATATAACATCCGAAGATATCAGTCTGAATGTATAGTGTTAATCTTTTAGGACTCTTTGGCCAGAAATATGTTCAGTATAGGTCAAAAGGGGCCCTCTGCATAGCTGATTTATCATCAGAAGGAGACTATAACTTTATATAGTTTTAAAAATTTTTGAGGACACTTTGACCACAAATAAGTTCAAAAGGTCAGAAAGAGTCAACATCTATATGGACATCTATATGGCTTATGAAGCATCAGAAGGCGTCTATGAGTATGTATAGAAAGCCAAGATCAAGGACTCTTTGGCCAGAAATATATTCAGGAGGTCAAAATGGGACCTCTTTATAGCTGATTTATCATCAAAAGGATTCTATAACTTACATAGTTTGAATTTTTTTTTAGGACACTTTGACCACAAATAAGTTCAAAAGGTCAGATATGGACATCTATATGGCTTATGAAGCATCAGAAGGAGTCTATGAGTATGTATAGAAAACGCAAGATCGAGGACTCTTTGGCCAGAAATATGTTCAGTAGGTCAAAAGGGGCCCTCTGTATAGCTGATTTATCATCAAAAGGAGTCTATAACTTACTATAGTTTGAAAAAATGTGAGGACACTTTGACCACAAATAAGTTCAAAAGGTCAGATATGGACATCTATATGGCTTATATAGATGGACATCTATATGGCTTATATACATCAGAAGGAGTCTATGAGTATGTATAGAAAGCCCAAGATCGAGGACTCTTTGGCCAGAAATATGTTCAAGAGGTCAAAAGGGGACCTCTGTATAGCTGACTTATCATCAAAAGGAGTCTATAACTTTATATAGTTTGAAAAATTTTGAGGACACTTTGACCACAAATAAGTTCAAAAGGTCAGATATGGACATCTATATGGCTTATGAATCATCAGAAGGAGTCTATGAGTATGTATAGAAAGCCCAAGATCGAGGACTCTTTGGCCAGAAATATGTTCTGGAGGTCAAAAGGGGACCTCTGTATAGCTGATTTATCATCAAAAGGAGTCTATAACTTTCTATAGTTTGAAAAATTTTGAGGACACTTTGACCACAAATAAGTTCAAAAGGTCAGATATGGACATCTATGTGGCTTATGAAGCATAAGAAGGCGTCTATGAGTATGTATAGAAAGCCCAAGATCAAGGACTCTTTGGCCAGAAATATGTTCAAGAGGTCAAAAGGGGACCTCTGTATAGCTGACTTATCATCAAAAGGAGTCTATAACTTTATATAGTTTGAAAAATTTTGAGGACACTTTGACCACAAATAAGTTCAAAAGGTCAGATATGGACATCTATATGGCTTATGAATCATCAGAAGGAGTCTATGAGTATGTATAGAAAGCCCAAGATCGAGGACTCTTTGGCCAGAAATATGTTCTGGAGGTCAAAAGGGGACCTCTGTATAGCTGATTTATCATCAAAAGGAGTCTATAACTTTCTATAGTTTGAAAAATTTTGAGGACACTTTGACCACAAATAAGTTCAAAAGGTCAGATATGGACATCTATGTGGCTTATGAAGCATAAGAAGGCGTCTATGAGTATGTATAGAAAGCCCAAGATCAAGGACTCTTTGGCCAGAAATATGTTCAGAAGGTCAAAATGGGACCTCTGTATAGCTGATTTATCATCAAAAGGATTCTATAACTTTATATAGTTTGAATTTTTTTTAGGACACTTTGACCACAAATAAGTTCAAAAGGTCAGATATGGACATCTATATGGCTTATGAATCATCAGAAGGAGTCTATGAGTATGTATAGAAAGCCCAAGATCAAGGACTCTTTGGCCAGAAATATGTTCAGGAGGTCAGAAGGGGCCCTCTGTATAGCTGATTTATCATCAAAAGGAGTCTATAACTTTCTATAGTTTGAAAAAATGTTAGGACACTTTGACCACAAATAAGTTCAAAAGGTCAGATGTGGACATCTATATGGCTTATGAAGCATCAGAAGGAGTCTATGAGTATGTATAGAAAGCCCAAGATCGAGGAGTCTTTGGCCAGAAATATGTTCAGTAGGTCAAAAGGGGACCTCTGTATAGCTGATTTATCATCAAAAGGATTCTATAACTTTATATAGTTTGAATTTTTTTTAGGACACTTTGACCACAAATAAGTTCAAAATGTCAGATATGGACATCTATATGGCTTATGAAGCACCAGAAGGAGTCTATGAGTATGTATAGAAATCCCAAGATCGAGGACTCTTTGGCCAGAAACATGTTCAGGAGGTCAGAAGGGGACCTCTGTATAGCTGATTTATCATCAAAAGGAGACTATAACTTTATATAGTTTGAAAAATTTTGAGGACACTTTGACCACAAATAAGTTCAAAAGGTCAGATATGGACATCTATATGGCTTATGAAGCATCAGAAGGAGTCTATGAGTATGTATAGAAAACGCAAGATCGAGGACTCTTTGGCCAGAAATATGTTCAGTCGGTCAAAAGGGGCCCTCTGTATAGCTGATGTACCATCAAAAGGAGTCTATAACTTACTATAGTTTGAAAAAAATGTTAGGACATTTTGACCACAAATAAGTTCAAAAGGTCAGATATGGACATCTATATGGCTTATGAAGCATCAGAAGGAGTCTATGAGTATGTATAGAAAGCCCAAGATCGAGGAGTCTTTGGCCAGAAATATGTTCAGTAGGTCAAAAGGGGACCTCTGTATAGCTGATTTATCATCAAAAGGATTCTATAACTTTATATAGTTTAAATTTTTTTTAGGACACTTTGACCACAAATAAGTTCAAAAGGTCAGATATGGACATCTATATGGCTTATGAAGCACCAGAAGGAGTCTATGAGTATGTATAGAAATCCCAAGATCGAGGACTCTTTGGCCAGAAACATGTTCAGGAGGTCAGAAGGGGACCTCTGTATAGCTGATTTATCATCAAAAGGAGACTATAACTTTATATAGTTTGAAAAATTTTGAGGACACTTTGACCACAAATAAGTTCAAAAGGTCAGATATGGACATCTATATGGCTTATGAAGCACCAGAAGGAGTCTATGAGTATGTATAGAAATCCCAAGATCGAGGAATCTTTGGCCAGAAACATGTTCAGGAGGTCAGAAGGGGACCTCTGTATAGCTGATTTATCATCAAAAGGAGACTATAACTTTATATAGTTTGAATAATTTTGAGGACACTTTGACCACAAATAAGTTCAAAAGGTCAGATATGGACATCTATATGGCTTATGAAGCATCAGAAGGAGTCTATGAGTATGTATAGAAAACGCAAGATCGAGGACTCTTTGGCCAGAAATATGTTCAGTCGGTCAAAAGGGGCCCTCTGTATAGCTGATGTACCATCAAAAGGAGTCTATAACTTACTATAGTTTGAAAAAAATGTTAGGACACTTTGACCACAAATAAGTTCAAAAGGTCAGATATGGACATCTATATGGCTTATGAAGCATCAGAAGGAGTCTATGAGTATGTATAGAAATCCCAAGATCGAGGACTCTTTGGCCAGAAATATGTTCAGTCGGTCAAAAGGGGCCCTCTGTATAGCTGATGTATCATCAAAAGGAGTCTATAACTTACTATAGTTTGAAAAAATGTTAGGACACTTTGACCACAAATAAGTTCAAAAGGTCAGATATGGACATCTATATGGCTTATGAAGCATCAGAAGGAGTCTATGAGTATGTATAGAAAGCCCAAGATCGAGGAGTCTTTGGCCAGAAATATGTTCAGTAGGTCAAAAGGGGACCTCTTTATAGCTGATTTATCATCAAAAGGATTCTATAACTTTATATAGTTTGAATTTTTTTTAGGACACTTTGACCACAAATAAGTTCAAAAGGTCAGATATGGACATCTATATGGCTTTTGAAGCACCAGAAGGAGTCTATGAGTATGTATAGAAATCCCAAGATCGAGGACTCTTTGGCCAGAAACATGTTCAGGAGGTCAGAAGGGGACCTCTGTATAGCTGATTTATCATCGAAAGGAGACTATAACTTTATATAGTTTGAAAAATTTTGAGGACACTTTGACCACAAATAAGTTCAAAAGGTCAGATATGGACATCTATATGGCTTATGAAGCATCAGAAGGAGTCTATGAGTATGTATAGAAAAAGCAAGATCGAGGACTCTTTGGCCAGAAAAATGTTCAGTAGGTCAAAAGGGGCCCTCTGTATAGCTGATGTATCATCAAAAGGAGTCTATAACTTACTATAGTTTGAAAAAATGTTAGGACACTTTGACCACAAATAAGTTCAAAAGGTCAGATATGGACATCTATATGGCTTATGAAGCATCAGAAAGAGTCTATGAGTATGTATAGAAAGCCCAAGATCAAGGACTCTTTGGCCAGAAATATGTTTAGGATGTCAAAAGGGGACCTCTGTATAGCTGATTTATCATCAAAAGGAGTCTATAACTTTATATAGTTTGAAAAAATGTTAGGACACTTTGACCACAAATAAGTTCAAAAGGTCAGATATGGACATCTATATGGCTTATGAAGCATCAGAAGGAGTCTATGAGTATGTATAGAAAGCCCAAGATCAAGGACTCTTTGGCCAGAAATATGTTTAGGATGTCAAAAGGGGACCTCTGTATAGCTGACTTATCATCAAAAGGAGTCTATAACTTTATATAGTTTGAAGTTTTTTTAGGACACTTTGACCACAAATAAGTTCAAAATGTCAGATTTGGACATCTATATGGCTTATGAAGCATCAGAAGGAGTCTATGAGTATGTATAGAAAACGCAAGATCGAGGACTCTTTGGCCAGAAATATGTTCTGGAGGTCAAAAGGGGACCTCTGTATAGCTGATTTATCATCAAAAGGAGTCTATAACTTTCTATAGTTTGAAAAATTTTGAGGACACTTTGACCACAAATAAGTTCAAAAGGTCAGACATGGACATCTATATGGCTTATGAAGCATCAGAAGGCGTCTATGAGTATGTATAGAAAGCCCAAGATCAAGGACTCTTTGGCCAGAAATATGTTCAGAAGGTCAAAATGGGACCTCTGTTTAGCTGATTTATCATCAAAAGTATTCTATAACTTACATAGTTTGAATTTTTTTTAGGACACTTTGACCACAAATAAGTTCAAAAGGTCAGATATGGAAATCTATATGGCTTATGAAGCATCAGAAGGAGTCTATGAGTATGTATAGAAAGCCCAAGATCGAGACCTCTTTGACCAGAAATATGTTCTGGAGGTCAAAAGGGGACCTCTGTATAGCTGATTTATCATCAAAAGGAGTCTATGAGTATGTATAGAAAGCCCAAGATCGAGGCCTCTTTGGCCAGAAATATGTTCTGGAGGTCAAAAGGGGACCTCTGTATAGCTGATTTATCATCAAAAGGAGTCTATAACTTTCTATAGTTTGAAAAAATGTTAGGACACTTTGACCACAAATAAGTTCAAAAGGTCAGATATGGACATCTATATGGCTTATGAAGCATCAGAAGGAGTCTATGAGTATGTATAGAAAGCCCAAGATCGAGGAGTCTTTAGCCAGAAATATGTTCAGTAGGTCAAAAGGGGACCTCTGTATAGCTGATTTATCATCAAAAGGATTCTATAACTTTATATAGTTTGAATTTTTTTTAGGACACTTTGACCACAAATAAGTTCAAAAGGTCAGATATGGACATCTATATGGCTTTTGAAGCATCAGAAGGAGTCTATGAGTATGTATAGAAAGCCCAAGATCAAGGACTCTTTGGCCAGAAATATGTTTAGGATGTCAAAAGGGGACCTCTGTATAGCTGATTTATCATCAAAAGGAGTCTATAACTTAAATAGTTTGAATTTTTTTTAAGACACTTTGACCACAAATAAGTTCAAAAGGTCAGATATGGAAATCTATATGGCTTATGAAGCATCAGAAGGAGTCTATGAGTATGTATAGAAAGCCCAAGATCGAGGCCTCTTTGGCCAGAAATATGTTCTGGAGGTCAAAAGGGGACCTCTGTATAGCTGATTTATCATAAAAAGGAGACTATAACTTTATATAGTTTGAAAAATTTTGAGGACACTTTGACCACAAATAAGTTCAAAAGGTCAGATATGGACATCTATATGGCTTATGAAGCATCAGAAGGAGTCTATGAGTATGTATAGACAGCCCAAGATCAAGGACATTTTGGCCAGAAATATGTTTAGGATGTCAAAAGGGGACCTCTGTATAGCTGATTTATCATCAAAAGGAGTCTATAACTTTCTATAGTTTGAAAAATTTTGAGGACACTTTGACCACAAATAAGTTCAAAAGGTCAGATATGGACATCTATATGGCTTATGAAGCATCAGAAGGCGTCTATGAGTATGTATAGAAAGCCCAAGATCAAGGACTCTTTGGCCAGAAATATGTTCAGAAGGTCAAAATGGGACCTCTGTTTAGCTGATTTATCATCAAAAGTATTCTATAACTTACATAGTTTGAATTTTTTTTAGGACACTTTGACCACAAATAAGTTCAAAGGGTCAGATATGGAAATCTATATGGCTTATGAAGCATCAAAAGGAGTCTATGAGTATGTATAGAAAGCCCAAGATCGAGGCCTCTTTGGCCAGAAATATGTTCTGGAGGTCAAAAGGGGACCTCTGTATAGCTGATTTATCATCAAAAGGAGTCTTTAACTTTCTATAGTTTGAAAAATTTTGAGGACACTTTGACCACAAATAAGTTCAAAAGGTCAGATATGGACATCTATATGGCTTATGAAGCATCAGAAGGAGTCTATGAGTATGTATAGACAGCCCAAGATCAAGGACATTTTGGCCAGAAATATGTTTAGGATGTCAAAAGGGCACCTCTGTATAGCTGATTTATCATCAAAAGGAGTCTATAACTTTATATAGTTTGAAAAATTTTGAGGACACTTTGACCACAAATAAGTTCAAAAGGTCAGATATGGACATCTATATGGCTTATGAAGCATCAGAAGGAGTCTATGAGTATGTATAGAAAACGCAAGATCGAGGACTCTTTGGCCAGAAATATGTTCTGGAGGTCAAAAGGGGACCTCTGTATAGCTGATTTATCATCAAAAGGAGTCTATAACTTTCTATAGTTTGAAAAATTTTGAGGACACTTTGACCACAAATAAGTTCAAAAGGTCAGATATGGACATCTATATGGCTTATGAAGCATCAGAAGGCGTCTATGAGTATGTATAGAAAGCCCAAGATCAAGGACTCTTTGGCCAGAAATATGTTCAGAAGGTCAAAATGGGACCTCTGTTTAGCTGATTTATCATCAAAAGTATTCTATAACTTACATAGTTTGAATTTTTTTTAGGACACTTTGACCACAAATAAGTTCAAAGGGTCAGATATGGAAATCTATATGGCTTATGAAGCATCAGAAGGAGTCTATGAGTATGTCTAGAAAGCCCAAGATCGAGGCCTCTTTGGCCAGAAATATGTTCTGGAGGTCAAAAGGGGACCTCTGTATAGCTGATTTATCATAAAAAGGAGACTATAACTTTATATAGTTTGAAAAATTTTGAGGACACTTTGACCACAAATAAGTTCAAAAGGTCAGATATGGACATCTATATGGCTTATGAAGCATCAGAAGGAGTCTATGAGTATGTATAGACAGCCCAAGATCAAGGACATTTTGGCCAGAAATATGTTTAGGATGTCAAAAGGGGACCTCTGTATAGCTGATTTATCATCAAAAGGAGTCTATAACTTTATATAGTTTGAAAAATTTTGAGGACACTTTGACCACAAATAAGTTCAAAAGGTAAGATATGGACATCTATATGGCTTATGAAGCACCAGAAGGAGTCTATGAGTATGTATAGAAATCCCAAGATCGAGGACTCTTTGGCCAGAAACATGTTCAGGAGGTCAGAAGGGGACCTCTGTATAGCTGATTTATCATCAAAAGGAGACTATAACTTTATATAGTTTGAAAAATTTTGAGGACACTTTGACCACAAATAAGTTCAAAAGGTCAGATATGGACATCTATATGGCTTATGAAGCATCAGAAGGAGTCTATGAGTATGTATAGAAAGCCCAAGATCGAGGAGTCTTTGGCCAGAAATATGTTCAGTAGGTCAAAAGGGGACCTCTGTATAGCTGATTTATCATCAAAAGGAGTCTATAACTTTATATAGTTTGAATTTTTTTTAGGACACTTTGACCACAAATAAGTTCAAAAGGTCAGATATGGACATCTATATGGCTTATGAAGCACCAGAAGGAGTCTATGAGTATGTATAGAAATCCCAAGATCGAGGACTCTTTGGCCAGAAACATGTTCAGGAGGTCAGAAGGGGACCTCTGTATAGCTGATTTATCATCAAAAGGAGACTGTAACTTTATATAGTTTGAAAAATTTTTAGGACACTTTGACCACAAATAAGTTCAAAAGGTCAGATATGGACATCTATATGGCTTATGAAGCATCAGAAGGAGTCTATGAGTATGTATAGAAAAAGCAAGATCGAGGACTCTTTGGCCAGAAATATGTTCAGTAGGTCAAAAGGGGTCCTCTGTATAGCTGATGTATCATCAAAAGGAGTCTATAACTTACTATAGTTTGAAAAAATGTTAGGACACTTTGACCACAAATAAGTTCAAAAGGTCAGATATGGACATCTATATGGCTTATGAAGCATCAGAAAGAGTCTATGAGTATGTATAGAAAGCCCAAGATCAAGGACTCTTTGGCCAGAAATATGTTTAGGATGTCAAAAGGGGACCTCTGTATAGCTGATTTATCATCAAAAGGAGTCTATAACTTTATATAGTTTGAAAAAATGTTAGGACACTTTGACCACAAATAAGTTCAAAAGGTCAGATATGGACATCTATATGGCTTATGAAGCATCAGAAGGAGTCTATGAGTATGTATAGAAAGCCCAAGATCAAGGACTCTTTGGCCAGAAATATGTTTAGGATGTCAAAAGGGGACCTCTGTATAGCTGACTTATCATCAAAAGGAGTCTATAACTTTATATAGTTTGAAGTTTTTTTAGGACACTTTGACCACAAATAAGTTCAAAATGTCAGATTTGGACATCTATATGGCTTATGAAGCATCAGAAGGAGTCTATGAGTATGTATAGAAAACGCAAGATCGAGGACTCTTTGGCCAGAAATATGTTCTGGAGGTCAAAAGGGGACCTCTGTATAGCTGATTTATCATCAAAAGGAGTCTATAACTTTCTATAGTTTGAAAATTTTTGAGGACACTTTGACCACAAATAAGTTCAAAAGGTCAGACATGGACATCTATATGGCTTATGAAGCATCAGAAGGCGTCTATGAGTATGTATAGAAAGCCCAAGATCAAGGACTCTTTGGCCAGAAATATGTTCAGAAGGTCAAAATGGGACCTCTGTTTAGCTGATTTATCATCAAAAGTATTCTATAACTTACATAGTTTGAATTTTTTTTAGGACACTTTGACCACAAATAAGTTCAAAAGGTCAGATATGGAAATCTATATGGCTTATGAAGCATCAGAAGGAGTCTATGAGTATGTATAGAAAGCCCAAGATCGAGGCCTCTTTGGCCAGAAATATGTTCTGGAGGTCAAAAGGGGACCTCTGTATAGCTGATTTATCATCAAAAGGAGTCTATGAGTATGTATAGAAAGCCCAAGATCGAGGCCTCTTTGGCCAGAAATATGCTCTGGAGGTCAAAAGGGGACCTCTGTATAGCTGATTTATCATCAAAAGGAGTCTTTAACTTTCTATAGTTTGAAAACTTTTGAGGACACTTTGACCACAAATAAGTTCAAAAGGTCAGATATGGACATCTATATGGCTTATGAAGCACCAGAAGGAGTCTATGAGTATGTATAGAAAGCCCAAGATCAAGGACTCTTTGGCCAGAAATATGTTCAGGAGGTCAGAAGGGGCCCTCTGTATAGCTGATTTATCATCAAAAGGAGTCTATAACTTTCTCTAGTTTAAAAATTTTTTAGGACACTTTGACCACAAATAAGTTCAAAAGGTCAGATATGGACATCTATATGGCTTATGAAGCATCAGAAGGAGTCTATGAGTATGTATAGAAAGCCCAAGATCGAGGAGTCTTTAGCCAGAAATATGTTCAGTAGGTCAAAAGGGGACCTCTGTATAGCTGATTTATCATCAAAAGGATTCTATAACTTTATATAGTTTGAATTTTTTTAGGACACTTTGACCACAAATAAGTTCAAAAGGTCAGATATGGACATCTATATGGCTTTTGAAGCATCAGAAGGAGTCTATGAGTATGTATAGAAAGCCCAAGATCAAGGACTCTTTGGCCAGAAATATTTTTAGGATGTCAAAAGGGGACCTCTGTATAGCTGATTTATCATCAAAAGGAGTCTATAACTTAAATAGTTTGAATTTTTTTTAAGACACTTTGACCACAAATAAGTTCAAAAGGTCAGATATGGAAATCTATATGGCTTATGAAGCATCAGAAGGAGTCTATGAGTATGTATAGAAAGCCCAAGATCGAGGCCTCTTTGGCCAGAAATATGTTCTGGAGGTCAAAAGGGGACCTCTGTATAGCTGATTTATCATAAAAAGGAGACTATAACTTTATATAGTTTGAAAAATTTTGAGGACACTTTGACCACAAATAAGTTCAAAAGGTCAGATATGGACATCTATATGGCTTATGAAGCATCAGATGGAGTCTATGAGTATGTATAGACAGCCCAAGATCAAGGACATTTTGGCCAGAAATATGTTTAGGATGTCAAAAGGGGACCTCTGTATAGCTGATTTATCATCAAAAGGAGTCTATAACTTTATATAGTTTGAAAAATTTTGAGGACACTTTGACCACAAATAAGTTCAAAAGGTCAGATATGGACATCTATATGGCTTATGAAGCATCAGAAGGAGTCTATGAGTATGTATAGAAAACGCAAGATCGAGGACTCTTTGGCCAGAAATATGTTCTGGAGGTCAAAGGGGACCTCTGTATAGCTGATTTATCATCAAAAGGAGTCTATAACTTTCTATAGTTTGAAAAATTTTGAGGACACTTTGACCACAAATAAGTTCAAAAGGTCAGATATGGACATCTATATGGCTTATGAAGCATCAGAAGGCGTCTATGAGTATGTATAGAAAGCCCAAGATCAAGGACTCTTTGGCCAGAAATATGTTCAGAAGGTCAAAATGGGACCTCTGTTTAGCTGATTTATCATCAAAAGTATTCTATAACTTACATAGTTTGAATTTTTTTTAGGACACTTTGACCACAAATAAGTTCAAAGGGTCAGATATGGAAATCTATATGGCTTATGAAGCATCAGAAGGAGTCTATGAGTATGTATAGAAAGCCCAAGATCGAGGCCTCTTTGGCCAGAAATATGTTCTGGAGGTCAAAAGGGGACCTCTGTATAGCTGATTTATCATCAAAAGGAGTCTTTAACTTTCTATAGTTTGAAAACTTTTGAGGACACTTTGACCACAAATAAGTTCAAAAGGTCAGATATGGACATCTATATGGCTTTTGAAGCACCAGAAGGAGTCTATGAGTATGTATAGAAAGCCCAAGATCAAGGACTCTTTGGCCAGAAATATGTTCAGGAGGTCAGAAGGGGCCCTCTGTATAGCTGATTTATCATCAAAAGGAGTCTATAACTTTCTATAGTTTGAAAAAATGTTAGGACACTTTGACCACAAATAAGTTCAAAAGGTCAGATATGGACATCTATATGGCTTATGAAGCATCAGAAGGAGTCTATGAGTATGTATAGAAAGCCCAAGATCGAGGAGTCTTTAGCCAGAAATATGTTCAGTAGGTCAAAAGGGGACCTCTGTATAGCTGATTTATCATCAAAAGGATTCTATAACTTTATATAGTTTGAATTTTTTTAGGACACTTTGACCACAAATAAGTTCAAAAGGTCAGATATGGACATCTATATGGCTTATGAAGCATCAGAAGGAGTCTATGAGTATGTATAGAAAGCCCAAGATCGAGGCCTCTTTGGCCAGAAATATGTTCTGGAGGTCAAAAGGGGACCTCTGTATAGCTGATTTATCATCAAAAGGATTCTATAACTTAAATAGTTTGAATTTTTTTTAAGACACTTTGACCACAAATAAGTTCAAAAGGTCAGATATGGAAATCTATATGGCTTATGAAGCATCAGAAGGAGTCTATGAGTATGTATAGAAAGCCCAAGATCGAGGCCTCTTTGGCCAGAAATATGTTCTGGAGGTCAAAAGGGGACCTCTGTATAGCTGATTTATCATCAAAAGGAGTCTTTAACTTTCTATAGTTTGAAAACTTTTGAGGACACTTTGACCACAAATAAGTTCAAAAGGTCAGATATGGACATCTATATGGCTTATGAAGCACCAGAAGGAGTCTATGAGTATGTATAGAAAGCCCAAGATCAAGGACTCTTTGGCCAGAAATATGTTCAGGAGGTCAGAAGGGGCCCTCTGTATAGCTGATTTATCATCAAAAGGAGTCTATAACTTTCTATAGTTTGAAAAAATGTTAGGACACTTTGACCACAAATAAGTTCAAAAGGTCAGATATGGACATCTATATGGCTTATGAAGCATCAGAAGGAGTCTATGAGTATGTATAGAAAGCCCAAGATCGAGGAGTCTTTAGCCAGAAATATGTTCAGTAGGTCAAAAGGGGACCTCTGTATAGCTGATTTATCATCAAAAGGATTCTATAACTTTATATAGTTTGAATTTTTTTAGGACACTTTGACCACAAATAAGTTCAAAAGGTCAGATATGGACATCTATATGGCTTATGAAGCATCAGAAGGAGTCTATGAGTATGTATAGAAAGCCCAAGATCGAGGCCTCTTTGGCCAGAAATATGTTCTGGAGGTCAAAAGGGGACCTCTGTATAGCTGATTTATCATCAAAAGGATTCTATAACTTAAATAGTTTGAATTTTTTTTAAGACACTTTGACCACAAATAAGTTCAAAAGGTCAGATATGGAAATCTATATGGCTTATGAAGCATCAGAAGGAGTCTATGAGTATGTATAGAAAGCCCAAGATCGAGGCCTCTTTGGCCAGAAATATGTTCTGGAGGTCAAAAGGGGACCTCTGTATAGCTGATTTATCATCAAAAGGATTCTATAACTTAAATAGTTTGAATTTTTTTTAAGACACTTTGACCACAAATAAGTTCAAAAGGTCAGATATGGAAATCTATATGGCTTATGAAGCATCAGAAGGAGTCTATGAGTATGTATAGAAAGCCCAAGATCTAGGCCTCTTTGGCCAGAAATATGTTCTGGAGGTCAAAAGGGGCCCTCTGTATAGGTGATTTATCATCAAAAGGAGTCTATAACTTTCTATAGTTTGAAAAAATGTTAGGACACTTTGACCACAAATAAGTTCAAAAGGTCAGATATGGACATCTATATGGCTTATGAAGCATCAGAAGGAGTCTATGAGTATGTATAGAAAACGCAAGATCGAGGACCAGGAGGTCAAAAGGGGCCCTCTGTATAGCTGATTTATCATCAAAAGGAGTCTATAACTTTATATAGTTTGAATTTTTTTTAGGACACTTTGACAAGAAATAAGTTCAAAAGGATAGATATGGATATTTATATGGCTTATGACGCATCAGAAGCAGTCTATGAGTATGTATAGAAAGCCCAAGATAGAGGACTCTTTGGCCAGAAATACGTTCCTTGGGTCAAATATGGAATTCTGTATGTCAGAAAAAAATTCGGTAGGTCAAATATGGACTTTTGTCAGGATGATATAACATCCGAAGATATCAGTCTGAATGTATAGTGTTAATCTTTTAGGACTTTTTGGCCAGAAATATTTTCAGTAGGTCAAAAGGGGACCTCTGTATAGCTGATTTATCATCAGAAGGAGACTATAACTTTATATAGTTTGAAAAATTTTGAGGACAATTTGACCAGAAATAAGTTCAAAAGGTCAGATATGGACATCTATATGGCTTATGAAGCATCAGAAGGAGTTGGACTATATGAATAGAAAGCCCAAGATCGAGGACTCTTTGGCCAAAAATATGTTCCTTGGGTCAAATATGGACTTCTTTATGGCTGACGTAACATCAGAAAAAGTCAACGAGTATAAATGGTAAGGTCAAGTTTCGAGTACTCCTTGGACAGAAAAAAATTCAGTGTCAAATTTGGACCTTTGTCAGGATGATATAACATCTTTAAGGACTCTTTGGCCAGAAATATGTTCAGCAGGTAAAAAGTGTATCTATGTATAGCTCATTCTTATAACATTATGTGCTTTGCACAAACGATCTAACGTTGAGCATCATTAAAGAAACATAGGTTATGCACTTCGTGCATTGCATTGCACACCAAAACTAACTCAATGCCATGTTCATTAGAGAGATAACATATGTGTTGTTGCTTTGCACAAACTGTCTAACGTTGTGCTTTGAAGAATAACATATAGTCTGTGCACTACTTGCATTGCATTGCACAACAGAACTCGATCCCATGTTCATTACAAAGATAACGTGTGTTGTTGCATTGCATTGCATTGCACACACGATCTAACGTTGTGCATTGAAGAATAACATAGGCTATGCACTTCTTGCATTGCATTGCATTGCACACCAGAACTAACTCATTCCCATGTTCATTAAAGAGATAACATATGTGTTGTTGCAATTGCATTGCACAAACGATCTAACGTTTTGCACTGAAGAATAACTTATGGTTATGCATATTTCGCATTGCATTGCACACCAGAACTAAATCATTCCCATGTTCATTATAGACATGATATCTGTGTTGATGCATTGCATTGCATTGCACTAACGATCTAACGTTGTGCACTGAAGAATAACATATGGGTCATGCACTTTTTGCATTGCATTGCATACCAGAACTAAATCATTAAAGACATAACGTGTGTTGTTGCATTGCATTGTATTGCATTGCATTGCATTGCATTGCAATGTATTGCAATGCAATGTTTTGCGTTGCATTACATTCATTTGCATTATTTTGCACTGCATTGCACTAAAGATCTAACGTTGTGCACAGAAGAATAACATATAGGTTATGCTCTTTTCGCAGTGCATTGCACACCAGAACAAAATCATTCCCAAGTTCATTATGGAGATGATGTGTGTTGTTGCATTGCATTGCATTGCATTGCATTGAATTGCATTGCACTAACGATCTAACGTTGTGCACTGAAGAATAACATATGTTATGCACTTTTTGCATTGCATTGCATTGCACACCAGAACTAAATCATTCCCATGTTCATTAAAGACATAACATGTGTTGTTGCATTGCATTGTATTACATTGCATTGATTTGCATTGCTTTGCACTGCATTGCATTGCATTTATTTGCATTGCTTTGCACTGCATTGCATTGCATTGCATTGCACTAACGATCTAACATTGTGCACTGAAGAATAACATATAGGTTATGCACGTATTGCATTGCATTGCACACCAGAACTAAATCAATCCCATGTTCATTAAAGACATAACGTGTGTTGTTGCATTAAATTGTATTGCATTGCTTTGCTTCATTGCTTTGCATTGCTTTGCATTGCTTTGCATTGCTTTGCATTGCTTTGCATTGCTTTGCATTGCTTTGCATTGCTTTGCATTGCTTTGCATTGCATTGCTTTGCATTGCTTTGCATTGCTTTGCATTGCTTTGCATTGCTTTGCATTGCTTTGCTTTGCTTTGCTTTGCTTTGCATTGCTTTGCTTTGCTTTGCATTGCATTGCATTGCATTGCATTGCATTGCATTGCATTGCTTTGCATTGCTTTGCTTTGCATTGCTTTGCATTGCTTTGCATTGCATTGCTTTGCATTGCTTTGCATTGCTTTGCATTGCTTTGCATTGCTTTGCATTGCTTTGCATTGCTTTGCATTGCTTTGCTTTGCATTGCTTTGCATTACTTTGCACTGCATTGCATTGCACTAACGATCTAACGTTGTGCACTGAAGAATAACATATGTTATGCACTTTTTACATTGCATTGGACACCAGAACTACCTCATTCCCATGTTGATTAAAAACATAACGTGTGTTGTTGCATTGCATTGCATTGCATTTATTTGCATTGCTTTGCACTGCATTGCATTGCATTGCATTGCATTGCACTAACGATCTAACGTTGTGCACTGAAGAATAACATATAGGTTATGCACGTATTGCATTGCATTGCACACCAGAACTAAATCATTCCCATGTTCATTAAAGACATAACGTGTGTTGTTGCATTGCATTGTATTGCATTGCATTGCATTGCATTGCTTTGCTTTGCATTGCTTTGCATTGCTTTGCATTGCTTTGCATCATTGCTTTGCATTGCTTTGCATTGCTTTGCATTGCTTTGCATTGCTTTGCATTGCTTCATTGCTTTGCATTGCTTTGCATTGCTTTGCATTGCTTTGCATTGCTTTGCATTGCTTTGCTTTGCATTGCTTTGCTTTGCATTGCTTTGCATTGCTTTGCATTGCTTTGCATTGCATTGCATTGCTTTGCACTGCATTGCATTGCATTGCATTGCACTAACGATCTAACGTTGTGCACTGAAGAATAACATATAGGTTATTTCGCATTGCATTGCACACAAGAAAAAAATCATTCCCAAGTTCATTATAGAGATGATATGTGTGTTGCATTGCATTGCATTGCATTGCATTGCATTGCATTGCATGGCATTGCTTTTTACTGCATTGCATTGCATTGCACTAACGATCCAACTTTGTGCACGAAAGAATAACATATAGGTTATGCACTTTTTGCATTGCATTATATTGCACACTAGAACTTATCCATTCCCATGTTTATTAAAGAGATGGTATGTGTGTTGTTGCATTGCATTGCACTAACGATCTAACGTTGTGCACTGAAGAATAACATATAGGTTATGCACTTTTCGCATTGCATTGCATTGCATACCAGACTACTAAATCATTCCCATGTTCATTAAAGAGATAACGTGTGTTGTTGCAATTGCATTGTATTGCATTGCATTGCTTTGCATTGCTTTGCATTGCTTCATTGCTTTGCATTGCTTTGCATTGCTTTGCATTGCTTTGCATTGCTTTGCATTGCTTTTCATTGCTTCGCATTGCTTCGCATTGCTTTGCATTGCATTGCACTAACGATCTAACGTTGTGCACTGAAGAATAACATATAGGTTATGCTCTTTTCGCATTGCATTGCACACCAGAACAAAATCATTCCCAAGTTCATTATAGAGATGATATGTGTGTTGTTGATATGTGTGTTGTTAAGTTCTAGTGTGCATTGCATTGCATTGCATTAGCGATGTAACGTTGTGCACTCAAGAATAACATATAGGTTATGCACTTTTTGCATTGCATTGCACACTAGAACTTATCCATTCCCATGTTCATTAAAGAGATGGTATGTGTTGTTGCATTGCATTGCACTAACGATCTAACGTTGTGCACTGAAGAATAACATATAGGTTATGCACTTTTCGCATTGCATTGCATTTTGCATACCAGACTTCTAAATCATTCCCATGTTCATTAAAGAGATAACGTGTGTTGTTGCAATTGCATTGCATTTTATTGCACAAACGATCTAACGTTGTGCACTGAAGAAAAACATATAGGTTATGCACTTTTTGCATTGCATTGCATTGCACATCAGAACTTAATCATTCCCATGTTCATTATAGAGATAATGTTTGTTGTTGCATTGCATTGCATTGCACAAACGATCTAACGTTGTGCTCTGAAGAATAACATATAGGTTATGCACTTTTCGCATTGAATTGCACACCAGAACTAAATCATTCCCATGTTCATTATAGAGATAATGTTTGTTGTTGCATTGCATTGCATTGCACAAACGATCTAACGTTGTGCTCTGAAGAATAACATATAGGTTATGCACTTTTCGCATTGAATTGCACACCAGAACTAAATCGTACCCATGTTCATTAAAGAGATAATGTTTGTTGTTGCATTGCATTTCATTGCACAAACGATCTAACGTTGTGCTCTGAAGAATAACATATAGGTTATGCACTTTTCGCATTGCATTGCACACCAGAAATAAATCATTGTTGCAATTGCATTGCATTGCATTTTACTGCACAAACGATCTAACGTTGTGCACTGAAGAAAAACATATAGGTTATGCACTTTTTGCATTGCATTGCATTGCACATCAGAACTAAATCGTACCCATGTTCATTAAAGAGATAATGTTTGTTGTTGCATTGCATTTCATTGCACAAACGATCTAACGTTGTGCTCTGAAGAATAACATATAGGTTATGCACTTTTCGCATTGCATTGCACACCAGAAATAAATCATTCCCATGTTCTTTAAAGAGATGATATGTGTGTTGTTGCATTGCATTGCACTAGCGATGTAACGTTGTGCACTGAAGAATAACATATAGGTTATGCACTTTTTGCATTGTATTGCATTGCACACTAGAACTTAACCATTCCTATGTTCATTAAAGAGATGGCATGTGTGTTGTTGCATTGCATTGCACTAACGATCTAACGTTGTGCACTGAAGAATAACAAATAGGTTATACACTTTTTGCATTGCATTGCACACTAGAACTTAACCATTCCCATGTTCATTAAAGAGATAACATATGTGTTGTTGCATTGCATTGCACAAACGATCTAACGTTGTGCACTGAAGAATAGCATATAGGTTATACACTTTTTGCAGTGAATTACACACCAGAAGTAACTCATTCCCAAACTACATTGCGTTTTGCTTTGAGAAAATACAATATGTGCTATTGCATTGCATTTCACACAAGATCAAACTTTGTGCATTGAAGAATAACATATAAGCTATGAGTGTATCACAAACATACAATAACTATCTCAACTATCTACATTCCACTGCATAAAATATCTAACTGATATAGTTAGATATAATAATAATACATTCAACGCTAATTCTTAGATCGTTTGTGCAATGCAACACTCATGTTATGTTTTCGTTGCACATGAGGATTAAGTAGTTTATATTCTATGCATTGTAATGCAAGAGGTAAATGCAATCATTTCCCTTAAAATAATAAATGAATAAGTTAGTTATTGTGCAATGCCAATGCACATATGTCATGTGTCAAATCAGGCCTACAGAGGTCCCTCTTGTCTTATATAACATCACAAGAAGTCAGTCTTGTATGTTTAGTAAGCCAGACAGTAGTCCATATTTGACTGACTGAACATATTTTTGGCAAAAGAGTCCTCAAAAGATATTTTGTGTATATTATAAACTTATAGACTCCTTCTGGTGTTAAATCAGCCATATAGAGGTGCATATTTGACCTA
Source organism: Rutilus rutilus (assembly GCF_951802725.1). Taxonomy (NCBI): domain Eukaryota; kingdom Metazoa; phylum Chordata; class Actinopteri; order Cypriniformes; family Leuciscidae; genus Rutilus; species Rutilus rutilus. The sequence continues at coordinate 30,460,037 of NC_140215.1, read as the reverse complement.
TTGAACTTATTTCTGGTCAAAGGGTCCTCAAAGGTTTTTAAACAAACTTATAGACTCCTTCTGATGTTACATCACCCATAAAAAAAAAGTACATTTTTGACCTACTAAATTACTTAACTTACTATAGGTACATATTGACTTCTCGTGATGTTAACTCAGGCAAGGAGTAGTCGATATTTGACCGATTGAACACATTTTTGGCCAAAGAGGCCTCGAAATGTTTATTTTTTTTTACTCATAAATTCATAGACTCCTTCTGATGTTAAATCAGCCATATTTCAACTACTGGGAAAAAGAGTACTCGATCTTGAACTTTCTGTACATACTCTAGACATCTTCTGATGCTTCATAAGCCATTTAGAAGTCCATATCTGACCTGTTAAACTTATTTCTGGTCAATGGGTCCTTAAAAGGTTTTAAATATATATAATCTTATATAATATATAATACTTAAGCTATATAATCTTATAGACTAATTCTGATGTTAAATCAGCCATACAGAGGTCACTTTTTTTACCTACTAAACATAATTCGGGCCAAAGAGTACTCAAACTTGAACTTTCTATACATACTTGTTGACTCCTTCTGATGTTACGTCAGCCATGTCCATCAGTCCATATGTGACACAAGGAACATATTTCTAATATATAATACTTAAGCTATATAAAGTTATAGACTCCTTCTGATAATAAATCAGCTATACAAAGGTCACATTTTGACCTTCTGAACATATTTCAGGCCAAAGAGTTCTTGAACATTGTCTTGCTATACTACAGATTGACTTCTTGTGATGTTATATTAACCAGCCAGTGGTCTATTTTTGACCTACTGTACATATTTATGGCCAGAGTCCGTGAACATCAACTCACTATACATATAGACTGACTTCTCGTAATGTAAAATCAGGCAGACAGTAGTCCATATTTGACTGATTGAAAAAAAATTTGACCAAAGAGTTCTCAAAAGGATTTTGTCTAAATGTATAAACTCCTTCTGATGTTAAATCAGCCATACAGAAGTCCATATTTGACCTTCTGAACATATTTCTGGCCAGAGACCTTGAACATTTACCTTACTATTTATATTTCTCCTACCATAAAGACTTCTCGTGATGTTATGTCAGCCAGACTGTAGCCATATTTGACTGATTTAACATGTTTTTGGCCAAAGAATCCTCAAAATGTTTTTTACTCTTAGAAACTCATAGACTCCTTCTGATGTTAAAGCAGCCATACAGAAGTCCATATTTGACCCAAGGAATATATTTTTGGCCATAGAGTTCTCGATCTTGACCTTTCTATACATACTCATAGACTCCTTCTAATGTTACATAAGCCATATAGATATCCATATCTGACCTTTTGAACTTATTTCTGGTCATCAAAAGTTTTTAAACTATATAAAGTTATAGACTCTTTCTGATGATAAATCAGCTATTCCTTTTGACCAACTGAACATATTTCTTGCCAAAGAGTCCTAAATGATTAACACTATACATTCAGATTGATATCTTCGGATGTTATACCTTCCTGAAAAAAGTCCATATTTGACATACTGAATTTTCTTCTGGCCAAGGAGTACTCGAAACTTGACCTTTCCATACAGACTTGTTGACTCTTTCTGATGTTACGTCAGACATACAGAATTCCATATTTGACCCAAGGAACATATTTCTTGCCAAAGAGTCCTCGATCTTGGGCTTTCTATACATACTCATAGACTCCTTCTGATGCTTCATAAGCCATATAGATGTCCATATCTGACCTTTTGAACTTATTTCTGGTCATCAGAAGTTTTTAAACTATATAAAGTTATAGACTCCTTTTGATGATAAATCAGCTATACAGAGGTCCCCTTTTGACCTACTGAACATATTTCTTACCAAAGAGTCCTTGATCTTGGGGCTTTCTATACATACTCATAGACTCCTTCTGATGCCTCATAAGCCATATAGATGTCCATATCTAACCTTTTGAACTTATTTCTGGTCAAAGTGTCCTAAAAAAAATTCAAACTATATAAAGTTATAGACTCCTTTTGATGATAAGTCAGCTATACAGAGGTCCCCTTTTGAACTACTGAACATATTTCTGGCCAAAGAGTCCTCGATCTTATGCTTTCTATACATACTCATAGACTCCTTCTGGTGCTTCATAAGCCATATAGATGTCCATATCTGCCATTTTGAACTTATTTGTGGTCAAAGTGTCCTAACATTTTTTCAAACTATAGAAAGTTATAGACTCCTTTTGATGATAAATCACCTATACAGAGGGCCCCTTTTGACCTACTGAACATATTTCTGGAACAAAGAGTCCTTGATCTTGGGGCTTTCTATACATACTCATAGACTCCTTCTGATGCTTCATAAGCCATATAGATGTCCATATCTGACCTTTTGAACTTATTTGTGGTCAAAGTGTCATGAAAAAATTCAAACTATATAAAGTTATAGACTCCTTTTGATGATAAATCAGCTATACAGAGGTCCCCTTTTGAACTACTGAACATATTTCTGGCCAAAGAGTCCTCGATCTTATGCTTTCTATATATACTCACAGACTCCTTCTGACGCCTCATAAGCCATATAGATGTCCATATCAGACCTTTTGAACTTATTTGTGGTCAAAGTATCCTAAAAAAAATTGAAAGTATATAAAGTTATAGACTCCTTTTGATGATAAATCAGCTATACAGAGGTCCCCTTTTGACCTACTGAACATATTTCTGGCCAAAGAGTCCTCGATATTGGGATTTCTATACATACTCATAGACTCCTTCTGGTGCTTCATAAGCCATATACATGTCCATATCTGACCTTTTGAACTTATTTGTGGTCAAAGTATAATAAAAAAAATCCAAACTATATAAAGTTATAGACTCCTTTTGATGATAAATCAGCTATACAGAGGTCCCCTTTTGACCTACTGAACATATTTCTGGCCAAAGAGTCCTTGATCTTGGGGCTTTCTATACATACTCATAGACTCCTTCTGATGCTTCATAAGCCATATAGATGTCCATATCTGACCTTTTGAACTTATTTGTGGTCAAAGTGTCCTAAAAAAAATTCAAACTATATAAAGTTATAGACTCCTTTTGATGATAAGTCAGCTATACAGAGGTCCCCTTCTGACCTCCTGAACATGTTTCTGGCCAAAGAGTCCTCGATCTTGGGATTTCTATACATACTCATAGACTCCTTGTGATGCTTCATAAGCCATATAGATGTCCATATCTGACCTGTTGAACTTATTTGTGGTCAGTGTCCTAAAAAAAATTCAAACTATATAAAGTTATAGACTCGTTTTGATGATAAATCAGCTATACAGAGGTCCCCTTTTGACCTACTGAACATATTTCTGGCCAAAGAGTCCTCGATCTTGGGATTTCTATACATACTCATAGACTCCTTCTGATGCTTCATAAGCCATATAGATGTCCATATCTGACCTTTTGAACTTATTTGTGGTCAAAGTGTCCTAACATTTTTTCAAACTATAGAAAGTTATAGACTCCTTTTGATGATAAATCAGCTATACAGAGGGCCCCTTTTGAACTACTGAACATATTTCTGGCCAAAGAGTCCTCGATCTAATGCTGTCTATACATACTCATAGACTCCTTCTGATGCCTCATAAGCCATATAGATGTCCATATCTGACCTTTTGAACTTATTTGTGGTCAAAGTTTCCTAAAAAAAATTCAAACTATATAAAGTTATAGACTCCTTTTGATGATAAATCAGCTATACAGAGGTCCCCTTTTGACCTACTGAACATATTTCTGGCCAAAGAGTTCTTGAACATTATCTTGCTATACTACAGATTGACTTGTTGTGATGTTATATTAACCAGCCAGTAGTCTATTTTTGACCTACTGAACATATTTCTGGCCAGAGTCCGTGAACATCAACTCACTATACATATAGACTGACTTCTCGTAATGTAAAATCAGGCAGACAGTAGTCCATATTTGACTGATTGAAAAAAAAAATTGACCAAAGAGTTCTCTAAAGGATTTTGTCTATCATAAATGTATAGACTCCTTCTGATGTTAAATCAGCCATACAGAAGTCCATATTTGACCTTCTGAACATATTTCTGGCCAGAGACCTTGAACATTTACCTTACTATTTATATTTCTCCTACCATAAAGACTTCTCGTGATGTTATGTCAGCCAGACTGTAGCCATATTTGACTGATTTAACATGTTTTTGGCCAAAGAATCCTCAAAATGTTTTTTACTCTTAGAAACTCATAGACTCCTTCTGATGTTAAATCGGCCATACAGAAGTCCATATTTGACCCAAGGAATATATTTATGGCCATAGAGTTCTCGATCTTGACCTTTCTATACATACTCATAGACTCCTTCTAATGTTACATAAGCCATATAGATATCCATATCTGACCTTTTGAACTTATTTCTGGTCATCAAAAGTTTTTAAACTATATAAAGTTATAGACTCTTTCTGATGATAAATCAGCTATACAAAGGTCACCTTTTGACCTTTTGAACATATTTCTGGCCAAAGAGTTCTTGAACATTATCTTGCTTGAACTTTTGACTTTTGACTACAGAATGACTTGTTGTGATGTTATTAACCAGCCAGTAGTCTATTTTTGACCTACTGAAAATATTTCTGGCCAGAGTCCGTGAACATTAACTCACTATACAATATAGACTGACTTCTTGCAATGCCAAACCAGGCAGGCAGTAGTCCATATTTGACCGATTGAAAAAAAATTTGACCAAAGAGTTCTCAAAAGGATTTTGTCTGTCATAATCTATAGACTCCTTCTGATGTCCGAAAATATTACTGGCCAAAGAGTCCTTAAAGATTAACACTATACATTCAGATTGATATCTTCGGATGTTATATCATCATGACAAAAGTCCATATTTGACATACTGAAATTTTTTCTGGTCAAAGAGTCTCAACTTGACCATTCTATATATACTCATTGACTCTTTCTGATTCTTCATTAGCTATATAGATGTCCATATCTGGCGAATTGAAAATATTTTTGGCAAAAAGGTCCTCACAAGTTAACTTACTAAATACTCATAGACTTCTTCTGATGATAAATCACTTTAACAGGTATGTGACCCTCTGAATATATTTTTGGCCAAAGAATCATTGAACATTAACTCTCTATACATATTGACTCAAGAGTCAAAATTTGACCTCTTTTGGTCTGATTTATCATCAGATGGAGTCTATAATTTTACATAGTTTAAAAACTTTTGACGAACCTTTGACCAGAAATAATAATAAGTCATAAATATGGACATAAATATGGCTTATGAAGAATCAGAAGGAGACTATGAGTATGTATAGAAAGTTCAAGATTGCCACAAATATGTCCCTTGGGTCAATTATGGTACTTCTTTATGGCTGATGTAACATCAGATGGAGTAAACGACTATGTGTAGAAAGAAACAGCATAAGGAGTCAATGAGCATGTAAAGAATGTTCAAGATCGAGGACTCTTTTACTAGAAATATGTTCAGTTGGTAAATTATGGAGTACTCTCTGGCTGATGAAGCACTAAAGGAGTCAATGAGCATGTATAGAAAGTTCAAGTACATAGACTCGTTGGCCAGAAAAAAAAAAAAAAAAAAGAAGTCATTATAGACAACTAGTTGTCTGGCCGATGTACTATCTGAAGGAGTCTATAAGTGTGAATAGAAAGTTCAAGATCAAGGACTCTTCAGTCAGAAATATGTTCAACATGTTAAATCTGAACTACTTTATGGCTAAAGAAACAAAATAAGGCGTCACTGAGAATGTATAGAAAGTTCAAAATCGAGGACTCTTTTACCAGAAATATTTTCAGTAGGTCCATTATTGACTACTGTCTGGCTGATGAAACACTAAAAGGAGTCAATTAGCATGTACAAAATTTTCAAGTCAGAAATATGTTCAACATGTCAAATCTGGACTTCTGTATGGCTAAAGAAACAAAATAAGGCATCACTGAGAGAATGTATAGAAAGTTCAAGATCGAGAACTCTTTTACTTCAATAGTCAATATCTACAATTGTCTGGCCGTTGTACTATCTGAAAGAGTCTATAAGTATGAATAGAAAGTTCAAGATCGAGGACTCTTCGGTCAGAAATATGTTCATTATGTCAAATCAGAACTACTGCATGGCTGATGAAACACCAGAAAGAGTCTATGAGTATGTTTAAAAGGTTCAAGATCGAGGACTCTTTTGCCAGAAATATGTTTAATGGGTCAAATATGGACTGCTGTCTGGCTGATGAATCAGAAGTCAATGAAGATTGAGGAAGAAGATTATGAATAGAAAGTTCAAGTTCAAAGACTCTTCAGGTAGAAATATGTTCAGTGGGTCAATTATCTATATGGAGTCACTGAGAATCTATAGAAAGTTCAAGACAGAGGACTCTTTTACTATAAATATGTTCAGAGGGTCAATTATGGACTATTGTCTGCTTGTGAAACATCAGAAGGAGTCAATGAGCCTATATAGAAAGTTCAAGTTCAAGACTCTTTGGGCAGCAATATGTTCAGTAGGTCAATTATGGACTAATGTCTGGCTGATGAAACACTAAAAGGAGTCAATTAGCATGTACAGAATGTTCAAGTTCATGGACTTGTTGGCCAGAAATATGTTTAATAATTAATATGGACAATTGTCTGTCCGATGTAACTTTCTGAAAGAGTCTATAATTATGAATAGAAAGTTCAAGATCAAAATCTCTTTGGTCAGAAATATGTTCAACATGTCAAATCTGGACTACTGTATGGCTGAAGAAACATCAGAAGTAAATGATTATGTATAGAAAGTTCAAGTTCATAGACTCTTCGGGCAGAAAAATGTTCAGTAGGTCAATTGTGGACAATTATCTGGCTGATGAAACATCAGAAGGAGTATGTATAGAAAGAATAAGATCAAGGTCTCTTTGGCCAGAAATATGTTCAATTGATCAAATTTTGAAATACTATATTGCTGTTGTAAAATCAAGAGTCATTGAGTATGTATTGAAAAATGTTCATAGACTCATTGGTCAGAAATAGGTTTAATAGGTCATATTGATACAATACAATACAATAATGTTTTGCTATTGTAACATCAGAAGGAGTCAATGTATAGAGAAATCAAGATTATAAACCCATCGCTCAGAAATGAGTTTAGTAGTCAATTATGGATCATTTTTTGGCTGAAGTACTATCTGAAAGCGTCTATGAGTACGTATAGAAAGCTCAAGGACTCTTCCAGCCAGAAATATGTTCAAATGTCAAATATGGATAATAGCCTGGGTGATGAAAAATCAGAAGGAGATAGTAATTATGTATAGATAATTAAAGTTCTAGGTCTCTTTGGCCAGATATATGTTCAATGGGTAAAATTTGGACTAACAATATGGTTGATTTAACATCAAAAGTAGTCGATGACAATGCACATAAACATACCTTTTGACGACTCTTTTGGCCAGAAATATGTTCTCTTGGTCAAATATGGACTACTGTATGGTGGATGTAAAATCAAAAATAGTCTAGGAGAAGGAACAGTAAGTTAAACTTTGATGATTCTTTTGCCAGAAATATGTTCAGTAGGTCAATAACTGACTTCTGTCTCAATGATGAAACATCAGAACAAGCCTATGATTATGTATAGAACGATCAAGATCGAGGACACTTTGGTTATAGAAATGTTCAATAGGTCAAATTTGAACTATACTGTATGGCTGATGAAACATCAGAAGGATTGTAAAAGCAATTAGTCTCATGTCTCATGTCTAGAAATATGTTCAAAATATAAAATTTGAACTACTGTTCAAATACATTGGATAGCAGATAATTAATTAACAAGTCTACAAGTATGTTTAGAAAGTTCAAGATCGAGGACTCTACGGTCAGAAATATATTCAATGGGTCAAGTATGGACATCTTTCAGGCTGATGAAACATCAGAAGCTGTCAATGAGCATGTACAGAAAGGTCAAGATCAGGGACTCTTTAACCAGAAATATATTAGTAGGTCAAATATGGACTTTTGTATGGCTAACTTAAGAGAAGTCAATAAGCAGAGAAAGTTAACGTTCAGAGACTCTTTGGCCAAAAATGTGTTCAGTAGTTCAAATAGGAACCACTGTATGGCTGAATTAACATAATAAGAAACCATTTGAGGACCATTTGACCAGAAATAAGTTCAGTAGGTCAAATATGGAATTCTATATGTGGCTTATGAACCATCAGAAGGAGTCTAGGAGTGAGAATGCAAAGTTCAAGATTGAGGACTATTTTTTATCAGAAGGAGACTATAACTTTATATAGTTTGAAAAATTTTGAGGACACTTTGACCAGAAATAAGTTCAAAAGGATAGATATGGACATCTATATGGCTTATGAAGCATCAGAAGGAGTCTATGAGTATGTATAGAAAGCCCAAGATCGAGGACTCTTTGGCAAGAAATATGTTCCTTGGGTCAAATATGGAATTCGTATGTCTGACGTAACATCAGAAAGAGTCAACAAGTATATATGAAAAGGTCAAGTTTCGAGTACTCACTCCTTGGTCAGAAAAAAATTCGGTAGGTCAAATATGGACTTTTGTCAGGATGATATAACATCCGAAGATATCAGTCTGAATGTATAGTGTTAATCTTTTAGGACTCTTTGGCCAGAAATATGTTCAGTATAGGTCAAAAGGGGCCCTCTGTATAGCTGATTTATCATCAGAAGGAGACTATAACTTTATATAGTTTTAAAAAATTTTGAGGACACTTTGACCACAAATAAGTTCAAAAGGTCAGAAAGAGTCAACATCTATATGGACATCTATATGGCTTATGAAGCATCAGAAGGCGTCTATGAGTATGTATAGAAAGCCAAGATCAAGGACTCTTTGGCCAGAAATATGTTCAGGAGGTCAAAATGGGACCTCTTTATAGCTGATTTATCATCAAAAGGAGTCTATAACTTACTATAGTTTGAAAAAATGTGAGGACACTTTGACCACAAATAAGTTCAAAAGGTCAGATATGGACATCTATATGGCTTATATAGATGGACATCTATATGGCTTATATACATCAGAAGGAGGTCTATGAGTATGTATAGAAAGCCCAAGATCGAGGACTCTTTGGCCAGAAATATGTTCAAGAGGTCAAAAGGGGACCTCTGTATAGCTGATTTATCATCAAAAGGAGTCTTTAACTTTCTATAGTTTGAAAACTTTTGAGGACACTTTGACCACAAATAAGTTCAAAAGGTCAGATATGGACATCTATATGGCTTATGAAGCATCAGAAGGAGTCTATGAGTATGTATAGAAAGCCCAAGATCGAGGACTCCTTGGCCAGAAATATGTTCAGGAGGTCAAAAGGGGCCCTCTGTATAGCTGACTTATCATCAAAAGGAGTCTATAACTTTATATAGTTTGAAAAATTTTGAGGACACTTTGACCACAAATAAGTTCAAAAGGTCAGATATGGACATCTATATGGCTTATGAAGCATCAGAAGGAGTCTATGAGTATGTATAGAAAACGCAAGATCGAGGACTCTTTGGCCAGAAATATGTTCAGTCGGTCAAAAGGGGCCCTCTGTATAGCTGATGTATCATCAAAAGGAGTCTATAACTTACTATAGTTTGAAAAAATGTTAGGACACTTTGACCACAAATAAGTTCAAAAGGTCAGATATGGACATCTATATGGCTTATGAAGCATCAGAAAGAGTCTATGAGTATGTATAGAAAGCCCAAGATCAAGGACTCTTTGGCCAGAAATATGTTTAGGATGTCAAAAGGGGACCTCTGTATAGCTGATTTATCATCAAAAGGAGTCTATAACTTTATATAGTTTGAAAAAATGTTAGGACACTTTGACCACAAATAAGTTCAAAAGGTCAGATATGGACATCTATATGGCTTATGAAGCATCAGAAGGAGTCTATGAGTATGTATAGAAAGCCCAAGATCGAGGCCTCTTTGGCCAGAAATATGTTCTGGAGGTCAAAAGGGGACCTCTGTATAGCTGATTTATCATCAAAAGGAGTCTTTAACTTTCTATAGTTTGAAAACTTTTGAGGACACTTTGACCACAAATAAGGTCAAAAGGTCAGATATGGACATCTATATGGCTTATAAAGCACCAGAAGGAGTCTATGAGTATGTATAGAAAGCCCAAGATCAAGGACTCTTTGGCCAGAAATATGTTCAGTAGGTCAAAAGGGGCCCTCTGTATAGCTGATTTATCATCAAAAGGAGTCTATAATTTACTATAGTTTGAAAAAATGTTAGGACACTTTGACCACAAATAAGTTCAAAAGGTCAGATATAGACATCTATATGGCTTATGAAGCATCAGAAGGAGTCTATGAGTATGTATAGAAAGCCCAAGATCAAGGACATTTTGGCCAGAAATATGTTTAGGATGTCAAAAGGGGACCTCTGTATAGCTGATTTATCATCAAAAGGAGTCTATAACTTTATATAGTTTGAAAAATTTTGAGGACAATTTGACCACAAATAAGTTCAAAAGGTCAGATATGGACATCTATATGGCTTAAGAAGCACCAGAAGGAGTCTATGAGTATGTATAGAAAGCCCAAGATCAAGGACTCTTTGGCCAGAAATATGTTCAGTAGGTCAGAAGGGGCCCTCTGTATAGCTGATTTATCATCAAAAGGAGTCTATAACTTTCTATAGTTTGAAAAAATGTTAGGACATTTTGACCACAAATAAGTTCAAAAGGTCAGATATGGACATCTATATGGCTTATGAAGCATCAGAAGGAGTCTATGAGTATGTATAGAAAACGCAAGATCGAGGACTCTTTGGCCAGAAATATGTTTAGGATGTCAAAAGGGGACCTCTGTATAGCTGATTTATCATCAAAAGGAATCTATAACTTTATATAGTTTGAAAAATTTCGAGGACTGATTGACCACAAATAAGTTCAAAAAGGTCAGATATGGACATCTATATGGCTTATGAATCATCAGAAGGAATCTATGAGTATGTATAGAAAGCCCAAGATCGAGGACTCTTTGGCCAGAAATATGTTCAAGAGGTCAAATAGGGACCTCTGTACAGCTGATTTATCATCAAAAGGAGTCTATAACTTTCCATAGTTTGAAAAATTTTGAGGACACTTTGACCACAAATAAGTTCAAAAGGTCAGATATGGACATCTATATGGCTTATGAAGCATCAGAAGGAGTCTATGAGTATGTATAGAAAGCCCAAGATCGAGGACTCTTTGGCCAGAAATATGTTCAGGAGGTCAAAAGGGGACCTCTGTATAGCTGACTTATCATCAAAAGGAGTCTATAACTTTATATAGTTTGAAGTTTTTTTAGGACACTTTGACCACAAATAAGTTCAAAATGTCAGATATGGACATCTATATGGCTTATGAAGCACCAGAAGGAGTCTATGAGTATGTATAGAAAGCCCAAGATCAAGGACATTTTGGCCAGAAATATGTTTAGGATGTCAAAAGGGGACCTCTGTATAGCTGACTTATCATCAAAAGGAGTCTATAACTTTATATAGTTTGAAGTTTTTTTAGGACACTTTGACCACAAATAAGTTCAAAATGTCAGATATGGACATCTATATGGCTTATGAAGCATCAGAAGGAGTCTATGAGTATGTATAGAAAGCCCAAGATCAAGGACTCTTTGGCCAGAAATATGTTCAGTAGGTCAGAAGGGGCCCTCTGTATAGCTGATTTATCATCAAAAGGAGTCTATAACTTTATATAGTTTGAATTTTTTTTAGGACACTTTGACAAGAAATAAGTTCAAAAGGATAGATATGGATATCTATATGGCTAATGAAGCATCAGAAGGAGTCTATGAGTATGTATAGAAAGCCCAAGATAGAGGACTCTTTGGCCAGAAATATGTTCCTTGGGTTAAATATGGAATTCTGTATGTCAGAAAAAAATTCGGTGGGTCAAATATGGACTTTTGTCAGGACGATATAACATCCGAAGATATCAGTCTGAATGTATAGTGTTAATCTTTTAGGACTCTTTGGCCAGAAATAATTTCAGTAGGTCAAAAGGGGACCTCTGCATAGCTGATTTATCATCAGAAGGAGACTATAACTTTATATAGTTTGAAAAATTTTGAGGACACTTTGACAACAAATAAGTTCAAAAGGTCAGATATGGACATCTATATGGCTTATGAAGCACCAGAAGGAGTCTATGAGTATGTATAGAAAGCCCAAGATCAAGGACATTTTGGCCAGAAATATGTTTAGGATGTCAAAAGGGGACCTCTGTATAGCTGACTTATCATCAAAAGGAGTCTATAACTTTATATAGTTTGAAGTTTTTTTAGGACACTTTGACCACAAATAAGTTCAAAATGTCAGATATGGACATCTATATGGCTTATGAAGCATCAGAAGGAGTCTATGAGTATGTATAGAAAACGCAAGATCGAGGACTCTTTGGCCAGAAATATGTTCTGGAGGTCAAAAGGGGACCTCTGTATAGCTGATTTTTCATCAAAAGGAGTCTTTAACTTTCCATAGTTTGAAAACTTTTGAGGACACTTTGACAACAAATAAGTTCAAAAGGTCAGATATGGACATCTATATGGCTTATGAAGCACCAGAAGGAGTCTATGAGTATATATAGAAAGCCCAAGATCAAGGACATTTTGGCCAGAAATATGTTTAGGATGTCAAAAGGGGACCTCTGTATAGCTGATTTATCATCAAAAGGAGTCTATAACTTTATATAGTTTGAAAAAATTTGAGGACACTTTGACCACAAATAAGTTCAAAAGGTCAGATTTGGACATCTATATGGCTTATGAAGCACCAGAAGGAGTCTATGAGTATGTATAGAAAGCCCAAGATCAAGGACTCTTTGGACAGAAATATGTTCAGTAGGTCAAAAGGGGACCTCTGTATAGCTGATTTATCATCAAAAGGATTCTATAACTTTATATAGTTTGAATTTTTTTTAGGACACTTTGACCACAAATAAGTTCAAAAGGTCAGATATGGACATCTATATGGCTTATGAAGCACCAGAAGGAGTCTATGAGTATGTATAGAAATCCCAAGATCGAGGACTCTTTGGCCAGAAACATGTTCAGGAGGTCAGAAGGGGACCTCTGTATAGCTGATTTATCATCAAAAGGAGTCTATAACTTTATATAGTTTGAAAAAATGTTAGGACACTTTGACCACAAATAAGTTCAAAAGATATGGACATCTATATGGCTTATGAAGCACCAGAAGGAGTCTATGAGTATGTATTGAAAGCCCAAGATCAAGGACTCTTTGGACAGAAATATGTTCAGTAGGTCAAAAGGGGACCTCTGTATAGCTGATTTATCATCAAAAGGATTCTATAACTTTATATAGTTTGAATTTTTTTCAGGACACTTTGACCACAAATAAGTTCAAAAGGTCAGATATGGACATCTATATGGCTTATGAAGCATCAGAAGGAGTCAATGAGTATGTATAGAAAACGCAAGACCGAGGATTCTTTCGCCAGAAATACATTCAGTAGATCAAAAGGGGCCCTCTGTATAGCTGATTTATCATCAAAAGGAGTCTATAACTTACTATAGTTTGAAAAAATGTTAGGACACTTTGACCACAAATAAGTTCAAAAGGTCAGATATGGACATCTATATGGCTTATGAAGCATCAGAAGGAGTCTATGAGTATGTATAGAAAGCCCAAGATCAAGGACATTTTGGCCAGAAATATGTTTAGGATGTCAAAAGGGGACCTCTGTATAGCTGATTTATCATCAAAAGGAGTCTTTAACTTTCTATAGTTTGAAAACTTTTGAGGACACTTTGACCACAAATAAGTTCAAAAGGTCAGATATGGACATCTATATGGCTTATAAAGCACCAGAAGGAGTCTATGAGTATGTATAGAAAGCCCAAGATCAAGGACTCTTTGGCCAGAAATATGTTCAGTAGGTCAGAAGGGGCCCTCTGTATAGCTGATTTATCATCAAAAGGAGTCTATAACTTTCTGTAGTTTGAAAAAATGTTAGGACACTTTGACCACAAATAAGTTCAAAAGGTCAGATATGGACATCTATATGGCTTATGAAGCATCAGAAGGAGTCTATGAGTATGTATAGAAAACGCAAGACCGAGGATTCTTTCGCCAGAAATATGTTCAGTAGGTCAAAAGGGGCCCTCTGTATAGCTGATTTATCATCAAAAGGAGTCTATAACTTACTATAGTTTGAAAAAATGTTAGGACACTTTGACCACAAATAAGTTCAAAAGGTCAGATATGGACATCTATATGGCTTATAAAGCACCAGAAGGAGTCTATGAGTATGTATAGAAAGCCCAAGATCAAGGACTCTTTGGCCAGAAATATGTTCAGTAGGTCAAAAGGGGCCCTCTGTATAGCTGATTTATCATCAAAAGGAGTCTATAACTTACTATAGTTTGAAAAAATGTTAGGACACTTTGACCACAAATAAGTTCAAAAGGTCAGATATGGACATCTATATGGCTTATGAAGCATCAGAAGGAGTCTGTGAGTATGTATAGATAGCCCAAGATCGAGGACTCTTTGGCCAGGAATATGTTCTGTAGGTCAAAAGGGGACCTCTGTATAGCTGATTTATCATAAAAAGGAGTCTATAACTTTATACAGTTTGAAATTTTTTTAGGACACTTTGACAAGAAATAAGTTCAAAAGGATAGATATGGATATCTATATGGCTTATGAAGCATCAGAAGCAGTCTATGAGTATGTATAGAAAGCCCAAGATAGAGGACTCTTTGGCCAGAAATACGTTCCTTGGGTCAAATATGGAATTCTGTATGTCAGAAAAAAATTCGGTAGGTCAAATATGGACTTTTGTCAGGATGATATAACATCCGAAGATATCAGTCTGAATGTATAGTGTTAATCTTTTAGGACTTTTTGGCCAGAAATATTTTCAGTAGGTCAAAAGGGGACCTCTGTATAGCTGATTTATCATCAGAAGGAGACTATAACTTTATATAGTTTGAAAAATTTTGAGGACACTTTGACCAGAAATAAGTTCAAAAGGTCAGATATGGACATCTATATGGCTTATGAAGCATCAGAAGGAGTTGGACTATATGAATAGAAAGCCCAAGATCGAGGACTCTTTGGCCAAAAATATGTTCCTTGGGTCAAATATGGACTTCTTTATGGCTGACGTAACATCACAAAAAGTCAACGAGTTATAAATGGTAAGGTCAAGTTTCGAGTACTCCTTGGACAGAAAAAAATTCAGTGTCAAATTTGGACCTTTGTCAGGATGATATAACATCTTTAAGGACTCTTTGGCCAGAAATATGTTCAGCAGGTAAAAAGTGTATCTATGTATAGCTCATTCTTATAACATTATGTGCTTTGCACAAACGATCTAACGTTGAGCATCATTAAAGAAACATAGGTTATGCACTTCGTGCATTGCATTGCATTGCACACCAAAACTAACTCAATGCCATGTTCATTAGAGAGATAACATATGTGTTGTTGCTTTGCACAAACTGTCTAACGTTGTGCTTTGAAGAATAACATATAGTCTGTGCACTACTTGCATTGCATTGCACAACAGAACTACTCGATCCCATGTTCATTACAAAGATAACGTGTGTTGTTGCATTGCATTGCATTGCACACACGATCTAACGTTGTGCATTGAAGAATAACATAGGCTATGCACTTCTTGCATTGCATTGCATTGCACACCAGAACTAACTCATTCCCATGTTCATTAAAGAGATAACATATGTGTTGTTGCAATTGCATTGCACAAACGATCTAACGTTTTGCACTGAAGAATAACTTATTGGTTATGCATATTTCGCATTGCATTGCACACCAGAACTAAATCATTCCCATGTTCATTATAGAGATGATATCTGTGTTGATGCATTGCATTGCATATAATTGTATTGCACTAACGATCTATGCATTGCTTTGCACTGCATTGCATTGCTTTGCATTGCATTGCACTAAAGATCTAACGTTGTGCACAGAAGAATAACATATAGGTTATGCTCTTTTCGCAGTGCATTGCACACCAGAACAAAATCATTCCCAAGTTCATTATAGAGATGATGTGTGTTGTTGCATTGCATTGCATTGCATTGCATTGAATTGCATTGCACTAACGATCTAACGTTGTGCACTGAAGAATAACATATGTTATGCACTTTTTGCATTGCATTGCACACCAGAACTAAATCATTCCCATGTTCATTAAAGACATAACGTATGTTGTTGCATTGCATTGTATTGCATTGCATTTATTTGCATTGCTTTGCACTGCATTGCATTGCTCTAACGATCTAACGTTGTGCACTGAAGAATAACATATAGGTTATGCTCTTTACGCATTGCATTGCACACCAGAACAAAATCATTCCCAAGTTCATTATAGAGATGATATGTGTGTTGTTGCATTGCATTGCATTGCATTGCATTGCATTGCATTGCATTGAATTGCATTGCATTGCATTGCATTGCACTAACGATCTAACGTTGCGCACTGAAGAATAACATATATGTTATGCACTTTTCGCATTGCATTGCATTGCACACCAGAACTAAATCATTCCCATGTTCATTAAAGACATAACATGTGTTGTTGCATTGCATTGTATTACATTGCATTGATTTGCATTGCTTTGCACTGCATTGCATTGCATTGCATTGCATTGCATTGCATTGCATTGCATTGCATTGCATTGATTTGCATTGCTTTGCACTGCATTGCATTGCATTGCATTGCACTAACTATCTAACGTTGTGCACTGAAGAATAACATATGTTATGCACTTTTTGCATTGCATTGCACACCACAACTACCTCATTCCCATGTTGATTAAAAACATAACGTGTGTTGTTGCATTGCATTGCATTTCATTTATTTGCATTGCTTTGCACTGCATTGCATTGCATTGCATTGCATTGCATTGCATTGCACTAACGATCTAACGTTGTGCACTGAAGAATAACATATAGGTTATGCACGTATTGCATTGCATTGCACACCAGAACTAAATCAATCCCATGTTCATTAAAGACATAACGTGTGTTGTTGCATTAAATTGTATTGCATTGCTTTGCTTTGCATCATTGCTTTGCATTGCTTTGCATTGCTTTGCATTGCTTTGCATTGCTTTGCATTGCTTTGCATTGCTTTGCATTGCTTTGCATTGCATTGCTTCATTGCTTTGCATTGCTTTGCATTGCTTTGCATTGCTTTGCATTGCTTTGCATTGCTTTGCATTGCTTTGCATTGCTTTGCATTGCTTTGCATTGCATGGCATTGCTTTGCATTGCATTGCATTGCATTGCATTGCATTGCATTGCATTGCATGGCATTGCATTGCATTGCATGGCATGGCATTGCATTGCATGGCATTGCATGGCATTGCTTTGCACTGCATTGCATTGCACTAACGATCTAACTTTGTGCACGAAAGAATAACATAGGTTATGCACTTTTGCATTTCATTGCACACCAGACCTAAATCATTCCCATGTTCATTAAAGAGATAACGTTTGTTGGTGCATTGCATTGCATTGCACTTGCGATGTAACGTTGTGCACTCAAGAATAACATATAGGTTATGCACTTTTTGCATTGCATTATATTGCACACTAGAACTTATCCATTCCCATGTTTATTAAAGAGATGGTATGTGTGTTGTTGCATTGCATTGCACTAACGATCTAACGTTGTGCACTGAAGAATAACATATAGGTTATGCACTTTTCGCATTGCATTGCATTGCATACCAGACTACTAAATCATTCCCATGTTCATTAAAGAGATAACGTGTGTTTGTTGCAATTGCATTGCATTGCTTCATTGCTTTGCATTGCTTTGCATTGCTTCGCATTGCTTCGCATTGCTTCGCATTGCTTTGCATTGCATTGCACTAACGATCTAACGTTGTGCACTGAAGAATAACATATAGGTTATGCTCTTTTCGCATTGCATTGCACACCAGAACAAAATCATTCCCAAGTTCATTATAGAGATGATATGTGTGTTGTTAAGTTCTAGTGTGCATTGCATTGCATTGCATTAGCGATGTAACGTTGTGCACTCAAGAATAACATATGCACTTTTTGCATTGCATTGCACACTAGAACTTATCCATTCCCATGTTCATTAAAGAGATGGTATGTGTTGTTGCATTGCATTGCACTAACGATCTAACGTTGTGCACTGAAGAATAACATATAGGTTATGCACTTTTCGCATTGCATTGCATTGCATACCAGACTTCTAAATCATTCCCATGTTCATTAAAGAGATAACGTGTGTTGTTGCAATTGCATTGCATTTTATTGCACAAACGATCTAACGTTGTGCACTGAAGAAAAACATATAGGTTATGCACTTTTTGCATTGCATTGCATTGCACATCAGAACTTAATCATTCCCATGTTCATTATAGAGATAATGTTTGTTGTTGCATTGCATTGCATTGCACAAACGATCTAACGTTGTGCTCTGAAGAATAACATATAGGTTATGCACTTTTCGCATTGAATTGCACACCAGAAATAAATCATTCCCATGTTCTTTAAAGAGATGATATGTGTCTTGTTGCATTGCATTACACTAGCGATGTAACGTTGTGCACTGAAGAATAACATATAGGTTATGCACTTTTCGCATTGCATTGCATACCACTCTACTAAATCATTCCCATGTTCATTAAAGAGATAACGTGTGTTGTTGCAATTGCATTGCATTGCATTTTATTGCACAAACGATCTAACGTTGTGCACTGAAGAAAAACATATAGGTTATGCACTTTTTGCATTGCATTGCATTGCACATCAGAACTAAATCGTACCCATGTTCATTAAAGAGATAATGTTTGTTGTTGCATTGCATTTCATTGCACAAACGATCTAACGTTGTGCTCTGAAGAATAACATATAGGTTATGCACTTTTCGCATTGCATTGCACATCAGAAATAAATCATTCCCATGTTCTTTAAAGAGATGATATGTGTGTTGTTGCATTGCATTACACTAGCGATGTAACGTTGTGCACTGAAGAATAACATATAGGTTATGCACTTTTTGCATTGTATTGCATTGCACACTAGAACTTAACCATTCCTATGTTCATTAAAGAGATGGTATGTGTGTTGTTGCATTGCATTGCACTAACGATCTAACGTTGTGCACTGAAGAATAACATATAGGTTATACACTTTTTGCAGTGAATTACACACCAGAAGTAACTCATTCCCAAACTACATTGCGTTTTGCTTTGAGAAAATACAATATGTGCTATTGCATTGCATTTCACACAAGATCAAACTTTGTGCATTGAAGAATAACATATAAGCTATGAGTGCATCACAAACATACAATAACTATCTCAACTATCTACATTCCACTGCATAAAATATCTAACTGATATAGTTAGATATAATAATAATAATACATTCAACGCTAATTCTTAGATCGTTTGTGCAATGCAACACTCATGTTATGTTTTCGTTGCACATGAGGATTAAGTAGTTTATATTCTATGCATTGTAATGCAAGAGGTAAATGCAATAATTTCCCTTAAAATAATAAATGAATAAGTTAGTTATTGTGCAATGCCAATGCACATATGTCATGTGTCAAATCAGGCCTACAGAGGTCCCTCTTGTCTTATATAACATCACAAGAAGTCAGTCTTGTATGTTTAGTAAGCCAGACAGTAGTCCATATTTGACTGACTGAACATATTTTTGGCAAAAGAGTCCTCAAAAGGTATTTTGTGTATATTATAAACTTATAGACTCCTTCTGATGTTAAATCAGCCATATAGAGGTGCATATTTGACCTATTGAACTTATTTCTGGTCAAAGGGTCCTCAAAGGTTTTTAAACAAACTTATAGACTCCTTCTGATGTTACATCACCCATAAAAAAAAAGTACATTTTTGACCTACTAAACTACTTAACTTACTATAGGTACATATTGACTTCTCGTGATGTTAACTCAGGCAAGGAGTAGTCGATATTTGACCGATTGAACACATTTTTGGCCAAAGAGGCCTCGAAATGTTTTTGTTTTTTTACTCATAAATTTATAGACTCCTTCTGATGTTAAATCAGCCATATTTCAACTACTGGGAAAAAGAGTACTCGATCTTGAACTTTCTGTACATACTCTAGACATCTTCTGATGCTTCATAAGCCATTTAGAAGTCCATATCTGACCTGTTAAACTTATTTCTGGTCAATGGGTCCTTAAAAGGTTTTAAATATATATAATCTTATATAATATAAAATACTTAAGCTATATAATCTTATAGACTAATTCTGATGTTAAATCAGCCATACAGAGGTCACTTTTTTTACCTACTAAACATAATTCGGGCCAAAGAGTACTCAAACTTGAACTTTCTATACATACTTGTTGACTCCTTCTGATGTTACGTCAGCCATGTCCATCAGTCCATATGTGACACAAGGAACATATTTCTAATATATAATACTTAAGCTATATAAAGTTATAGACTCCTTCTGATAATAAATCAGCTATACAAAGGTCACATTTTGACCTTCTGAACATATTTCAGGCCAAAGAGTGTCTTGCTATACTACAGATTGACTTCTTGTGATGTTATATTAACCAGCCAGTGGTCTATTTTTGACCTACTGTACATATTTATGGCCAGAGTCCGTGAACATCAACTCACTATACATATAGACTGACTTCTCGTAATGTAAAATCAGGCAGACAGTAGTCCATATTTGACTGATTGAAAAAAAATTTGACCAAAGAGTTCTCAAAAGGATTTTGTCTAAATGTATAAACTCCTTCTGATGTTAAATCAGCCATACAGAAGTCCATATTTGACCTTCTGAACATATTTCTGGCCAGAGACCTTGAACATTTACCTTACTATTTATATTTCTCCTACCATAAAGACTTCTCGTGATGTTATGTCAGCCAGACTGTAGCCATATTTGACTGATTTAACATGTTTTTGGCCAAAGAATCCTCAAAATGTTTTTTACTCTTATAAAACTCATATTCTGATGTTAAATCGGCCATACAGAAGTCCATATTTGACCCAAGGAATATATTTTTGGCCATAGAGTTCTCGATCTTGACCTTTCTATACATACTCATAGACTCCTTCTAATGTTACATAAGCCATATAGATATCCATATCTGACCTTTTGAACTTATTTCTGGTCATCAAAAGTTTTTAAACTATATAAAGTTATAGACTCTTTCTGATGATAAATCAGCTATTCCTTTTGACCTACTGAACATATTTCTGGCCAAAGAGTCCTAAATGATTAACACTATACATTCAGATTGATATCTTCGGATGTTATATCTTCCTGAAAAAAGTCCATATTTGACATACTGAATTTTCTTCTGGCCAAGGAGTACTCGAAACTTGACCTTTCCATACAGACTTGTTGACTCTTTCTGATGTTACGTCAGACATACAGAATTCCATATTTGACCCAAGGAACATATTTCTTGCCAAAGAGTCCTCGATCTTGGGCTTTCTATACATACTCATAGACTCCTTCTGATGCTTCATAAGCCATATAGATGTCCATATCTGACCTTTTGAACTTATTTCTGGTCAAAGTGTCCTAAAAAAAATTCAAACTATATAAAGTTATAGACTCCTTTTGATGATAAGTCAGCTATACAGAGGTCCCCTTTTGAACTACTGAACATATTTCTGGCCAAAGAGTCCTCGATCTTATGCTTTCTATACATACTCATAGACTCCTTCTGGTGCTTCATAAGCCATATAGATGTCCATATCTGCCATTTTGAACTTATTTGTGGTCAAAGTGTCCTAACATTTTTTCAAACTATAGAAAGTTATAGACTCCTTTTGATGATAAATCACCTAT
Source organism: Rutilus rutilus (assembly GCF_951802725.1). Taxonomy (NCBI): domain Eukaryota; kingdom Metazoa; phylum Chordata; class Actinopteri; order Cypriniformes; family Leuciscidae; genus Rutilus; species Rutilus rutilus. Next base: position 30,438,147 of record NC_140215.1, on the reverse strand, counting down.
ACAGAGGGCCCCTTTTGAACTACTGAACATATTTCTGGCCAAAGAGTCCTCGATCTTATGCTCTCTATACATACTCATAGACTCCTTCTGATGCCTCATAAGCCATGTAGATATCCATATCTGACCTTTTGAACTTATTTGTGGTCAAAGTTTCCTAAAAAAAATTCAAACTATATAAAGTTATAGACTCCTTTTGATGATAAATCAGCTATACAGAGGTCCCCTTTTGACCTACTGAACATATTTCTGGCCAAAGAGTCCTTGATCTTGGGGCTTTCTATACATACTCATAGACTCCTTCTGATGCTTCATAAGCCATATAGATGTCCATATTTTACCTTTTGAACTTATTTGTGGTCAAAGTGTCATGAAAAAATTCAAACTATATAAAGTTATAGACTCCTTTTGATGATAAATCAGCTATACAGAGGTCCCCTTTTGAACTACTGAACATATTTCTGGCCAAAGAGTCCTCGATCTTATGCTTTCTATATATACTCATAGACTCCTTCTGACGCCTCATAAGCCATATAGATGTCCATATCAGACCTTTTGAACTTATTTGTGGTCAAAGTATCCTAAAAAAAATTTAAACTATATAAAGTTATAGACTAATTTTGATGATAAATCAGCTATACAGAGGTCCCCTTTTGACCTACTGAATATATTTCTGGCCAAAGAGTCCTTGATCTTGGGGCTTTCTATACATACTCATTAGACTCCTTCTGATGCTTCATAAGCCATATAGATGTCCATATCTGACCTTTTGAACTTATTTGTGGACAAAGTGTCTTAAAAAAAATTCTAACTATATAAAGTTATAGACTCCTTTTGATGATGTCACCTATACAGAGGTCCCCTTCTGACCTCCTGAACAGGTTTCTGGCCAAAGAGTCCTCGATCTTGGGATTTCTATACATACTCATAGACTCCTTCTGGTGCTTCATAAGCCATATAGATGTCCATATCTGACCTTTTGAACTTATTTGTGGTCAAAGTGTCCTAAAAAAAATTCAAACTATATAAAGTTATAGACTCGTTTTGATGATAAATCAGCTATACAGAGGTCCCCTTTTGACCTACTGAACATATTTCTGGCCAAACAGTCCTTGATCTTGGGGCTTTCTATACATACTCATAGACTCCTTGTGATGCTTCATAAGCCATATAGATGTCCATATCTGACCTTTTGAACTTATTTCTGGTCAAAGTGTGCTAACATTTTTTCAAACTATATAAAGTTATAGACTTCTTTTGATGATAAATCAGCTATACAGAGGGCCCCTTTTGATCTACTGAACATGTTTCTGGCCAAAGAGTCCTCAATCTTGGGCTTTCTATACATACTCATAGATTCCTTCTGATGCTTCATAAGCCATATATAGATGTCCATATCTGACCTTTTGAACTTATTTGTGGTCAAAGTGTCATAAAAAAATTCAAACTATATAAAGTTATAGACTCCTTTTGATGATAAATCAGCTATACAGAGGTCCCCTTTTGACCTAGTGAACATATTTCTGGCCAAAGAGTCCTTGATCTTGGGGCTTTCTATACATACTCATAGACTCCTTGTGAACACATCTACTGAACATTGAGTCCTCAATCTTGGGCTTTCTATACATACTCATAGATTCCTTCTGATGCTTCATAAGCCATATATAGATGTCCATATCTGACCTTTTGAACTTATTTGTGGTCAAAGTGTCATAAAAAAATTCAAACTATATAAAGTTATAGACTCCTTTTGATGATAAATCAGCTATTCAGAGGTCCCCTTTTGACCTCCTGAACATGTTTCTGGCCAAAGAGTCCTCGATATTGGGATTTCTATACATACTCATAGACTCCTTCTGGTGCTTCATAAGCCATATAGATGTCCATATCTGACCTTTTGAACTTATTTGTGGTCAAAGTGTCCTAAAAAAAATTCAAACTATATAAAGTTATAGACTCGTTTTGATGATAAATCAGCTATACAGAGGTCCCCTTTTGACCTACTGAACATATTTCTGGCCAAACAGTCCTTGATCTTGGGGCTTTCTATACATACTCATAGACTCCTTGTGATGCTTCATAAGCCATATAGATGTCCATATCTGACCTTTTGAACTTATTTCTGGTCAAAGTGTCCTAACATTTTTTCAAACTATAGAAAGTTATAGACTCCTTTTGATGATAAATCAGCTATACAGAGGGCCCCTTTTTAACTGCTGAACATATTTCTGGCCAAAGAGTCCTCGATCTTATACTTTCTATACATACTTATAGACTCCTTCTGGTGCTTCATAAGCCATATAAGATGTCCTTATCTGACCTTTTGAACTTATTTGTGGTCAAAGTGTCCTAACATTTTTTCAAACTATATAAAGTTATAGACTCGTTTTGATGATAAATCAGCTATACAGAGGTCCCCTTCTGACCTCCTGAACATGTTTCTGGCCAAAGAGTCCTTGATGTTATGCTTTCTATACATACTCATAGATTCCTTCTGATGCTTCATAAGCCATATAGATGTCCATATCTGAACTTTTGAATTTATTTGTGGTCAAAGTGTGCTAACATTTTTTCAAACTATATAAAGTTATAGACTTCTTTTGATGATAAATCAGCTATACAGAGGGCCCCTTTTGATCTACTGAACATGTTTCTGGCCAAAGAGTCCTCAATCTTGGGCTTTCTATACATACTCATAGATTCCTTCTGATGCTTCATAAGCCATATAGATGTCCATATCTGACCTTTTGAACTTATTTGTTGTCAAAGTGTCATAAAAAAATTCAAACTATATAAAGTTATAGACTCCTTTTGATGATAAATCAGCTATTCAGAGGTCCCCTTTTGACCTCCTGAACATGTTTCTGGCCAAAGAGTCCTCGATATTGTGATTTCTATACATACTCATAGACTCCTTCTGGTGCTTCATAAGCCATATAGATGTCCATATCTGACATTTTAAACTTATTTGTGGTCAAAGTGTCCTAAAAAAAAATTCAAACTATATAAATTTATAGACTCCTTTTGATGATAAATCAGCTATACAGAGGTCCCCTTTTGACCTACTGAACATATTTCTGGCCAAAGAGTCCTCGATATTGGGATTTCTATACATACTCATAGACTCCTTCTGGTGCTTCATAAGCCACATACATGTCCATATCTGACCTTTTGAACTTATTTGTGGTCAAAGTATAATAAAAAAAATCCAAACTATATAAAGTTATAGACTCCTTTTGATGATAAATCAGCTATACAGAGGTCCCCTTTTGACCTAGTGAACATATTTCTGGCCAAAGAGTCCTTGATCTTGGGGCTTTCTATACATACTCATAGACTCCTTGTGAACACATCTACTGAACATTGAGTCCTCAATCTTGGGCTTTCTATACATACTCATAGATTCCTTCTGATGCTTCATAAGCCATATATAGATGTCCATATCTGACCTTTTGAACTTATTTGTGGTCAAAGTGTCATAAAAAAAATTCAAACTATATAAAGTTATAGACTCCTTTTGATGATAAATCAGCTATTCAGAGGTCCCCTTTTGACCTCCTGAACATGTTTCTGGCCAAAGAGTCCTCGATATTGGGATTTCTATACATACTCATAGACTCCTTCTGGTGCTTCATAAGCCATATAGATGTCCATATCTGACCTTTTGAACTTATTTGTGGTCAAAGTATAATAAAAAAATCCAAACTATATAAAGTTATAGACTCCTTTTGATGATAAATCAGCTATACAGAGGTCCCCTTTTGACCTACTGAACATATTTCTGGCCAAAGAGTCCTTGATCTTGGGGCTTTCTATACATACCCATAGACTCCTTCTGATGCTTCATAAGCCATATAGATGTCCATATCTGACCTTTTGAACTTATTTGTGGTCAAAGTGTCCTAAAAAAAATTCAAACTATATAAAGTTATAGACTCCTTTTGATGATAAGTCAGCTATACAGAGGTCCCCTTCTGACCTCCTGAACATGTTTCTGGCCACAGAGTCCTCGATCTTGGGATTTCTATACATACTCATAGAGTCCTTGTGATGCTTCATAAGCCATATAGATGTCCATATCTGACCTGTTGAACTTATTTGTGTTCAGTGTCCTAAAAAAAAATTCAAACTATATAAAGTTATAGACTCGTTTTTAATGATAAATCAGCTATAAAGAGGTCCCTTTTGACCTACTGAACATATTTCTGGCCAAAGAGTCCTCGATCTTGGGATTTCTATACATACTCATAGACACCTTCTGATGCTTCATAAGCCATATAGATGTCCATATCTGACCTTTTGAACTTATTTGTGGTCAAAGTGTCCTAACATTTTTTCAAACTATAGAAAGTTATAGACTCCTTTTGATGATAAATCAGCTATACAGAGGGCCCCTTTTTAACTGCTGAACATATTTCTGGCCAAAGAGTCCTCGATCTTATACTTTCTATACATACTTATAGACTCCTTCTGGTGCTTCATAAGCCATATAAGATGTCCTTATCTGACCTTTTGAACTTATTTGTGGTCAAATTGTCCTAACATTTTTTCAAACTATATAAAGTTATAGACTCGTTTTGATGATAAATCAGCTATACAGAGGGCCCCTTTTTAACTGCTGAACATATTTCTGGCCAAAGAGTCCTCGATCTTATACTTTCTATACATACTTATAGACTCCTTCTGGTGCTTCATAAGCCATATAAGATGTCCTTATCTGACCTTTTGAACTTATTTGTGGTCAAAGTGTCCTAACATTTTTTCAAACTATATAAAGTTATAGACTCGTTTTGATGATAAATCAGCTATACAGAGGTCCCCTTTTGACCTCCTGAACATGTTTCTGGCCAAAGAGTCCTCGATATTGGGATTTCTATACATACTCATAGACTCCTTCTGGTGCTTCATAAGCCATATAGATGTCCATATTTGACCTTTTGAACTTATTTGTGGTCAAAGTATAATAAAAAAATCCAAACTATATAAAGTTATAGACTCCTTTTGATGATAAATCAGCTATACAGAGGTCCCCTTTTGACCTACTGAACATATTTCTGGCCAAAGAGTCCTTGATCTTGGGGCTTTCTATACATACCCATAGACTCCTTCTGATGCTTCATAAGCCATATAGATGTCCATATCTGACCTTTTGAACTTATTTGTGGTCAAAGTGTCCTAAAAAAAATTCAAACTATATAAAGTTATAGACTCCTTTTGATGATAAGTCAGCTATACAGAGGTCCCCTTCTGACCTCCTGAACATGTTTCTGGCCACAGAGTCCTCGATCTTGGGATTTCTATACATACTCATAGAGTCCTTGTGATGCTTCATAAGCCATATAGATGTCCATATCTGACCTGTTGAACTTATTTGTGTTCAGTGTCCTAAAAAAAATTCAAACTATATAAAGTTATAGACTCGTTTTTAATGATAAATCAGCTATAAAGAGGTCCCCTTTTGACCTACTGAACATATTTCTGGCCAAAGAGTCCTCGATCTTGGGATTTCTATACATACTCATAGACTCCTTCTGATGCTTCATAAGCCATATAGATGTCCATATCTGACCTTTTGAACTTATTTGTGGTCAAAGTGTCCTAACATTTTTTCAAACTATAGAAAGTTATAGACTCCTTTTGATGATAAATCAGCTATACAGAGGGCCCCTTTTGACCTACTGAACATATTTCTGGCCAAACAGTCCTTGATCTTGGGGCTTTCTTTACATACTCATAGACTCCTTGTGATGCTTCATAAGCTATATAGATGTCCATATCTGACCTTTTGAACTAATTTGTGGTCAAAGTGTCCTAAAAAAAATTCAAACTATATAAAGTTATAGACTCCTTTTGATGATAAATCAGCTATACAGAGGTCCCCTTCTGACCTCCTGAACATGTTTCTGGCCAAAGAGTCCTTGATGTTATGCTTTCTATACATACTCATAGATTCCTTCTGATGCTTCATAAGCCATATAGATGTCCATATCTGAACTTTTGAATTTATTTGTGGTCAAAGTGTGCTAACATTTTTTCAAACTATATAAAGTTATAGACTTCTTTTGATGATAAATCAGCTATACAGAGGGCCCCTTTTGATCTACTGAACATGTTTCTGGCCAAAGAGTCCTCAATCTTGGGCTTTCTATACATACTCATAGATTCCTTCTGATGCTTCATAAGCCATATAGATGTCCATATCTGACCTTTTGAACTTATTTGTTGTCAAAGTGTCATAAAAAAATTCAAACTATATAAAGTTATAGACTCGTTTTGATGATAAATCAGCTATACAGAGGTCCCCTTTTGACCTCCTGAACATGTTTCTGGCCAAAGAGTCCTCGATATTGGGATTTCTATACATACTCATAGACTCCTTCTGGTGCTTCATAAGCCATATAGATGTCCATATCTGACCTTTTGAACTTATTTGTGGTCAAAGTATAATAAAAAAATCCAAACTATATAAAGTTATAGACTCCTTTTGATGATAAATCAGCTATACAGAGGTCCCCTTTTGACCTACTGAACATATTTCTGGCCAAAGAGTCCTTGATCTTGGGGCTTTCTATACATACCCATAGACTCCTTCTGATGCTGCATAAGCCATATAGATGTCCATATCTGACCTTTTGAACTTATTTGTGATCAAAGTGTCCTAAAAAAAATTCTAACTATATAAAGTTATAGACTCCTTTTGATGATGTCACCTATACAGAGGTCCCCTTCTGACCTCCTGAACATGTTTCTGGCCAAAGAGTCCTCGATCTTGGGATTTCTATACATACTCATAGACTCCTTCTGGTGCTTCATAAGCCATATAGATGTCCATATCTGACCTTTTGAACTTATTTGTGGTCAAAGTGTCATAAAAAAATTCAAACTATATAAAGTTATAGACTCCTTTTGATGATAAATCAGCTATTCAGAGGTCCCCTTTTGACCTCCTGAACATGTTTCTGGCCAAAGAGTCCTCGATATTGGGATTTCTATACATACTCATAGACTCCTTCTGGTGCTTCATAAGCCATATAGATGTCCATATCTGACATTTTGAACTTATTTGTGGTCAAAGTGTCCTAAAAAAAATTCAAACTATATAAAGTTATAGACTCCTTTTAATGATAAATCAGCTATACAGAGGTCCCCTTTTGACCTACTGAACATATTTCTGGCCAAAGAGTCCTCGATCTTGGGGCTTTCTATACATACTCATAGACTCCTTGTGATGCTTCATAAGCCATATAGATGTCCATATCTGACCTTTTGAACTAATTTGTGGTCAAAGTGTCATAAAAAAAATTCAAACTATATAAAGTTATAGACTCCTTTTGATGATAAATCAGCTATTCAGAGGTCCCCTTTTGACCTCCTGAACATGTTTCTGGCCAAAGAGTCCTTGATATTGGGATTTCTATACATACTCATAGACTCCTTCTGGTGCTTCATTAGCCATATAGATTTCCATGGCTGACCTTTTGAACTTATTTGTGGTCAAAGTGTCCTAACATTTTTTCAAACTATAGAAAGTTATAGACTCCTTTTGATGATAAATCAGCTATACAGAGGGCCCCTTATTAACTGCTGAACATATTTCTGGCCAAAGAGTCCTCGATCTTATACTTTCTATACATACTTATAGACTCCTTCTGGTGCTTCATAAGCCATATAAGATGTCCTTATCTGACCTTTTGAACTTATTTGTGGTCAAAGTGTCCTAACATTTTTTCAAACTATAGAAAGGTATAGACTCCTTTTGATGATAAATCAGCTATACAGAGGGCCCCTTTTGAACTACTGAACATATTTCTGGCCAAAGAGTCCTCGATCTTATGCTGTCTACTCTATACATACTCATAGACTCCTTCTGATGCCTCATAAGCCATATCGATGTCCATATCTGACCTTTTGAACTTATTTGTGGTCAAAGTGTCATAAAAAAATTCAAACTATATAAAGTTATAGACTCCTTTTGATGATAAGTCAGCTATACAGAGGTCCCCTTTTGACCTCCTGAACATGTTTCTGGCCAAAGAGTCCTCGATATTGGGATTTCTATACATACTCATAGACTCCTTCTGGTGCTTCATTAGCCATATAGATGTCCATATCTGACCTTTTGAACTTATTTGTGGTCAAAGTGTCCTAACATTTTTTCAAACTATAGAAAGTTATAGACTCCTTTTGATGATAAATCAGCTATACAGAGGGCCCCTTTTTAACTGCTGAACATATTTCTGGCCAAAGAGTCCTCGATCTTATACTTTCTATACATACTTATAGACTCCTTCTGGTGCTTCATAAGCCATATAAGATGTCCTTATCTGACCTTTTGAGCTTATTTGTGGTCAAAGTGTCCTAACATTTTTTCAAACTATAGAAAGGTATAGACTCCTTTTGACGATAAATCAGCTATACAGAGGGCCCCTTTTGAACTACTGAACATATTTCTGGCCAAAGAGTCCTCGATCTTATGCTGTCTATACATACTCATAGACTCCTTCTGATGCCTCATAAGCCATATCGATGTCCATATCTGACCTTTTGAACTTATTTGTGGTCAAAGTGTCATAAAAAAATTCAAACTATATAAAGTTATAGACTCCTTTTGATGATAAGTCAGCTATACAGAGGTCCCCTTTTGACCTCCTGAACATGTTTCTGGCCAAAGAGTCCTCGATATTGGGATTTCTATACATACTCATAGACTCCTTCTGGTGCTTCATAAGCCATATAGATGTCCATATCTGACATTTTGAACTTATTTGTGGTCAAAGTGTCCTAAAAAAAAATTCAAACTATATAAAGTTATAGACTCCTTTTGATGATAAATCAGCTATACAGAGGTCCCCTTTTGAACTACTGAACATATTTCTTATAAATTATATATATATTATATATTATATAAATTATATAGATCAAGGACTCTTTGGCCAGAAATATGTTCAGTAGGTCAAAAGGGGCCCTCTGTATAGCTGATTTATTATCAAAAGGAGTCTATAACTTACAATAGTTTGAAAAAATGTTAGGACACTTTGACCACAAATAAGTTCAAAAGGTCAGATATGGAAATCTATATGGCTTATGAAGCATCACAAGGAGTCTATAAGTATGTATAGAAATCCCAAGATCGAGGACTCTTTGGCCAGAAATATGTTCAGGAGGTCAAAAGGGGACCTCTGTATAGCTGATTTATCATCAAAAGGAGACTATAACTTTCTATAGGTTGAAAAAATGTTAGGACACTTTGACCACAAATAAGTTCAAAAGGTCAGATATGGAAATCTATATGGCTTATGAAGCATCAGAAGGAGTCTATGAGTATGTATAGAAAGCCCAAGATCGAGGACTCTTTGGCCAGAAATATGTTCTGGAGGTCAAAAGGGGACCTCTGTATAGCTGATTTATCATCAAAAGGAGTCTTTAACTTTCTATAGTTTGAAAACTTTTGAGGACACTTTGACTACAAATAAGTTCAAAAGGTCAGATATGGACATCTATATGGCTTATAAAGCACCAGAAGGAGTCTATGAGTATGTATAGAAAACGCAAGACCGAGGACTCTTTCGCCAGAAATATGTTCAGTAGGTCAAAAGGGGCCCTCTGTATAGCTGATTTATCATCAAAAGGAGTCTATAACTTACTATAGTTTGAAAAAATGTTAGGACACTTTGACCACAAATAAGTTCAAAAGGTCAGATATGGACATCTATATGGCTTATGAAGCATCAGAAGGAGTCTATGAGTATGTATAGAAAGCCCAAGATCAAGGACATTTTGGCCAGAAATATGTTTAGGATGTCAAAAGGGGACCTCTGTATAGCTGATTTATCATCAAAAGGAGTCTATAACTTTATATAGTTTGAAAAATTTTGAGGACACTTTGACCACAAATAAGTTCAAAAGGTCAGATATGGACATCTATATGGCTTAAGAAGCATAAGAAGGAGTCGATGAGTATGTATAGAAAGCCCAAGATCAAGGACTCTTTGGCCAGAAATATGTTCTGGAGGTCAAAAGGGGACCTCTAGCTGATTTATCATCAAAAGGAGTCTATAACTTTCTATAGTTTGAAAAAATGTTAGGACACTTTGACCACAAATAAGTTCAAAAGGTCAGATATGGACATCTATATGGCTTATGAAGCATCAGAAGGAGTCTATGAGTATGTATAGAAAGCCCAAGATCGAGGACTCTTTGGCCAGAAATATGTTCAGTAGGTCAAAAGGGGACCTCTGTATAGCTGATTTATCATCAAAAGGATTCTATAACTTAAATAGTTTGAATTTTTTTTAAGACACTTTGACCACAAATAAGTTCAAAAGGTCAGATATGGAAATCTATATGGCTTATGAAGCATCAGAAGGAGTCTATGAGTATGTATAGAAAGCCCAAGATCGAGGCCTCTTTGGCCAGAAATATGTTCTGGAGGTCAAAAGGGGACCTCTGTATAGCTGATTTATCATCAAAAGGAGTCTTTAACTTTCTATAGTTTGAAAACTTTTGAGGACACTTTGACCACAAATAAGTTCAAAAGGTCAGATATGGACATCTATATGGCTTATAAAGCACCAGAAGGAGTCTATGAGTATGTATAGAAAGCCCAAGATCAAGGACTCTTTGGCCAGAAATATGTTCAGTAGGTCAGAAGGGGCCCTCTGTATAGCTGATTTATCATCAAAAGGAGTCTATAACTTTCTATAGTTTGAAAAAATGTTAGGACACTTTGACCACAAATAAGTTCAAAAGGTCAGATATGGACATCTATATGGCTTATGAAGCATCAGAAGGAGTCTATGAGTATGTATAGAAAACGCAAGACCGAGGATTCTTTCGCCAGAAATATGTTCAGTAGGTCAAAAGGGGCCCTCTGTATAGCTGATTTATCATCAAAAGGAGCAACTTACTATAGTTTGAAAAAATGTTAGGACACTTTGACCACAAATAAGTTCAAAAGGTCAGATATGGACATCTATATGGCTTATGAAGCATCAGAAGGAGTCTATGAGTATGTATAGAAAGCCCCAAGATCAAGGACTCTTTGGCCAGAAATATGTTCAGTAGGTCATAAGGGGACCTCTGTATAGCTGATTTTTCATCAAAAGGAGTCTATAACTTTATATAGTTTGAATTTTTTTTAGGAAACTTTGACCACAAATAAGTTCAAAAGGTCAGATATGGACATCTATATGGCTTATGAGGCATCAGAAGGAGTCTATGAGTATGTATAGACAGCATAAGATCGAGGACTCTTTGGCCAGAAATATGTTCAGTAGGTCAAAAGGGGACCTCTGTATAGCTGATTTTTCATCAAAAGGAGTCTATAACTTTATATAGTTTGAATTTTTTTTAGGAAACTTTGACCACAAATAAGTTCAAAAGGTCAGATATGGACATCTATATGGCTTATGAGGCATCAGAAGGTGTCTATGAGTATGTATAGACAGCATAAGATCGAGGACTCTTTGGCCAGAAATATGTTCAGTAGTTCAAAAGGGGCCCTCTGTATAGCTGATTTATCATCAAAAGGAGTCTATACCTTTCTATAGTTTGAAAAAATGTTAGGACACTTTGACCACAAATAAGTTCAAAAGGTCAGATAAGGACATCTTATATGGCCTATGAAGCACCAGAAGGAGTCTATGAGTATGTATAGAAAGTATAAGATCGAGGACTCTTTGGCCAGAAATATGTTCAGTAGTTAAAAAGGGGCCCTCTGTATAGCTGATTTATCATCAAAAGGAGTCTATAACTTTCTATAGTTTGAAAAAATGTTAGGACACTTTGACCACAAATAAGTTCAAAAGGTCAGATATGGACATCTATATGGCTTATGAAGCACGAGAAGGAGTCTATGAGTATGTATAGAAATCCCAATATCGAGGACTCTTTGGCCAGAAACATGTTCAGGAGGTCAAAAGGGGACCTCTGAATAGCTGATTTATCATCAAAAGGAGTCTATAACTTTATATAGTTTGAAGTTTTTTTATGACACTTTGACCACAAATTAGTTCAAAAGGTCAGATATGGACATCTATATGGCTTATGAAGCATCAGAAGGAGTCTATGAGTATGTATAGAAAGCCCAAGATCAAGGACATTTTGGCCAGAAATATGTTTAGGATGTCAAAAGGGGACCTCTGTATAGCTGATTTATCATCAAAAGGAGTCTATAACTTTATATAGTTTGAAAAATTTTGAGGACACTTTGACCACAAATAAGTTCAAAAGGTCAGATATGGACATCTATATGGCTTAAGAAGCATAAGAAGGAGTCGATGAGTATGTATAGAAAGCCCAAGATCAAGGACTCTTTGGCCAGAAATATGTTCTGGAGGTCAAAAGGGGACCTCTAGCTGATTTATCATCAAAAGGAGTCTATAACTTTCTATAGTTTGAAAAAATGTTAGGACACTTTGAACACAAATAAGTTCAAAAGGTCAGATATGGACATCTATATGGCTTATGAAGCATCAGAAGGAGTCTATGAGTATGTATAGAAAGCCCCAAGATCAAGGACTCTTTGGCCAGAAATATGTTCAGTAGGTCATAAGGGGACCTCTGTATAGCTGATTTTTCATCAAAAGGAGTCTATAACTTTATATAGTTTGAATTTTTTTTAGGAAACTTTGACCACAAATAAGTTCAAAAGGTCAGATATGGACATCTATATGGCTTATGAGGCATCAGAAGGAGTCTATGAGTATGTATAGACAGCATAAGATCGAGGACTCTTTGGCCAGAAATATGTTCAGTAGGTCAAAAGGGGACCTCTGTATAGCTGATTTTTCATCAAAAGGAGTCTATAACTTTATATAGTTTGAATTTTTTTTAGGAAACTTTGACCACAAATAAGTTCAAAAGGTCAGATATGGACATCTATATGGCTTATGAGGCATCAGAAGGAGTCTATGAGTATGTATAGACAGCATAAGATCGAGGACTCTTTGGCCAGAAATATGTTCAGTAGTTCAAAAGGGGCCCTCTGTATAGCTGATTTATCATCAAAAGGAGTCTATACCTTTCTATAGTTTGAAAAAATGTTAGGACACTTTGACCACAAATAAGTTCAAAAGGTCAGATAAGGACATCTTATATGGCTTATGAAGCACCAGAAGGAGTCTATGAGTATGTATAGAAAGTATAAGATCGAGGACTCTTTGGCCAGAAATATGTTCAGTAGTTAAAAAGGGGCCCTCTGTATAGCTGATTTATCATCAAAAGGAGTCTATAACTTTCTATAGTTTGAAAAAATGTTAGGACACTTTGACCACAAATAAGTTCAAAAGGTCAGATATGGACATCTATATGGCTTATGAAGCACGAGAAGGAGTCTATGAGTATGTAAAGAAATCCCAATATCGAGGACTCTTTGGCCAGAAACATGTTCAGGAGGTCAAAAGGGGACCTCTGAATAGCTGATTTATCATCAAAAGGAGTCTATAACTTTATATAGTTTGAAGTTTTTTTATGACACTTTGACCACAAATTAGTTCAAAAGGTCAGATATGGACATCTTTATGGCTTATGAGGCATCAGAAGGAGTCTATGAGTATATATAGAAAGCATAAGATCGAGGACTCTTTTGCCAGAAATATGTTCAGTAGTTCAAAAGGGGCCCTCTGTATAGCTGATTTATCATCAAAAGGAGTCTATAACTTTATATAGTTTGAATTTTTTCATGACACTTTGATCAGAAATAAGTTCAAAAGGTCAGATATGGACATCTATATGGCTTATGAGGCATCAGAAGGAGTCTATGAGTATGTATAGAAAGCCCCAAGATCAAGGACTCTTTGTTAAGAAATATGTTCAGTAGGTCAGAAGGGGACCTCTGTATAGCTGATTTATCATCAAAAGGAGTCTATAACTTTATATAGTTTGAAAAAATGTTAGGACACTTTGACCAAAAATAAGTTCAAAAGGTCAGATATGGACATCTATATGGCTTATGAAGCATCAGAAGGCCTCTATGAGTATGTATAGAAAGCACAAGATCGAGGACTCTTTGGCCAGAAATATGTTCTGGAGGTCAAAAGGGGCCCTCTGTATAGCTGATTTATCATCAAAAGGAGTCTATAACTTTATATAGTTTAAAAACTTCTGATGACCAGAAATAAGTTCAAAAGGTCAGATATGGACATCTATATGGCTTATGAAGCATCAGAAGGAGTCTATGAGTATGTATCGAAAGCCCAAGATCGAGGACTCTTTGGCAAGAAATATGTTCCTTGGGTCAAACATGGAATTTGTATGTCTGACGTAACATCAGAAAGAGTCAACACGTATATATGAAAAGGTCAAGTTTCGAGTACTCACTCCTTGGTCAGAAAAAAATTCGGTAGGCCAAATATGGACTTTTGTCAGGATGATATAACATCCGAAGATATCAGTCTGAATGTATAGTGTTAATCTTTTAGGACTCTTTGGCCAGAAATATGTTCAGTATAGGTCAAAAGGGGCCCTCTGCATAGCTGATTTATCATCAGAAGGAGACTATAACTTTATATAGTTTGAAAAATTTTTGAGAACACTTTGACCACAAATAAGTTCAAAAGGTCAGAAAGAGTCAACATCTATATGGACATCTATATGGCTTATGAAGCATCAGAAGGCGTCTATGAGTATGTATAGAAAGCCCAAGATCAAGGACTCTTTGGCCAGAAATATGTTCAGGAGGTCAAAATGGGACCTCTTTATAGCTGATTTATCATCAAAAGGATTCTATAACTTACATAGTTTGAATTTTTTTTAGGACATTTTGACAACAAATAAGTTCAAAAGGTCAGATATGGACATCTATATGGCTTATGAAGCATCAGAAGGAGTCTATGAGTATGTATAGAAAGCCCAAGATCGAGGACTCTTTGGCCAGAAATATGTTCAGGAGGTCAAAAGGGGACCTCTGTATAGCTGATTTATCATCAAAAGGAGTCTATAACTTTCTATACTTTGAAAAATTTTGAGGACACTTTGACCACAAATAAGTTCAAAAGGTCAGATATGGACATCTATATGGCTTATGAAGCATCAGAAGGAGTCTATGAGTATGTATAGAAAACGCAAGATCAAGGACTCTTTGGACAGAAATATGTTCAGTAGGTCAGAAGGGGCCCTCTGTATAGCTGATTTATCATCAAAAGGATTCTATAACTTAAATAGTTTGAATTTTTTTTAAGACACTTTGACCACAAATAAGTTCAAAAGGTCAGATATGGAAATCTATATGGCTTATGAAGCATCAGAAGGAGTCTATGAGTATGTATAGAAAGCCCAAGATCGAGGCCTCTTTGGCCAGAAATATGTTCTGGAGGTCAAAAGGGGACCTCTCTATAGCTGATTTATCATCAAAAGGAGTCTTTAACTTTCTATAGTTTGAAAACTTTTGAGGACACTTTGACCACAAATAAGTTCAAAAGGTCAGATATGGACATCTATGTGGCTTATAAAGCACCAGAAGGAGTCTATGAGTATGTATAGAAAGCCCAAGATCAAGGACTCTTTGGCCAGAAATATGTTCAGTAGGTCAAAAGGGGCCCTCTGTATAGCTGATTTATCATCAAAAGGAGTCTATAACTTACTATAGTTTGAAAAAATGTTAGGACACTTTGACCACAAATAAGTTCAAAAGGTCAGATATGGACATCTATATGGCTTATGAAGCATCAGAAGGAGTCTATGAGTATGTATAGAAAGCCCCAAGATCAAGGACTCTTTGGCCAGAAATATGTTCAGTAGGTCATAAGGGGACCTCTGTATAGCTGATTTTTCATCAAAAGGAGTCTATAACTTTATATAGTTTGAATTTTTTTTAGGAAACTTTGACCACAAATAAGTTCAAAAGGTCAGATATGGACATCTATATGGCTTATGAGGCATCAGAAGGAGTCTATGAGTATGTATAGACAGCATAAGATCGAGGACTCTTTGGCCAGAAATATGTTCAGTAGGTCAAAAGGGGACCTCTGTATAGCTGATTTTTCATCAAAAGGAGTCTATAACTTTATATAGTTTGAATTTTTTTTAGGAAACTTTGACCACAAATAAGTTCAAAAGGTCAGATATGGACATCTATATGGCTTATGAGGCATCAGAAGGAGTCTATGAGTATGTATAGACAGCATAAGATCGAGGACTCTTTGGCCAGAAATATGTTCAGTAGGTCAAAAGGGGACCTCTGTATAGCTGATTTATCATCAAAAGGAGTCTATACCTTTCTATAGTTTGAAAAAATGTTAGGACACTTTGACCACAAATAAGTTCAAAAGGTCAGATAAGGACATCTTATATGGCTTATGAAGCACCAGAAGGAGTCTATGAGTATGTATAGAAAGTATAAGATCGAGGACTCTTTGGCCAGAAATATGTTCAGTAGTTAAAAAGGGGCCCTCTGTATAGCTGATTTATCATCAAAAGGAGTCTATAACTTTCTATAGTTTGAAAAAATGTTAGGACACTTTGACCACAAATAAGTTCAAAAGGTCAGATATGGACATCTATATGGCTTATGAAGCACGAGAAGGAGTCTATGAGTATGTATAGAAATCCCAATATCGAGGACTCTTTGGCCAGAAACATGTTCAGGAGGTCAAAAGGGGACCTCTGAATAGCTGATTTATCATCAAAAGGAGTCTATAACTTTATATAGTTTGAAGTTTTTTTATGACACTTTGACCACAAATTAGTTCAAAAGGTCAGATATGGACATCTATATGGCTTATGAAGCATCAGAAGGAGGCTATGAGTATGTATAGAAAGCCCAAGATCAAGGACATTTTGGCCAGAAATATGTTTAGGATGTCAAAAGGGGACCTCTGTATAGCTGATTTATCATCAAAAGGAGTCTATAACTTTATATAGTTTGAAAAATTTTGAGGACACTTTGACCACAAATAAGTTCAAAAGGTCAGATATGGACATCTATATGGCTTAAGAAGCATAAGAAGGAGTCGATGAGTATGTATAGAAAGCCCAAGATCAAGGACTCTTTGGCCAGAAATATGTTCTGGAGGTCAAAAGGGGACCTCTAGCTGATTTATCATCAAAAGGAGTCTATAACTTTCTATAGTTTGAAAAAATGTTAGGACACTTTGACCACAAATAAGTTCAAAAGGTCAGATATGGACATCTATATGGCTTATGAAGCATCAGAAGGAGTCTATGAGTATGTATAGAAAGCCCAAGATCGAGGACTCTTTGGCCAGAAATATGTTCAGTAGGTCAAAAGGGGACCTCTGTATAGCTGATTTATCATCAAAAGGATTCTATAACTTAAATAGTTTGAATTTTTTTTAAGACACTTTGACCACAAATAAGTTCAAAAGGTCAGATATGGAAATCTATATGGCTTATGAAGCATCAGAAGGAGTCTATGAGTATGTATAGAAAGCCCAAGATCGAGGCCTCTTTGGCCAGAAATATGTTCTGGAGGTCAAAAGGGGACCTCTGTATAGCTGATTTATCATCAAAAGGAGTCTTTAACTTTCTATAGTTTGAAAACTTTTGAGGACACTTTGACCACAAATAAGTTCAAAAGGTCAGATATGGAAATCTATATGGCTTATGAAGCATCAGAAGGAGTCTATGAGTATGTATAGAAAGCCCAAGATCGAGGACTCTTTGGCCAGAAATATGTTCTGGAGGTCAAAAGGGGACCTCTGTATAGCTGATTTATCATCAAAAGGAGTCTTTAACTTTCTATAGTTTGAAAACTTTTGAGGACACTTTGACTACAAATAAGTTCAAAAGGTCAGATATGGACATCTATATGGCTTATAAAGCACCAGAAGGAGTCTATGAGTATGTATAGAAAACGCAAGACCGAGGACTCTTTCGCCAGAAATATGTTCAGTAGGTCAAAAGGGGCCCTCTGTATAGCTGATTTATCATCAAAAGGAGTCTATAACTTACTATAGTTTGAAAAAATGTTAGGACACTTTGACCACAAATAAGTTCAAAAGGTCAGATATGGACATCTATATGGCTTATGAAGCATCAGAAGGAGTCTATGAGTATGTATAGAAAGCCCAAGATCAAGGACATTTTGGCCAGAAATATGTTTAGGATGTCAAAAGGGGACCTCTGTATAGCTGATTTATCATCAAAAGGAGTCTATAACTTTATATAGTTTGAAAAATTTTGAGGACACTTTGACCACAAATAAGTTCAAAAGGTCAGATATGGACATCTATATGGCTTAAGAAGCATAAGAAGGAGTCGATGAGTATGTATAGAAAGCCCAAGATCAAGGACTCTTTGGCCAGAAATATGTTCTGGAGGTCAAAAGGGGACCTCTAGCTGATTTATCATCAAAAGGAGTCTATAACTTTCTATAGTTTGAAAAAATGTTAGGACACTTTGACCACAAATAAGTTCAAAAGGTCAGATATGGACATCTATATGGCTTATGAAGCATCAGAAGGAGTCTATGAGTATGTATAGAAAGCCCAAGATCGAGGACTCTTTGGCCAGAAATATGTTCAGTAGGTCAAAAGGGGACCTCTGTATAGCTGATTTATCATCAAAAGGATTCTATAACTTAAATAGTTTGAATTTTTTTTAAGACACTTTGACCACAAATAAGTTCAAAAGGTCAGATATGGAAATCTATATGGCTTATGAAGCATCAGAAGGAGTCTATGAGTATGTATAGAAAGCCCAAGATCGAGGCCTCTTTGGCCAGAAATATGTTCTGGAGGTCAAAAGGGGACCTCTGTATAGCTGATTTATCATCAAAAGGAGTCTTTAACTTTCTATAGTTTGAAAACTTTTGAGGACACTTTGACCACAAATAAGTTCAAAAGGTCAGATATGGACATCTATATGGCTTATAAAGCACCAGAAGGAGTCTATGAGTATGTATAGAAAGCCCAAGATCAAGGACTCTTTGGCCAGAAATATGTTCAGTAGGTCAGAAGGGGCCCTCTGTATAGCTGATTTATCATCAAAAGGAGTCTATAACTTTCTATAGTTTGAAAAAATGTTAGGACACTTTGACCACAAATAAGTTCAAAAGGTCAGATATGGACATCTATATGGCTTATGAAGCATCAGAAGGAGTCTATGAGTATGTATAGAAAACGCAAGACCGAGGATTCTTTCGCCAGAAATATGTTCAGTAGGTCAAAAGGGGCCCTCTGTATAGCTGATTTATCATCAAAAGGAGCAACTTACTATAGTTTGAAAAAATGTTAGGACACTTTGACCACAAATAAGTTCAAAAGGTCAGATATGGACATCTATATGGCTTATGAAGCATCAGAAGGAGTCTATGAGTATGTATAGAAAGCCCCAAGATCAAGGACTCTTTGGCCAGAAATATGTTCAGTAGGTCATAAGGGGACCTCTGTATAGCTGATTTTTCATCAAAAGGAGTCTATAACTTTATATAGTTTGAATTTTTTTTAGGAAACTTTGACCACAAATAAGTTCAAAAGGTCAGATATGGACATCTATATGGCTTATGAGGCATCAGAAGGAGTCTATGAGTATGTATAGACAGCATAAGATCGAGGACTCTTTGGCCAGAAATATGTTCAGTAGGTCAAAAGGGGACCTCTGTATAGCTGATTTTTCATCAAAAGGAGTCTATAACTTTATATAGTTTGAATTTTTTTTAGGAAACTTTGACCACAAATAAGTTCAAAAGGTCAGATATGGACATCTATATGGCTTATGAGGCATCAGAAGGTGTCTATGAGTATGTATAGACAGCATAAGATCGAGGACTCTTTGGCCAGAAATATGTTCAGTAGTTCAAAAGGGGCCCTCTGTATAGCTGATTTATCATCAAAAGGAGTCTATACCTTTCTATAGTTTGAAAAAATGTTAGGACACTTTGACCACAAATAAGTTCAAAAGGTCAGATAAGGACATCTTATATGGCCTATGAAGCACCAGAAGGAGTCTATGAGTATGTATAGAAAGTATAAGATCGAGGACTCTTTGGCCAGAAATATGTTCAGTAGTTAAAAAGGGGCCCTCTGTATAGCTGATTTATCATCAAAAGGAGTCTATAACTTTCTATAGTTTGAAAAAATGTTAGGACACTTTGACCACAAATAAGTTCAAAAGGTCAGATATGGACATCTATATGGCTTATGAAGCACGAGAAGGAGTCTATGAGTATGTATAGAAATCCCAATATCGAGGACTCTTTGGCCAGAAACATGTTCAGGAGGTCAAAAGGGGACCTCTGAATAGCTGATTTATCATCAAAAGGAGTCTATAACTTTATATAGTTTGAAGTTTTTTTATGACACTTTGACCACAAATTAGTTCAAAAGGTCAGATATGGACATCTATATGGCTTATGAAGCATCAGAAGGAGTCTATGAGTATGTATAGAAAGCCCAAGATCAAGGACATTTTGGCCAGAAATATGTTTAGGATGTCAAAAGGGGACCTCTGTATAGCTGATTTATCATCAAAAGGAGTCTATAACTTTATATAGTTTGAAAAATTTTGAGGACACTTTGACCACAAATAAGTTCAAAAGGTCAGATATGGACATCTATATGGCTTAAGAAGCATAAGAAGGAGTCGATGAGTATGTATAGAAAGCCCAAGATCAAGGACTCTTTGGCCAGAAATATGTTCTGGAGGTCAAAAGGGGACCTCTAGCTGATTTATCATCAAAAGGAGTCTATAACTTTCTATAGTTTGAAAAAATGTTAGGACACTTTGAACACAAATAAGTTCAAAAGGTCAGATATGGACATCTATATGGCTTATGAAGCATCAGAAGGAGTCTATGAGTATGTATAGAAAGCCCCAAGATCAAGGACTCTTTGGCCAGAAATATGTTCAGTAGGTCATAAGGGGACCTCTGTATAGCTGATTTTTCATCAAAAGGAGTCTATAACTTTATATAGTTTGAATTTTTTTTAGGAAACTTTGACCACAAATAAGTTCAAAAGGTCAGATATGGACATCTATATGGCTTATGAGGCATCAGAAGGAGTCTATGAGTATGTATAGACAGCATAAGATCGAGGACTCTTTGGCCAGAAATATGTTCAGTAGGTCAAAAGGGGACCTCTGTATAGCTGATTTTTCATCAAAAGGAGTCTATAACTTTATATAGTTTGAATTTTTTTTAGGAAACTTTGACCACAAATAAGTTCAAAAGGTCAGATATGGACATCTATATGGCTTATGAGGCATCAGAAGGAGTCTATGAGTATGTATAGACAGCATAAGATCGAGGACTCTTTGGCCAGAAATATGTTCAGTAGTTCAAAAGGGGCCCTCTGTATAGCTGATTTATCATCAAAAGGAGTCTATACCTTTCTATAGTTTGAAAAAATGTTAGGACACTTTGACCACAAATAAGTTCAAAAGGTCAGATAAGGACATCTTATATGGCTTATGAAGCACCAGAAGGAGTCTATGAGTATGTATAGAAAGTATAAGATCGAGGACTCTTTGGCCAGAAATATGTTCAGTAGTTAAAAAGGGGCCCTCTGTATAGCTGATTTATCATCAAAAGGAGTCTATAACTTTCTATAGTTTGAAAAAATGTTAGGACACTTTGACCACAAATAAGTTCAAAAGGTCAGATATGGACATCTATATGGCTTATGAAGCACGAGAAGGAGTCTATGAGTATGTAAAGAAATCCCAATATCGAGGACTCTTTGGCCAGAAACATGTTCAGGAGGTCAAAAGGGGACCTCTGAATAGCTGATTTATCATCAAAAGGAGTCTATAACTTTATATAGTTTGAAGTTTTTTTATGACACTTTGACCACAAATTAGTTCAAAAGGTCAGATATGGACATCTTTATGGCTTATGAGGCATCAGAAGGAGTCTATGAGTATATATAGAAAGCATAAGATCGAGGACTCTTTTGCCAGAAATATGTTCAGTAGTTCAAAAGGGGCCCTCTGTATAGCTGATTTATCATCAAAAGGAGTCTATAACTTTATATAGTTTGAATTTTTTCATGACACTTTGATCAGAAATAAGTTCAAAAGGTCAGATATGGACATCTATATGGCTTATGAGGCATCAGAAGGAGTCTATGAGTATGTATAGAAAGCCCCAAGATCAAGGACTCTTTGTTAAGAAATATGTTCAGTAGGTCAGAAGGGGACCTCTGTATAGCTGATTTATCATCAAAAGGAGTCTATAACTTTATATAGTTTGAAAAAATGTTAGGACACTTTGACCAAAAATAAGTTCAAAAGGTCAGATATGGACATCTATATGGCTTATGAAGCATCAGAAGGCCTCTATGAGTATGTATAGAAAGCACAAGATCGAGGACTCTTTGGCCAGAAATATGTTCTGGAGGTCAAAAGGGGCCCTCTGTATAGCTGATTTATCATCAAAAGGAGTCTATAACTTTATATAGTTTAAAAACTTCTGATGACCAGAAATAAGTTCAAAAGGTCAGATATGGACATCTATATGGCTTATGAAGCATCAGAAGGAGTCTATGAGTATGTATCGAAAGCCCAAGATCGAGGACTCTTTGGCAAGAAATATGTTCCTTGGGTCAAACATGGAATTTGTATGTCTGACGTAACATCAGAAAGAGTCAACACGTATATATGAAAAGGTCAAGTTTCGAGTACTCACTCCTTGGTCAGAAAAAAATTCGGTAGGCCAAATATGGACTTTTGTCAGGATGATATAACATCCGAAGATATCAGTCTGAATGTATAGTGTTAATCTTTTAGGACTCTTTGGCCAGAAATATGTTCAGTATAGGTCAAAAGGGGCCCTCTGCATAGCTGATTTATCATCAGAAGGAGACTATAACTTTATATAGTTTGAAAAATTTTTGAGAACACTTTGACCACAAATAAGTTCAAAAGGTCAGAAAGAGTCAACATCTATATGGACATCTATATGGCTTATGAAGCATCAGAAGGCGTCTATGAGTATGTATAGAAAGCCCAAGATCAAGGACTCTTTGGCCAGAAATATGTTCAGGAGGTCAAAATGGGACCTCTTTATAGCTGATTTATCATCAAAAGGATTCTATAACTTACATAGTTTGAATTTTTTTTAGGACATTTTGACAACAAATAAGTTCAAAAGGTCAGATATGGACATCTATATGGCTTATGAAGCATCAGAAGGAGTCTATGAGTATGTATAGAAAGCCCAAGATCGAGGACTCTTTGGCCAGAAATATGTTCAGGAGGTCAAAAGGGGACCTCTGTATAGCTGATTTATCATCAAAAGGAGTCTATAACTTTCTATACTTTGAAAAATTTTGAGGACACTTTGACCACAAATAAGTTCAAAAGGTCAGATATGGACATCTATATGGCTTATGAAGCATCAGAAGGAGTCTATGAGTATGTATAGAAAACGCAAGATCAAGGACTCTTTGGACAGAAATATGTTCAGTAGGTCAGAAGGGGCCCTCTGTATAGCTGATTTATCATCAAAAGGATTCTATAACTTAAATAGTTTGAATTTTTTTTAAGACACTTTGACCACAAATAAGTTCAAAAGGTCAGATATGGAAATCTATATGGCTTATGAAGCATCAGAAGGAGTCTATGAGTATGTATAGAAAGCCCAAGATCGAGGCCTCTTTGGCCAGAAATATGTTCTGGAGGTCAAAAGGGGACCTCTCTATAGCTGATTTATCATCAAAAGGAGTCTTTAACTTTCTATAGTTTGAAAACTTTTGAGGACACTTTGACCACAAATAAGTTCAAAAGGTCAGATATGGACATCTATGTGGCTTATAAAGCACCAGAAGGAGTCTATGAGTATGTATAGAAAGCCCAAGATCAAGGACTCTTTGGCCAGAAATATGTTCAGTAGGTCAAAAGGGGCCCTCTGTATAGCTGATTTATCATCAAAAGGAGTCTATAACTTACTATAGTTTGAAAAAATGTTAGGACACTTTGACCACAAATAAGTTCAAAAGGTCAGATATGGACATCTATATGGCTTATGAAGCATCAGAAGGAGTCTATGAGTATGTATAGAAAGCCCCAAGATCAAGGACTCTTTGGCCAGAAATATGTTCAGTAGGTCATAAGGGGACCTCTGTATAGCTGATTTTTCATCAAAAGGAGTCTATAACTTTATATAGTTTGAATTTTTTTTAGGAAACTTTGACCACAAATAAGTTCAAAAGGTCAGATATGGACATCTATATGGCTTATGAGGCATCAGAAGGAGTCTATGAGTATGTATAGACAGCATAAGATCGAGGACTCTTTGGCCAGAAATATGTTCAGTAGGTCAAAAGGGGACCTCTGTATAGCTGATTTTTCATCAAAAGGAGTCTATAACTTTATATAGTTTGAATTTTTTTTAGGAAACTTTGACCACAAATAAGTTCAAAAGGTCAGATATGGACATCTATATGGCTTATGAGGCATCAGAAGGAGTCTATGAGTATGTATAGACAGCATAAGATCGAGGACTCTTTGGCCAGAAATATGTTCAGTAGGTCAAAAGGGGACCTCTGTATAGCTGATTTATCATCAAAAGGAGTCTATACCTTTCTATAGTTTGAAAAAATGTTAGGACACTTTGACCACAAATAAGTTCAAAAGGTCAGATAAGGACATCTTATATGGCTTATGAAGCACCAGAAGGAGTCTATGAGTATGTATAGAAAGTATAAGATCGAGGACTCTTTGGCCAGAAATATGTTCAGTAGTTAAAAAGGGGCCCTCTGTATAGCTGATTTATCATCAAAAGGAGTCTATAACTTTCTATAGTTTGAAAAAATGTTAGGACACTTTGACCACAAATAAGTTCAAAAGGTCAGATATGGACATCTATATGGCTTATGAAGCACGAGAAGGAGTCTATGAGTATGTATAGAAATCCCAATATCGAGGACTCTTTGGCCAGAAACATGTTCAGGAGGTCAAAAGGGGACCTCTGAATAGCTGATTTATCATCAAAAGGAGTCTATAACTTTATATAGTTTGAAGTTTTTTTATGACACTTTGACCACAAATTAGTTCAAAAGGTCAGATATGGACATCTATATGGCTTATGAAGCATCAGAAGGAGGCTATGAGTATGTATAGAAAGCCCAAGATCAAGGACATTTTGGCCAGAAATATGTTTAGGATGTCAAAAGGGGACCTCTGTATAGCTGATTTATCATCAAAAGGAGTCTATAACTTTATATAGTTTGAAAAATTTTGAGGACACTTTGACCACAAATAAGTTCAAAAGGTCAGATATGGACATCTATATGGCTTAAGAAGCATAAGAAGGAGTCGATGAGTATGTATAGAAAGCCCAAGATCAAGGACTCTTTGGCCAGAAATATGTTCTGGAGGTCAAAAGGGGACCTCTAGCTGATTTATCATCAAAAGGAGTCTATAACTTTCTATAGTTTGAAAAAATGTTAGGACACTTTGACCACAAATAAGTTCAAAAGGTCAGATATGGACATCTATATGGCTTATGAAGCATCAGAAGGAGTCTATGAGTATGTATAGAAAGCCCAAGATCGAGGACTCTTTGGCCAGAAATATGTTCAGTAGGTCAAAAGGGGACCTCTGTATAGCTGATTTATCATCAAAAGGATTCTATAACTTAAATAGTTTGAATTTTTTTTAAGACACTTTGACCACAAATAAGTTCAAAAGGTCAGATATGGAAATCTATATGGCTTATGAAGCATCAGAAGGAGTCTATGAGTATGTATAGAAAGCCCAAGATCGAGGCCTCTTTGGCCAGAAATATGTTCTGGAGGTCAAAAGGGGACCTCTGTATAGCTGATTTATCATCAAAAGGAGTCTTTAACTTTCTATAGTTTGAAAACTTTTGAGGACACTTTGACCACAAATAAGTTCAAAAGGTCAGATATGGACATCTATATGGCTTATAAAGCACCAGAAGGAGTCTATGAGTATGTATAGAAAGCCCAAGATCAAGGACTCTTTGGCCAGAAATATGTTCAGTAGGTCAGAAGGGGCCCTCTGTATAGCTGATTTATCATCAAAAGGAGTCTATAACTTTCTATAGTTTGAAAAAATGTTAGGACACTTTGACCACAAATAAGTTCAAAAGGTCAGATATGGACATCTATATGGCTTATGAAGCATCAGAAGGAGTCTATGAGTATGTATAGAAAACGCAAGACCGAGGATTCTTTCGCCAGAAATATGTTCAGTAGGTCAAAAGGGGCCCTCTGTATAGCTGATTTATCATCAAAAGGAGTCTATAACTTACTATAGTTTGAAAAAATGTTAGGACACTTTGACCACAAATAAGTTCAAAAGGTCAGATATGGACATCTATATGGCTTATGAAGCATCAGAAGGAGTCTATGAGTATGTATAGACAGCATAAGATCGAGGACTCTTTGGCCAGAAATATGTTTAGGATGTCAAAAGGGGACCTCTGTATAGCTGATTTATCATCAAAAGGAGTCTATAACTTTATATAGTTTGAAAAATTTTGAGGACACTTTGACCACAAATAAGTTCAAAAGGTCAGATATGGACATCTATATGGCTTAAGAAGCATAAGAAGGAGTCGATGAGTATGTATAGAAAGCCCAAGATCAAGGACTCTTTGGCCAGAAATATGTTCTGGAGGTCAAAAGGGGACCTCTAGCTGATTTATCATCAAAAGGAGTCTATAACTTTCTATAGTTTGAAAAAATGTTAGGACACTTTGACCACAAATAAGTTCAAAAGGTCAGATATGGACATCTATATGGCTTATGAAGCATCAGAAGGAGTCTATGAGTATGTATAGAAAGCCCAAGATCGAGGACTCTTTGGCCAGAAATATGTTCAGTAGGTCAAAAGGGGACCTCTGTATAGCTGATTTATCATCAAAAGGATTCTATAACTTAAATAGTTTGAATTTTTTTTAAGACACTTTGACCACAAATAAGTTCAAAAGGTCAGATATGGAAATCTATATGGCTTATGAAGCATCAGAAGGAGTCTATGAGTATGTATAGAAAGCCCAAGATCGAGGCCTCTTTGGCCAGAAATATGTTCTGGAGGTCAAAAGGGGACCTCTGTATAGCTGATTTATCATCAAAAGGAGTCTTTAACTTTCTATAGTTTGAAAACTTTTGAGGACACTTTGACCACAAATAAGTTCAAAAGGTCAGATATGGACATCTATATGGCTTATAAAGCACCAGAAGGAGTCTATGAGTATGTATAGAAAGCCCAAGATCAAGGACTCTTTGGCCAGAAATATGTTCAGTAGGTCAGAAGGGGCCCTCTGTATAGCTGATTTATCATCAAAAGGAGTCTATAACTTTCTATAGTTTGAAAAAATGTTAGGACACTTTGACCACAAATAAGTTCAAAAGGTCAGATATGGACATCTATATGGCTTATGAAGCATCAGAAGGAGTCTATGAGTATGTATAGAAAACGCAAGACCGAGGATTCTTTCGCCAGAAATATGTTCAGTAGGTCAAAAGGGGCCCTCTGTATAGCTGATTTATCATCAAAAGGAGTCTATAACTTACTATAGTTTGAAAAAATGTTAGGACACTTTGACCACAAATAAGTTCAAAAGGTCAGATATGGACATCTATATGGCTTATGAAGCATCAGAAGGAGTCTATGAGTATGTATAGACAGCATAAGATCGAGGACTCTTTGGCCAGAAATATGTTCAGTAGGTCAAAAGGGGACCTCTGTATAGCTGATTTTTCATCAAAAGGAGTCTATAACTTTATATAGTTTGAATTTTTTTTAGGACACTTTGACCACAAATAAGTTCAAAATGTCAGATATGGACATCTATATGGCTTATGAAGCACCAGAAGGAGTCTATGAGTATGTATAGAAATCCCAATATCGAGGACTCTTTGGCCAGAAACATGTTCAGGAGGTCAGAAGGGGGCCTCTTGTATAGCTGATTTATCATCAAAAGGAGTCTATAACTTACTATAGTTTGAAAAAATGTTAGGATACTTTGACCACAAATAAGTTCAAAAGGTCAGATATGGACATCTATATGGCTTATGAAGCATCAGAAGGAGTCTATGAGTATGTATAGAAAGCCCAAGATCAAGGACTCTTTGGCCAGAAATATGTTTAGGATGTCAAAAGGGGACCTCTGTATAGCTGATTTATCATCAAAAGGAGTCTATAACTTTATATAGTTTGAAAAATTTTGAGGACTGATTGACCACAAATAAGTTCAAAAGGTCAGATATGGACATCTATATGGCTTATGAATCATCAGAAGGAGTCTATGAGTATGTATAGAAAGCCCAAGATCGAGGACACTTTGGCCAGAAATATGTTCAAGAGGTCAAATAGGGACCTCTGTATAGCTGATTTATCATCAAAAGGAGTCTTTAACTTTATATAGTTTGAAAAAATGTTAGGACACTTTGACCACAAAAAAGTTCAAAAGGTCAGATATGGACATCTATATGGCTTATGACTCATCAGAAGGAGTCTATGAGTATGTATAGAAAGCCCAAGATCGAGGACTCTTTGGCCAGAAATATGTTCAAGAGGTCAAAAGGGGACCTCTGTATAGCTGATTTATCATCAAAAGGAGTCTTTAACTTTATATAGTTTGAAAAAATGTTAGGACACTTTGACCACAAATAAGTTCAAAAGGTCAGATATGGAAATCTATATGGCTTATGAAGCATCAGAAGGCGTCTATGAGTATGTCTAGAAAGCCCAAGATCGAGGACTCTTTGGCCAGAAATATGTTCTGGAGGTCAAAAGGGGACCTCTGTATAGCTGATTTATCATCAAAAGGATTCTATAACTTAAATAGTTTGAATTTTTTTTAAGACACTTTGACCACAAATAAGTTCAAAAGGTCAGATATGGAAATCTATATGGCTTATGAAGCATCAGAAGGAGTCTATGAGTATGTATAGAAAGCCCAAGATCGAGGCCTCTTTGGCCAGAAATATGTTCTGTAGGTCAACAGGGGACCTCTGTATAGCTGATTTATCATCAAAAGGAGTCTTTAACTTTCTATAGTTTGAAAACTTTTGAGGACACTTTGACCACAAATAAGTTCAAAAGGTCAGATATGGACATCTATATGGCTTATAAAGCACCAGAAGGAGTCTATGAGTATGTATAGAAAGCCCAAGATCAAGGACACTTTGGCCAGAAATATGTTCAGTAGGTCAGAAGGGGCCATCTGTATAGCTGATTTATCATCAAAGGAGTCTATAACTTTCTATAGTTTGAAAACTTTTGAGGACACTTTGACCACAAATAAGTTCAAAAGGTCAGATATGGACATCTATATGGCTTATGAAGCATCAGAAGGAGTCTATGAGTATGTATAGAAAGCCCAAGATAGAGGACTCTTTGGCCAGAAATATGTTCCTTGGGTTAAATATGGAATTCTGTATGTCAGAAAAAAATTCGGTAGGTCAAATATGGACTTTTGTCAGGATGATATAACATCCGAAGATATCAGTCTGAATGTATATTGTTAATCTTTTAGGACTTTTTGGCCAGAAATATTTTCAGTAGGTCAAAAGGGGACCTCTGTATAGCTGATTTATCATCAGAAGGAGACTATAACTTTATATAGTTTGAAAAATTTTTAGGACACTTTGACCAGAAATAAGTTCAAAAGGTCAGATATGGACATCTATATGGCTTATGAAGCATCAGAAGGAGTTGGACTATATGAATATAAAGCCCAAGATCGAGCACTCTTTGGCCAAAAATATGTTCCTTGGGTCAAGTATGGACTTCTTTATGGCTGACATAACATCAGAAAAAGTCAACGAGTATAAATAGTAAGGTCAAGTTTCGAGTACTCCTTGGACAGAAAAAAATTCAGTGTCAAATTTGGACCTTTGTCAGGATGATATAACATCTTTAAGGACTCTTTGGATTGCTTTGCACTGCATTGCATTGCATTGCATTGCTTTGCATTGCATTGCACTAACGATCTAACGTTGTGCACTGAAGAATAACATATAGGTCATGCACTTTTTGCATTGCATTGCATTGCATACCAGAACTAAATCATTAAAGACATAACGTGTGTTGTTGCATTGCATTGCATTGCAATGTATTGCAATGCAATGTTTTGCGTTGCATTACATTCATTTGCATTGCTTTGCACTGTGCACTGAAGAATAACATATAGGTTATGCTCTTTTCGCAGTGCATTGCACACCAGAACAAAATCATTCCCAAGTTCATTATAGAGATGATATGTGTGTTGTTGCATTGCATTGCATTGCATTGCATTGCATTGCATTGCATTGCATTGCATTGCATTGAATTGCATTGCACTAACGATCTAACGTTGTGCACTGAAGAATAACATATATGTTATGCACTTTTTGCATTGCATTGCACACCAGAACTAAATCATTCCCATGTTCATTAAAGACATAACGTGTTGTTGCATTGCATTGTATTGCATTGCATTGATTTGCATTGTATTGCATTGCATTGATTTGCATTGCTTTGCACTGCATTGCATTGCACTAACGATCTAACGTTGTGCACTGAAGAATAACATATGTTATGCTCTTTGCGCATTGCATTGCACACCAGAACAAAATCATTCCCAAGTTCATTATAGAGATGATATGTGTGTTGTTGCATTGCATTGCATTGCATTGCATTGCATTGAATTGCATTGCATTGCATTGCATTGCATTGCATTGCATTGCATTGCATTGCACTAACGATCTAACTTTGTGCACTAAAGAATAACATATAGGTTATGCACTTTTTGCATTTCATTGCATTGCACACCAGACATAAATCATTTCCATGTTCATTAAAGAGACAACGTTTGTTGGTGCACTTTTTCTAACGATCTAACGTTGTGCACTGAAGAATAACATACGTTATGCACTTTTTGCATTGCATTGCACACCAGAACTACCTCATTCCCATGTTGATTAAAAACATAACGTGTGTTGTTGCATTGCATTGCATTTATTTGCATTGCTTTGCACTGCATTGCATTGCATTGCATTACATTACTTTGCATTGTATTGCATTGCATTGCATTGCATTGCACTAACGATCTAACGTTGTGCACTGAAGAATAACATATAGGTTATGCACTTTTCGCATTGCATTGCACACCAGAACTAAATCATTCCCATGTTGATTAAAGACATAACGAGAGTTTTTCATTGCATTGTATTGCACTATATTGATTTGCATTGCTTTGCACTGCATTGCATTGCATTGCATTACACTAACGCTCTAACGTTGTGCACTGAAGAATGACATATATGTTATGCACTTTTTGCATTGCATTGCATACCAGAACTAAATCATTCCCATGTTCATTAAAGACATAACGTGTGTTGTTGCATTGCATTGTATTGCATTGCATTGATTTGCATTGATTTGCACTGCATTGCATTGCACTAACGATCTATCGTTGTGCACTGAAGAATAACATATGTTATGCACTTTTTGCATTGCATTGCACACCAGAACTACCTCATTCCCATGTTGATTAAAAACATAACGTGTGTTGTTGCATTGCTTTGCATTGCATTGCATTGCATTGCATTGCATTGCATTGCATTGCATTTATTTGCATTGCTTTGCACTGCATTGCATTGATTTTGCACTAACGATCTAACGTTGTGCACTGAAGAATAACATATAGGTTATGCACGTATTGCATTGCATTGCACACCAGAACTAAATCATTCCCATGTTCATTAAAGACATAACGTGTGTTGTTGCATTGCATTGTATTGCATTGCATTGCATTGCATTGCTTTGCATTGCTTTGCATTGCTTTGCATTGCTTTGCATTGCTTTGCTTTGCTTTGCTTTGCTTTGCTTTGCATTGCTTTGCTTTGCATTGCTTTGCATTGCTTTGCATTGCTTTGCATTGCTTTGCATTGCTTTGCATTGCTTTGCATTGCTTTGCTTTGCATTGCATTGCATTGCTTTGCATTGCTTTGCATTGCTTTGCATTGCTTTGCATTGCTTTGCATTGCTTTGCATTGCTTTGCATTGCTTTGCTTTGCTTTGCTTTGCTTTGCTTTGCTTTGCATTGCTTTGCTTTGCATTGCTTTGCATTGCTTTGCATTGCTTTGCTTTGCATTGCATTGCTTTGCATTGCTTTGCATTGCTTTGCATTGCTTTGCATTGCTTTGCATTGCTTTGCATTGCTTTGCATTGCTTTGCATTGCATTGCTTTGCACTGCATTGCATTGCATTGCACTAACGATCTAACGTTGTGCACTGAAGAATAACATATAGGTTATGCTCTTTTCGCATTGCATTGCACACAAGAACAAAATCATTCCCAAGTTCATTATAGAGATGATATGTGTGTTGTTGCATTGCATTGCATTGCATTGCATTGCATTGCATTGCATTGCATTGCATTGCGTTAAATTGCGTTGCATTGCTTTGCACTGCATTGCATTGCATTGCATTGCATTGCACCAACAATCTAACTTTGTGCACGAAATAATAACATATAGGTTATGCAATTTTTGCATTTCATTGCACACCAGACCTAAATCATTCCCATGTTCATTAAAGAGATAACGTTTGTTGGTGCATTGCATTGCATTGCACTAGCGATGTAACGTTGTGCACTCAAGAATAACATATAGGTTATGCACTTTTTGCACTGCATTCTATTGCACACTAGAACTTATCCATTCCCATGTTTATTAAAGAGATGGTATGTGTGTTGTTGCATTGCATTGCACTAACGATCTAACGTTGTGCACTGAAGAATAACATATAGGTTATGCACTTTTCGCATTGCATTGCATTGCATACCAGACTACTAAATCATTCCCATTTTCATTAAAGAGATAACGTGTGTTGTTGCAATTGCATTGCAGTGCATTTTATTGCACAAACGATCTAACGTTGTGCACTGAAGAAAAACATATAGGTTATGCACTTTTTGCATTGCATTGCATTGCATATCAGAACTAAATCGTTCCCCATGTTCATTAAAGAGATAATGTTTGTTGTTGCATTGATTTGCATTGCTTTGCACTGAATAACAAGAATAACATATAGGTTATGCACTTTTTGCACTGCATTCTATTGCACACTAGAACTTATCCATTCCCATGTTTATTAAAGAGATGGTATGTGTGTTGTTGCATTGCATTACACTAACGATCTAACGTTGTGCACTGAAGAATAACATATAGGTTATGCTCTTTGCGCATTGCATTGCACACCAGAACAAAATCATTCCCAAGTTCATTATAGAGATGATATGTGTGTTGTTGCATTGCATTGCATTGCATTGCATTGCATTGAATTGCATTGCATTGCATTGCATTGCATTGTACTAACGATCTAACTTTGTGCACTAAAGAATAACATATAGGTTATGCACTTTTTGCATTTCATTGCATTGCACACCAGACCTAAATCATTCCCATGTTCATTAAAGAGACAATGTTTGTTGGTGCACTTTTTGCTAACGATCTAACGTTGTGCACTGAAGAATAACTTATAGGTTATGCACTTTTCGCATTGCATTGCACACCAGAACTACCTCATTCCCATGTTGATTAAAGACATAACGAGAATTTTTCATTGCATTGTATTGCACTATATTGATTTGCATTGCTTTGCACTGCATTGCATTGCATTGCATTGCTTTGCTTTGCACTGCATTGCATTGCATTACACTAACGCTCTAACGTTGTGCACTGAAGAATAACATATATGTTATGCACTTTTTGCATTGCATTGCACACCAGAACTAAATCATTCCCATGTTCATTAAAGACATAACGTGTTGTTGCATTGTATTGTATTGCATTGCATTGATTTGCATTGCTTTGCATTACTTTGCACTGCATTGCATTGCACTATCGATCTAACGTTGTGCACTGAAGAAAAACATATAGGTTATGCACTTTTCGCATTGCATTGCATTGCATACCAGAACTAAATCATTCCCATGTTCATTTAAGACATAACGTGTGTTGTTGCATTGCATTGTATTGCATTACATTGCATTGCATTGTATTGCTTTGCATTGCATTGCATTGCATTGCATTGCATTGCATTGCATTGCATTGCATTGCATTGCATTGGATTGCATTGCATTGCATTGCATTGCATTGCATTGCATTGAATTGAATTGAATTGAATTGAATTGAATTGAATTGCATTGCATTGCATTGCATTGCATTGCATTGTACTACCGATCTAACTTTTTGCACTAAAGAATAACATATAGGTTATGCACTTTTTGCATTTCATTGCATTGCACACCAGACCTAAATCATTCCCATGT